>NC_092711.1:293862639-294189544 GCF_047496885.1 Scyliorhinus torazame | reverse complement strand
GAGTATATTGTCGGATTGCTTTTAAAACCCAATGCGCTTTTCCACTTACTCTCATGCTTTATGCTATTAAGGCATTAGTTATCAACATTTTTGTTGAATTTTCATCAGCAGCCATGCAAGAATTTCACCCACAGACTCCATTTACTTTTGGATTTAGCAAGAAATAGCAACCTCAAGACATGTTTGAAATGGACAGAATATATCCAAGTCAAAAACAGTTTTACAATTCATAATGCATATGTTTTAGAGTATGACTTATAGTTTTTGGAATTAAAGTTTTAACAGTAGACAAATGGGGGCATCGGATTGAGAAACTAGTAAACACTAGTTACATTTACTAACATAAAGGTAAATCAGACAAACCTAGGTTTTTTTTAAAGAAGAAGATATTACATTTTTGCATTATATTACAAAATAAATACATTGCAGTAAACAAGGAAAAAAAAGGCTCAGCATACATGAATACAGAGGGGAACAGGAGAGCAACATTAAGACATTCCCACGCTTAATTAACCTGTTAGACTTAATCTCATTGGCATAGTTGTGTAATTAATAAGGCTTAATCATCAAATTGTAATGCACATAACTTTAGTGATGAAAAGTCCGAATTTATGTATACTATTCAAATGTATTTTGAATTTTGCCGTATTTGGTTAAAGTTGACATTTCTTTAAGTGCCACATATTGTGATGTAACTTTAAGAAAGAACATGTGGGTTTTTTGGGAGTGAACTGAAGATATAACCAGGACCGTTTGCACACATTTGGGAGTCTGGCGTAGCAGTAAATAGAAGCCAAAGCTACAATGCTGATCGATCAGGAAGGTGCTCTGAGGGCAAGAACCTTCAGTTAACGATATAAATTAGGGTTAGACTGTTATGGGGAAGTTGGGAGTACCTGGTTAATGTGAAGTGGTTTATATTTAGAACTGATTGAAAATAATTTTTCAATTTATTTTTTTGTTTTCCTCTCCTAGTTATATCTTGTGGAAAATCCTTTTTGTACCCACTCACATTTTTCTCTCAAATTAGGGGCAGCATGGTAGCATAGTGGTTAGCACAGTTGCTTCACAGCTCCAGGATTTCAGGTTTGATTCCTGCCTTGGATCACTGTCTGTGCGGAGTCTGCACGTTCTCCCCATGTCTGCGTGGGTTTCCTCCGGGTGCTCTGGTTTCCTCCCACAGTCCAAAGATGTGCGGCTTAGGTGGATTTGCTATACTAAATTGCCCTTAGTGTCCAAAAAGGTTAAGTGGGGTTACTGGGTTATGGGGATAGGGTGGAGGTGTGGGCTTGGGTAGGGTGCTCTTTCCAAGGGCCGGTGCAGACTTGATAGCCCGAATGGCCTTCTTCAGCACTGTAAAAAATTCTATGATTCATTCAGCATTCCCCCTCAGCCACAAAGTATTCCCTGATGTAGAAGACTTGGATGTTACCTCAACCATCTCTCAGCCATTGCTGCATTTGAGCTGGCTGCTAAAACATAAATAACCTGAAGTGGGTCCCTGCCTGCGAGGAAAAAGATGGGAAGATTCATTGTGGGCACGACTCCAGGTGCAACGGGTGAATCGCCCGTGAGCCCATCACCAGGCTCCGTGCTGCGTTGTGAATGTTAGTATTCTATGGATGACCAGTAAATTGGCAGCCCATCCTTTATCATTGACTTCAGAAGAAAGAAATCGAGGAGAGATGTAAAAGACGCTGCTGACTCACTATTGCCCTTTTTACACCATCACACAAAGTTAAAATCTACCCCATTGCCTGGAATAGAGTCCTATGCAATCTTCCATTGCCTCGATCTCTTCAGTCCTCCTCTGGTGTCCCTCCTCCTTTCCCTTTGACAAATCAAGCAAAGTGGGATTTGCTGGTATCCCTGTATTGTGGATTTAAACAATGGAGTTCCTCCTTTGAACCACTTCTTGCTCAGCTCTATACTGGACTCCTGCCACCTTTAATGTGAGCATCATTAACATTGCAACAGCTTGATGGCAAAACATAAGTATATTTGCATAACTATCATTTGTTGTTGTTCAACGAGGCTATAAACCAAAATATCCTTAATGATAGCTCTTTGAATTAACATATATCACAATGATTCACTGCAGAAACTTTAGGGCCATGGACAAAATGAGCAAATGTTACATCACAGCTAATACTCAAAATTACATGCTTGAGTTAGCTCTAGTGCAGAGACAATTATCATCCTCATCGCATCTTATTTAGTGTTTGAAATGTCACTTTCTTACAGAAATCAGCAAAAAAAAATCCATCCTTGGCACTAACGAAGATTAATCAGTTAAAAGTTTTACAGGCTCCTTAATATTGTTCATGTTTGTCCAGATCACAATGAGTTGCTGATTTGGCTTCATGCTGCAAAGGCATATTATCAGGTGCTTCTATCGGGGGAGATGATGGTATTGTCACTGGACAAATTGTGGGACCTGGGTTCGATTCTCACCATGATGGATGGTGGAATTTGAATTCAATCAATTGAAATCTGCAATGGAAAGTCTAATATGACAGGGCAGCACGGTGGCACAGTGGGTTAGCTCTGCTGCTTCACGGCTCCGAGGTCCCAGGTTCAATCCCGGCTCTGGGTCACTGGCCGTGTGGAGTTTGCACACTCTCCCCATGCTTGTGTGGGTTTCACCCCTGATGCACGATCAATGACCACTAAAGCGAGGTTGTAGTCCAACTGAAGGCTTTAATCAGCTAGATGTTTCCCCCAGCAGCTCAGGCACAGAATGAGGGCTGCTGGGGCGGCACGGGTTCTTATACCCGGCCTATCAGGGCGGAGCTATTATACACTCTAGCCAATAGCAAGCATACAGGTTCTACCAATGGTCCTTTAGCCTCTCAGGTACCATAATACCTATAATACCACAACCCCACAACCCAAAGATATGTAGGGTAAGTGGATTGGCCACGCTAAAATTGCCCCTTAATTGGAAAAAATGAATTGGATACTCTAAATCTTTTTAAAAAGTCTAATATGACCATGGGCAGAATTTTACCGAGCTTGAGACTGTGCGCCCCCGAACTGAGCTCGCGTGAAATCACTTGATACGCTATCGGGAGCATGTCCCGACGTCATGACGCCCTTGCGCGATATTTTGTTTGGCAGGTGAGCGCAAGAGTTGGCAATTGAAAGGGCAATTAAGCATGAAATTGGCCCTAATTTTACGTGGCCTGTGTGATTTTATGCTCGGTGTAGAGGCCAATCAGCCAAGTGTTACGATCCCGGTTGATGTTATAACTGGACAGGAAGATCTGAGAATGGAAACGTGGCTCAAAAGATCGTAACTTTTACTTTTTTTAATCAAACATGGATGAACAGAGTCACAGGATTGCTAAATAGTGTTTAAAAAGAAAAAAAAATTTTAATTAAAGTTTTCGCAAAATATCAACAACAAAATGTAAAAGGAACCCAATAGAATTAAATACAAAACAAAACAAAACAACCCTGTGCTCCCCTCCCCCCTATACATAAATAATAAATTAACACCCGCCGAAACACATAGCAAACATAGTAAATACATACACCCCCTCAGATCCCCCAGTATAGACAAACAAAAATAAAATAGAACCCGCCCTCCCCCCCCCCGGGTTGCTGCTGCTGCTGCTGACCATTGTCTATCGTTCTGCCAGGGAGTCTAAGAACAGTTGCCACCGCCTGAAAAACCCTTGCACCGATCCCCTTAAGGCGAATTTCACCCACTCCAATTTAATAAACCCCGCCATATCGCTGATCCAGGATTCCACGCTGGGGGGCCTCGCATCTTTCCACTGAAGAAGAATCCTTCGCCGGGCTACCAGGGACGCAAAGGCCAGAATACCGGCCTCTTTCGCCTCCTGCACTCCCGGCTCCTCTGCCACCCCAAATATTGCGATCCCCCAGCCCAGTTTAACCCTGGATCCTACCACCCTTGACACCGTCCTCGCTACGCCCTTCCAAAATTCCTCCAGCGCTGGGCATGTCCAGAACATATGGGTGTGATTTGCTGGGCTCCCTGAGCACCAAACACACCTGTCCTCACCCCCCAAAAAATGGCTCATCCTTGTCCCGGTCATGTGTGCCCTGTGCAGCACCTTAAACTGTATGAGGCTGAGCCTCGCGCACGAAGAGGAAGAGTTCACCCTCCTTAGGGCATCTGCCCACGTCCCCTCCTCGATCTCCTCCCCCAACTCCTCCTCCCACAACTCCTCCTCCCACTTACCTTTCAGCTCCTCCACCGAGGCCTCCTCCTCCTGCATCACCTGGTATGTTGCCGAAATCTTCCCCTCTCCAACCCACCCCCCCGAGAGCACCCTGTCCTGTACCATGCGTGGCGGCAGCAGCGGGAATTCCACCACTTGCTGCCTGGCAAACGTCCTTCCCGGTAGATATCTAAAGGAGTTTCCCACGGGGAGCCTGTACTTCTCCTCCAGCTCACCCAGGCTTGCGAACCTCCCATCCACAAACAGGTCCCCCAACCTTATTATCCCTGCCCTGTGCCACCCTGAAAACCCTCCATCTATTCTCCCTGGGTCAAACTGGTGGTTCCCCCGTATCGGGGTCCACACCAAGGCCCCCACTTCCCCCCTGTGCCACCTCCATTGCCCCCAAATTTTGAGGGTATCCGCCGCCACCGGGCTCGTGATATACCTCATTGGCGAGTGCGGCAGCGGCGCCGTTGCCGGCGCCTCCAGACTCGTACCCTCACAAGGCGCCATCTCCAGCCTATTCCATGCAGCCCCCTCCCCCTCCATCACCCACTTGCGCACCATCACCGCATAGGCGGCCCAGTAGTACCCACAGAGGTTGGACAGCGCCAGCCCCCCGCCCCCCCATCCCTACTCCGCTCCAGGAACACCCTCGTGCCCACACAAACCCCGTTATACTCCTGTTGACCAGCCTAAAGAAGGCCTTCGAGATAAGAATGGGGAGGCACTGGAACAGGAACAAAAACCTTGGGAGCCCCGTCATCTTGACTGACTGCACCCTACCCGCCAGGGACAGCGGCAACGCGTCCCACCTCTGAATCTCCTCCTCCATTTGCTCCACCAGCCTCATGGAATTAAGTCTATGCAGGGCCCCACAGCTCCTGCCCACCAGGACCCCTGAAGCTCCTCTCTGCCCTTTTTAATGGGAGCTCGCCAATCCCCTCTCCTGGTCCCCTGGGTGAACCACGAACAACTCGCTCTTCCCCATGTTGAGCTTATACCATGAGAAATCCCCGAACTCCCTGAGGTTCCTCATTACCTCCAGCATTCCCCCTACCTGGTCCGCCACATATAGCAGCAAGTCGTCCGGATAGAGCGACACCCTATGCTCCTCCCCAACCCGCACCAGCCCCATCCAGTTCCTCGACTCCCTCAGTGCCATAGCCAGGGGTTCAATCGCCAGTGCGAAGAGCAGGGGGGACGGGGACACCCCTGCCTCGTCCCTCGATGCAACTGAAAGTACTCAGACCTCCTCTTGTTCGTGGCCACACTCGCCATCGGGACCTCGTACAACAGCCTAACCCATCTGACGAACCCCTCCCCAAACCCGAAACTCTTCAGCACCTCCCACAAGCACCCCCACTCTACCCTATCGAAGGCCTTCTCAGCGTCCATCGCCGCCACTATCTCCGACTCCCCCTCCCTCGCCGGCATCATAATAATGTTCAGAAACCTCTGCATATTCGCGTTCAACTGCCTCCCGTTCATGAACCCGTCTGGTCTTCGTGGATGACCTGCGGCACCCGATCCTCAATTCTCGTGGCTAAGACCTTTGCCAGCACCTTGGCATTTACATTTAACAACAAAATCGGCCTGTAAGGTCCACAATGCAGGGGATCCTTGTCCCGCTTCAGGATCAAGGAGATCAGTGCCCGGGACATCGTCGGGGGCAATGTCCCCCCTCCCTTGCCTCACTGAAGGTCCTAACCAGCACCGGGCCCAACAGGTCCACATATTTTTTGTAAAATTTGACCGGGAAACCGTCCGGCCCTGGTGCCTTCTCCGCATGCATGCTCCCTATCCCTTTGGCCAGCTCCTCCAGCCCAATCGGGGCCCCTAATCACGCCACCAGTCCCTCCTCCACCTTCAGGAACCTCAGTTGGTCCAGAAAGCGGCCCATCCCTCCCTCCTCCAGTGGGGGCTCGGACCGATACAATTCCTCATAGAAGTCTCTGAAGACCCCATTGATGCTAACCCCACTCCCCACCACACTCCCTCCCCTATCCTTAACTCCCCCGATCTCCCTAGCTGCATCCCGCTTCCGAAGCTGATGCGGCAGCATTCGACTTGCCTTTTCCCCATATTCTTAAATTGCCCCCTGGGCCTTCCTCCACTGCGCCTCCGCCTTCCTGGTGGTCAACAGGTCGAATTCGGCCTGGAGGCTACGCCTCTCCCTCAACAGTCCCTCCTCCGGCACCTCCGCGTACCTCCTGTCTACCCTCACCATCTCCCCACCAGCCTCTCCCTCTCCCTCTGCTCTCTCCTCCCCTTGTGGGCCCCAATGGAGATCAGCTCTCCCCTAACCACCGCCTTCAGCGCCTCCCAGACCATCCCCACTCGGACCTCCCCGTTATCGTTGGCCTCCAGGTATCTCTCTATGCTTCCTTAGACCCGCTCACTCACCTCCTCGTCCGCCAACAGCCCCACCTCCAAGCGCCACAACGGGCGCTGGTCCCTCTGCTCCCCCAGCTCTAGGTCTACCCAGTGCGGGGCGAGATCCGAAATGGCTGTCGCCGAGTACTCGGTATCCTCTACTCTCGCAATCAGCGCCCTACTCAGTCGATCCGAGAATAGGCCTTATGAACGTGCGATAAGAATGAAAATTCCCTCGCCCCCGGCCTTGCAAATTTCCAAGGGTCCACCCCTCCCATCTGGTCCATAAACCCCCTCAGCACTTTAGCCGCCGCCGGCCTCTTACCCATCCTAGATCTGGAGCGATCCAGTGCTGGATCCAACACCGTGTTAAAGCCCCTCCCATTATCAGGCCCCCCACTTCCAGGTCCGGGATCCCACCCAACATGCGCCGCATAAAACTCGCATCGTCCCAGTTCGGGGCGTACACGTTGACCAGCACCACCCTCTCCCCTTGCAGCTTATCACTTACCATTACGTACCTACCGCCATTGTCTGGCACAATGCTCGATGCCTCGAATGACACCCTCTTTCCCACCAAGATCGCCACAACCCGATTTTTGGCATCCAGCCCCGAATGAAACAACTGGCCTACCCACCACTTCCTCAATCTTACCTGGTCTGCCACCTTCAGGTGTGTCTCCTGGAGCATGACCACATCGGCCTTCAGCCCCTACAGGTGCGCAAACACCCGGGCCCGCTTAACCGGCCCATTCAGTCCCCTTACGTTCCAGGTTATCAACTGGATCAGGGGCTACCCGCCCCCCTCCCCCGTCAACTAGCCATAACCCCTCCTCGGCCAGCCATGCGCCCGCGCCCCATGCCCGGCCCGTTCCCCACTGTGGCAGACCCCTGTCCCAACCCCCTCTACTCGCTCCAGCTCTCCCTTGACCATACCAGCAGCAACCCGATGTCCCCCCCCCCCCCCCCCCCCCCCCCACCCCCGCCAGCTAGGACCCCTCCTAGCTCCATTGCTCCCCCCATTGCACTCCCGCAAGTCAGCTGACTCCTGCTGACCCCGGCCACTCCCGCCTCTCCTTCGACTCCTCCCATTGTGGGACTTCCCCTCCCCCTCCATTACCCACCAGCAGGCTCTCCACCTCCCCCTTCCATCCCAAGCGTGGGAAAAACCCGCGCTTCCCCGCCCCGGCCCCGCCCGCTCCAGCCTTCAGCGCGGGAAAAAGCCCGTGCTTTCCACCTTCCCGGCCCCGCCTCCTCTGGCGCAGCTCCTTTTACAGGCCCAGTCCCCTCAACTCAGACTCGGGCCTCCCCCTCCCCCACGGGGCCCCATCCCCTACTCCGTTTACTTGCCCCCCTCCAAGAGCCCACCCGACAGACCCAACCAAAACAGTGCCCAACCCACCCTAACCACCCACACCGAACCAAAAATAAACAGGGACAAAGAACCCCCCCTCAAAATGTAACACAACAACAACAATCCCCGACCATAGAACATAGATCATAGAACATTACAGCGCAGTACAGGCCCTTCAGCCCTCGATGTTGCGCCGACCTGTGAAACCACTCTAAAGCCCATTTACACTATTCCCTTATCGTCCATATGTCTATCCAATGACCATTTGAATACCCTTAGTGTTGGCGAGTCCACTACTGTTGCAGGCAGGGCATTCCACACCCTTACTACTCTCTGAGTAAAGAACCTACCTCTGACATCTGTCTTATATCTATCACCCCTCAATTTAAAGCTATGTCCCCTCGTGCTAGACATCACCATCCGAGGAAAAAGGCTCTCACTGTCCACCCTATCCAATCCTCTGATCATCTTGTATGCCTCAATTAAGTCACCTCTTAACCTTCTTCTCGCTAATGAAAACAGCCTCAAGTCACTCAGCCTTTCCTCATAAGATCTTCCTTCCATACCAGGCAACATTCTGGTAAATCTCCTCTGCACCCTTTCCAATGCTTCCACATCCTTCCTATAATGCGGCGACCAGAATTGCATGCAATACTCCAAATGCGGCCGCACCAGAGTTTTGTACAGCTGCAACATGACCTCATGGCTCCGAAACTCAATCCCTCTCCCAATAAAAGCTAACACACTGTACGCCCTCTTAACAACCCTCTCAACCTGAGTGGCAACTTTCAGGGATCTATGTACATGGACACCGAGACCTCTCTGCTCATCCACACTGCCAAGAATCTTACCATTAGCCCAGTACTCTGTCTTCCTGTTATTCCTTCCAAAATGAATCACCTCACACTTTTCTGCATTAAACTCCATTTGCCACCTCTCAGCCCAGCACTGCAGCTTATCTATGTCCCTCTGTAACTTGTAACATCCTTCCGCACTGTCCACAACTCCACCGACTTTAGTGTCATCTGCAAATTTACTCACCCATCCTTCTACGCCCTCCTCCAGGTCATTTATAAAAATGACAAACAGCAGTGGCCCCACAACAGACCTTGTGGTACACCACTACTATCTGGACTCCAGTCTGAGCACTTCTCATCAACCACCACCCTTTGTCTTCTTCCAGCTAGCCAATTTCTGATCCAAACTGCTAAATCACCCTTAATCCCATGCCTCCGTATTTTCTGCAGTAGCCTACCGTGGGGAACCTTATCAAACGCTTTACTGAAATCCATATACACCACATCAACTTCTTTACCCTCATCCACCTGTTTGGTCACCTTCTCAAAGAACTCAAGAAGGTTTGGCCCCACGCCCGACCCCCCATCCCGACCCTCAGTTTGTGTCCAGCTTCTCGGCCTGAACAAAGGCCCACGCCTCCTCCGGGGACTCAAAGTAATGGTGCCGGTCCTTGTAGGTGGCCCACAGACGCGCCGGCTGCAGCATGCCAAACTTCACCCCCTTCCTGTGCAGCATCGCCTTCGCCTGGTTGTACCCGGCCCTCTTCTTCGCCACCTCCGCACTCCAGTCCTGATATATCCGAACCTCCGCGTTCTCCCACCTGCTGCTCCTCTCTTTCTTGGCCCATCTGAGCACACACTCCCGATCAGCGAACCGATGAAACCGCACCAGCACCGCCCGCGGCGGCTCGTTAGCCTTGGGCCTCCTCGCCAACACTCTATGGGCCCCTTCCACCTCCAGGGGCCCCTGGAAGGACCCCGCTCCCATCAGCGAGTTTAACGTGGTGACCCCATGTCCGACCCCTCCAGCCCCTCCGGGAGGCCAAGGATCCGCAGATTCTTCCGCCTTGCTAAATAGTTTTAACAACAAGAAAAATAAATTTGGATTATAATACATTACGCCTGTACTCCCTTAGCTTAACCAATGCACACAGTCAGGTTTTAGAATTAACATGGGTGACAAAGTACCTTTAAAGCTACAATGGTCTCATTGTCACAAAAAGTCTCTTTGAATCACACAACATAGAATCCCAACAGTGCTGAAGGAGACTATCAGACCCATCGAGTCTGTACCGACCCTACGAAAGAGCACTCTACCTGGGTCCACACCGCCAGCCAATACTGTCTTCCCAATTACTTTAAAATTTGTTTTGCAGACTGTCGTAAGTCATTCCAAACTTTAGGTTACCTTTATAAACCTACCTCCCCCCCCCCCGATTTTTTCTCAGCTTTGTCTGTGATGCCCACGAACAGTATCCTGCTCTATTTCCAGGGTTCCAGAACTAACTGTCCTACAGTTCCTCTGGAGCTTGCTTCCTTGTACAGCTTCTCTTGCCTTCAGCAGGGCTAAGGGATGTTCTCTCTCTGGCTTTCTATTTGTAACTGCCCTGGCTTTTAGTTTTTAAAAAACTAAGAACAAAGGAAAGCTTTTCGATTTGCCTTACAAGAGCATCTAGTTGCTAAGCAGCGCCTGCATACGTCTGCTGGCCCATTGGCTTTCCACGCTGTAGCTCTCTCTATCAAAAAGAGTCCAAGCTGGAACCGAAACCAAGCCTAAACATACAAACATCTTTACCCAGTATGAATCCAACTACAGATCCCTTCCAGGCACAGAAACATTAAATTAAACCCACCTAAAACTATACCTTATTTCTAATGTTTACCCATATATAAATCCCTTAAAAATATCTTTGTTGGGCAGCACAGTGGTTAGCACTGCTGCCTCACGGCGCTTCGACCCGGGATCGATCCCGGCCCTGGGTTACTGTCCGTGTGGAGTTTGCACATTCTCCCCCTGTCTGCGTGGGATGTTCAGGGTAGGTGGTTTGGACACGCTAAATTGCACCTTAATTGGAAAAAAAGAATTGGGTACTCTAAATTTTTTTTTTAAAAACTACCTTTGTTTTCCTAACACAGATGGCATTCATGTTTTTTCATCAGTCCCGATGCTGCCCTTGTCATGGTGAAAGAGGAGGAAGTTGAGACATTCGATAGGCTAAAAATTAGATAGGCTGACTGCGTGAGGGTGCTGTGGGAGTCAGGGTGAGGGTAGTGTGGCGAGATCCCGATTTCACGTACAGGAGTGGGCCGGTTGCATCGCAGACTGTTTGGCGCCTGGCGTGTTTCTTGTTTTGGCCTCTCCCGCTATTCACCGGCGTTGTTTCGCTCGAGTGAGATCGCAACTGGGCCGGAGAATTGTGACCGGAGTCTCAGGAACGGCGAATCCAGCCGATGATTCCTGGGACCGAAGAAATGGGGTCATTTTTTCACCATGTTGAATTATATTCAGCAATCTACTGTATGCACATTATCTACACAGAAGCAAGGGCCGTGACCGGATCAAATATTGGGCTTTATTTTTGGTAAGCATGAATTGTTGCCAATTTGCAGTGCATTGTTTACAGTTCCACACATTTCATCTATTTATTCACAGGTTAGCTGAAACATAGATTCTATGGTTTACACAGTAAATGAGACAGTGTAAGATACTTTAAATCTCTCCGATGTCAGTCTAATTCTGAGCCAGCCAGTTGATACAGCTGCTTTGTAATGTAAGCTGATAAGGGAATAACTTGGATGTTGGTGCTTATCCAACAGAATTGCCTCAAATCTTCCCAACTACAAAAAATGGATTTATGCTACCCAGAGACATTTTAATTCATTATTTATTCCTTATCTTAAATTATAAGCACAACCTTACATAACTTGTGCTCTTATGGGAAATGGAGGGATGTTTCTGCACAGCTTTAATCTTAGATGGCTGAATTAGGTCATTAGGGTTTGGCCGCATTATTTAATTTTTGTGCAATTTGAAGAGTGCCAAGGAGGAGGTACTGAATTAGAAATTCAATGTGCCACTTTTTAGGGCGCAAGGCGGATGCCTACACATCCAGAAATGTTGCATTCATCATACTGTGGAATGCAGAAAAAGGTGTTCCGGGCGCAAGCTTGTAATAGTGTTGGGCAAATAGTAAATAAGCAAATAGTAAAACACTTGTTTAAGGCCCTCTTATAACAAATTGGTGGCAGACCAATACGTTCTGGAAAACATGTTCTCTATGTGGCCCAACTGGTGGTCCTTGAAGGGACTGCTGATGACCACCACCATTTTCCTTTAAATACCTCCCTGAACGTGGAGCCACAAAAGCTAGGGTGTGACACGATGACCGAAAATTCAATTACAATTCAACAGTGAGCTGCCTACGGGAGCCCAGCAAGCAAAGGGTAGCTCAGCAGTCTCGCGGGAAATGAGGCCTGAGCCAAATATTGGCTGTTCCTTGGGCGTACCCATTCTGGTGCAGGAATCATTTGACCGGTAGGCTTATTGGTCCCAAATTATAAGCCACCATCTCCAATACTGCAGTATTCTCTTAAAAGTGCATCAAGCAATCAGCCAAAATGATATGCTTATTGGCGTTTGAATCCTCAACATTTTGACTTAGCAGTGAGTGTGCTATGAACGGAGTCACCTAACACCCAGCAGTATTTATATCTCTGAATTTTCTGACATGCTAGCATATCATTTCTGTTGTTCTCTGCTGCACAAATGGAAACTAATGAAAACAGCTACCCGTGGTGATAGCCTGACTTCATCTTGGTAAGTAACACTGGGGTAGAAGATCGTATTGTGCAGCAGTGTGAAACGACAGATATAGCATGGTGTACACTTGCCTGATATTCAGCTCAGGTGAGTCAATGGACCGGAAGATCATTTGGGGTCCATAACAGGCAGCAGATGCAATACTACCCCAAATGTCTTTTTGCCCCAGAGGCCTCCAGGTATTTGTCATTATTGCCCAGAAAAATCAGCGACCGTAAGTTATTTCTTTACCTCCGTAAGTCTTTGCTTCATCCACAACCTGCCTGGTTTAAAACCCATGCTTGGTATCCCAAATCACTGCTTCTTGATTGCATTTATTTGTTGGATAAATGGATAAATTCCTCTCTCACTGGTGGTTGTTAGGACAAAAGCAGATTAATGTAAATAGCATTAAGTAAATTCTGAACTGCATGCAGTACAAGAAGACATTCCACGCAGACAGGAATGAATGCTTCAATTATTGGAAAGAAAACTGGAGACCCTGACCCTATAAGCAAAAATCAAATTCGAACAAAGGTACAAACAAAACAACACGAAGACTGCTGATAAATCCAATGAAAGAAAACCCTACAAACAGGTAGCATTCCAAGGTCTTTCCATAGCTAACTAACGCCACCAGGGAGAAGATTTCTGCCAACGCAGTGAAGATGGATCAAAGATCCCGTGACAAAAACAAGCCATTGACAGATAGAACACCATCATCTGCCAATAAAGGTATAAATTCATACTTCTGAGGAATGCAAAGGAAAACATAACAGATCAACTGCAAAATGAAATTTGAGATTTGGCTGTGACATAGTTATGTTAGAGACATCAGTCCTAGGTGTGAAGATTTCACACTGAAATTAAGAAAATATTTTGAGAGCATATAATTGTACCATTCATGTCAGGTATAGGATGCAAATGTTATAAACTTGGCAAAACAGCTCAAAGTTTGTTGGGAAAATAATGACTAACAATTTCCTCACGTCTTAATGGGCTGCATCCTGCTGCGCTCAAATTCCCTTTGAAATGGAGTAGTCAAATGAACTCCCTTTCCTTGACGTATTACTTGAGAAATCTGCCTGGGGGTTCTGTACTACGGGCTACCACAAGCCCACCATCACTGATCAATGCACACATTGGGATTGTTACAGTTTCACACGCTATAAGATTGGTCTTCTTCGCAACCTTGTAAATAGGGTCCAAGCCATTTACTCAAGATGTAAGTTTGATTCTGAAATAGGGCACATCAAAGGCAGCCTGAGGGATAATGGCTACCCCGACAAGATCATTTCACGTTGTATATTACGCAAACTCATGCACAGGTCTAAGGCCATCACATTTGGCCCTGAAAAGTGTCCAGTCTACCTCAGATCACCCTGGAAGGGCAAGGACTCAAACATTTGAGCAACAGGCGAAGCTATCTGTTTCACAGTGCTACTCTGCAGTAGCAACATGAGTGGTGTTCGCCACTAACAGGATGCTGCCATCAAGCCAAAAAGATGTTCTGTCTATCGCACAAATGGATAATGTGGTATATCGGTACCAGTCTGATGCCAGACATGTCGGCTGTACACCCCAAAGACCGGCGAATCATATCAATCAGCATGTCCCGTCTGCTGTTCGCAACGGGCAAGGTACAGACCATACCCAATTAACCCATGCATGCAAAATACAAAACACAGGCTGGAATCCTCCAGTTGTTTTGATTCTCTTTTCCCGCTGGCAGCGCAACCCCGCCCACACGTTTCCCAGCGGCGTGGGGTAGGTTCAATGGGAACTCCCATTGAATAGCAGCGGGAAGATAGAATCCTGCCGGCAGCGAAGAGTGCACTGCCGAGAAACATGAGGCTGGGGAACTGGAGAATCCAGCCCACAGTGTCCGACATTAGGTGTGATTCCGCGATTGGACAATATTTGCTAAATAGTCCTCCGTGTGCTAAGAATTATGCTGACAACTAATTGAAGATGGTTGTGTGGCACATTTGTGTGTACTGGAAGCTACAGGTATTAATACACAAGGTCGTGCTCTTTGCAGACAGAAAGAATATGTACAGACATTATGCCTGTTTCAGTTAAACAAAATGAGTGATAGTCATTTCTGACTCATTCCTGAGGGCAATACCTTGACTGATCAGGGTCAAACTGCCTGGTTTAAATTTCAAACAATGCTTGGCAGTTAACTGTCAATCCCCATCAACTGGTGCATTATCCATGGAAATGCTTCTACCAGAGTTCACTTGCCAACCAACCAGTACTCTCTTCTCATATAGTATAAATTGTTGTTGTTTTCCTCTTATATTGGTATTCTTGTGAACTGTCCTGATGAGTGCAAGGTGAAAAGATTCAACGGGGTCCTTTTTTCAACAATATTCAATTCTGTGCTACCAAACAACAAAATGACTCGTCTAATGTGCACATCCTTATTAAGGTGTGAATTTTCCAGTAATTTGTGGTGAGGATACTGTGTGAATTGCAAACTGCCACAAATTGCTGGACAATTTGCTTTTAGCCATTGAAAATAAGAGCTCATCATCAATCTCCCTATGGGTTTCAAGAATTGCTGAATTTAAGGTGTAGATATGAAACTCGAATGTTAGAGCTGGGACTAAATATTGTAAGAACTCCTTGAATGACACACGCTTCATGCCTGACATATAGCTCAACCTCTTCAGCACAGAAAGAGGACAATTTGAGACTGCAGAGTCTCATTCCTACCAGTAGTAAATTTTTCTCAGAGATTTTTATTATTAAAATTCTTGTTTTTCTTTTCCATCTCTTTCTGTTTTCTCTCTCTAATTATAATATTTCTTTCCCGCTCCTTACCTAATTGGGCAAAATTCTAACCAATGGGCACACCATGAGATGCCCCACACTTAGCCATAGAGTCTTACGGCACAGAAAGAGGCCCTTCGGCCCATCATGCCAGTGCCAGCCATCAAGCACCTGTTGTGAGGGTTCCTCCATCTCCCACTCGTTCACCTGAGGAAGGATATGGGGTGGGATTCTCCGATATCGGCGCGATGTCCGCCGACCGCCGCCAAAAACAGCGTGGATCAGTCCGGCATCGCACCGCCCCAAAGGTGCGGAATTCTCCGCATCTTGGGGGGCCGAGCCCTCACCTTGAGGGGCTAGGCCCGCGCTGGACTGATTTCCGCCCCGCCAGCTGGCGTGAAAGGCCTTTGGTGCCCCGCCAGCTGGCGCGGAAACGATTTACCGGGCGGCACATGCGCGGGAGCGTCAGCGGCCGCTCACGGCATCCCCGCGCATGCGCAGTGGAGGGGGTCTCTTCCGCCTCCGCCATAGTGGAGACCATGGCGAAGGCGGAAGGAAAAGAGTGCCCCCACGGTGTTGATTCCCAAATTTCTTTATCCGTCAGTCTGGCCTCAATAAAAGTCGAGATGCATTTGCAAGTAAAAAGAAGTTATTTTATTCAGCTTGCAAGCTACCTAGTCCACAGTGATACAGATAACATGTTGCTTTCTGCAGCCCCGGGAACTAAGTGAAGGTCCCAGACAAAGAGATCAGTACTCATACATTCAAATGGCATCAAGTTTCACATACTCGACACCCATAGGTCATCCTATGTCCCTCCTGACTTGTTTGATCTATTCTGATTGGCTCACTTCCAATCCCTTTGTCCGGCCCCTATCAATGCAGCATCACTCTCATAGACACACCTCTTCCTGCTTTTTCCCATGCGGTCTAAAATCCTTTGTCTCTACTTGCCAGAATCAAAGTGGCTTATTTCTACATTACATTAACTAATATCTCTAAAGTAACTATTTTATATCACATTCGTCATTCCCTCCTTTTATCATTCCATGATAACCGAACTATCCAATCCATAGCTACTGTTCCTCATCTAAAAAGATCCGTCGCTGCATTTCCAATTCCTGTCTTAGCCCCCCTTCATCTGCTTCACCCTCATGGATTTTAACAGTTAAATTTTTTGGGGCGTTGATCTGATCCAGTGCACCCCGCATTCTACCCATCACACATTTAAGGATGGCCAGGCCCACAAAGATGCAGCCGATAGCTACCACTAGATACATGGCCATATTTATCAACCAGTCCTTCCAACCTCCAAATCCCCAGTTACCCCAAGAGCCAGGATCCTGCATTCTGTCCAGGTGATCCCGTATGTGATCCATAAATTTAGTGATGTTATCCTGAACTCCCATGATACACTTGCCCTGCACTATGGCGCATATCCCACCCTCACGGGCCAGAAGATAGTCAAGAGCATACCGGTTCTGCATTGCAAACAACCGTAGCTGAGACAATTCCTTGGTTATTGCCCCGAGGGCTCCCAAGGTTTACTACCCGGGTTTTCCTCAGTTTGGCCTTTAACTAACTTAAGTGTATCTCCCGGTAACCTACGTTCTAGCTGTACTTCCCTTCTCATACGTCCCGTCCTCTCTCTAGTCCCTTTCACTTTCTCATAGCCTCTTCCTACGCTCTTCTGACAGCCTGATATTACCTTTATTGCACCACTCTTAACACATCCAAAATCGAATTTACATGTATTCCAAAAACAAGGCAATGTCCATATAATGTTCCCTTCCCATCGCTGGGACCGGTGCAACTGCTTCATGACTCCTGCATTCTCCTTAACTTTGATGACCTTCCATGAGTCGATACCATGTCCTCGTATATGGGGGCAGCGAAGAACATCACCTTTGCAGAGGTGATGTAACCTTGTAGATTGGTTGGGGCTACACAGATACATAATATTCCCCTTTTCCATGTCCATCGCCAATAACACGCCAAGCGAAGTGAGGCCAAATATTAGACCGACGATGCATAGCCACTCCATCATGCTCCACACCTGTAAAATAGCACTGGAGAAGGGAGGCAGGTTAGTATCCGACCTTTTACAGTAGTGGAGATGGACTCAATTTACAGTGATGTAGGTGGACCCAAGCACTTCGCCCCTCCACTTTAACTGCTGTGGGGGTGGTAAGGAGAACTTGGAAGGGCCCGTCCCATCGCGGCTCCGACCCCTTCCTAGTCCAATTTTTGACCATGACATAACTACCGGGCTGGACTGAAAGTGAGCTAGGTACTGGGGGCAATGGCTGGTGAGCCGCGCGGACCTGGCCATGGAGTTCCTTGAGCACTTGCGTGAGGGCTAGAACATAGGTGGTCATCTCTTCAGTCATCTGATGAAACTGAACCAGTCTGGGAACCTGCAGGCTCCAGGGAGTTCTAAGAGGCCTGCCATAAAGAATCTCGGCGGGAGAGAGCCGGGCCGGTCCCGCAGGTGTAACCCGCAGCTGGAAGAGGGCAACGGGGAGCAACTTAAGCCATGTCAGTCCCGTGTCTGCTCTTAATGTAGCCAATTTAGTTTTGAGGGTCTGATTGTGTCTCTCAACCAACCCGGCCGCCTGCGGTCTATAAGCACAGTGTAACTGCTGGCGTATGCCCAACTGGGAGCAAAACTCCTTGTTAATTTGTCCAATAAAATGAGGCCCATTATCAGAACTTAACTGAGCTGGTATACCGTACCGGGGAATGATTTCCCTCATCAAGACTTTAACCACAGTAGCAGCTTTATTATCGATAGTCGGATACGCCTCGACCCATCTGCTGAACACATCCACAATGACCAAAACATATTTATAACATTGACACCTTTCCAACTCAATGTAATCCATTTGGAGCGTCTCAAAGGGACCACTGGGCAACGGGGTTTGCCCCATCCCACAAGGGATACCTTTTCCGGCGTTATATTGCTGACAAATCAAACACCGATTACTGATACTTTGGGCCAACCCCTGCATTTTAGGGTGCCACCAAGTGTCCAGCAACAAATCACTAGTCCCTCGAGCCCCACAATGAGTTGCAAAGTGTACACATTCAATGACCCATAAAGCCAGCACATCAGACATACAAGTCTGGAAACAGAATCATATGTACAACCTAACCGTTTCCACATTTGTTTATCACTCTCAGGAGCGTCCTCCTGTAATCTTATGACGTCTTGGATGGTTGGCATTGACTTGTCAGAAGCAGACATATTTATAGTAGATCGTTTAGTCTGACTTAACATCTTAGGCACCATCACTTGCTGAATTTGCGCGGCTGTTCGCGCTGCACAATCTGCTCGTTCATTACCAACGTCAACTGGGGTTGTACCATTCGTGTGGGCAGCGCATTTAATAACGGAAATCTGCGCGGGCATAAGGAGGGCCTGCAGTAGGTCATTAACTAAACCCCGGTGGGATATTTGACCACACATAATCATGTCAGGTTGTTCTGACGAAATGTCACTCAAATCGCCCCTTATTGCGGTCGTTTCCTGAATCAAGGCTAAACAGTCGTGGCCAGGTGTGTCTTCATGGACAGGGGGACCACTAAGAAAACAGGCTGGATTGATAGTGGTACAGTATTTAAATGTCAGACGTGGATTGTTCAAAAGGTATATCTCATACCTATTCTGACGAGCTGCGGTAAGATGCTGAGTCTGCAGTTGCCTCAGTAGTGCGATGACCGAGTGGGAGCTATACACCGTAATATCCTGTTGGAGGGTGAGAGCATGTAACGGCTATGCGATGGCATTGATTGAACGTAAATCCTGTACTAATCGGTACTGGTCTGGTATGGCTGGTTTAGGCACAGCAAGTATGGTGGTGTTACATTCTGATTGGCAAGGGACCAAAATACCCTGTTTCAACAGCTCTTGAATTAATTTATCTATTGATGGAGCAGCTTGAGATTTCAGGGGGTATTGTCGAATGGAAGGTAGCTTTACATGATCCTTAATCATCACCTTAATAGGTGTAACATTTGTCTTTCCCACTTGTGATGGGTATTCCGCCCAGACATATTCCAACACATCATGTCCCCTGTGATGCTGCAGTCGAGTGTTAATCGTTTCAGGGACCTCAAAATATTTTATGGTAGTGCCGTCCAGCATGACTTGAAGTGCGTAGTCTGTTGGATCCGAATGATCCACTGCCCTCCTTACCATTCGCCCCATATCCGTGGCATGGTACTGGTCATGGACCTGACGTGTAATATGAGGGCTTACCGAAGCTGACTGTGGCCATAAATGTGGTGATATTGTAACAAAATCGGCTGTACCTTCTTTTCCCGTGACTGTGGCTGTAACCTTGACTGGCCATTCGGTCTCAAGTAATGGCCGGTATTTGTCCTCCAACTCCCTGTTTCGTCCAGTTCTGTCATAGGCCAGGGTAACGTGATGCAGTGACTGTTCAACGTCTAACGTCCACCACTGGGGGGGTGATAGAAATATAGCACTGTTGTCTCATCCTCCATGATGTAACCGTTACCCCCTCATCTCCGTATTCTAGCTGTAGCTGGAAGATACACAGTAAATCTCGGGCCAACAAGTTACAGTCCAATCCAGTAGTCACTACAACCTGATGCTCTGCAGACTTATTCTCGTAAGTGACTGTCACAGGTTCAGAAATAGGATACTCACACACCTGTCCTTGGAACCCTGACAATTGCTGCGTGTGGTCGGATAATGGTAATTTAAGTGCTGATTGCACAGAAGACATGGCTGCCCCGCCCTCTTCTTCCAGTAGACCAAAGGCCCCTCAGAGGGGGCTGCGGTTGTAGAGCTATTGATTCGTTCGGTGGGCCATAAAAAGGGGGTGAGGGTCCCTGTGGGTGGGTTTGGTATCCTCCTCTTCGCTGATCCACCCACCCAAAGTCACTATATTGGGGCTCCTGCTGGTAAACTACCATTTCTGCCGCTTGTTGGGGTCGCAGATCATCCTTTTTCATTACATACTCAGTCTTAACCTTTGTAACTGAGCCTCCTTCTTGGCCTACACCCTCCTTCCAATAAAATCTGACTGCCCTTGCCACCTGGGAAGGGTCGTTCTCTGTCCAATTCATGTTATTACATTTCACAGCAGTAACCACAGAAGGTGGTAGGCAATGCATTAACATAGCACAATATTGAGGGGAATTCTGACCATTTTGATACAGCAAATCGCCTGACTGCCCCCGGTAGATTTCATTAAAACGCTCCAGAAATTCCTCTGGCTCTTCAGTCTTCTTAGGTTTTAGGTCTAAGATAACAGAAAGATTTATGGGCCTTTGAAATGTGCAATTCAACGCATTCAAGATCTGTGTCCTTCTATCGTCGTCTAACGCATAGGCCTGCTGAAGTGCGGCATGACTAGCATAATTCAGGTGGTTAAGATAATTGCGGTACTCTGCTGGGGTTAAAATCTGCTGGACTAGGGCCCAGAGGTCCCTTAAATCAGCTTGATAAATTGAGATGGTAGTTCTCAAGGAATCCATGAAGGCAGCAGGAGATTTTTTCTATCTGGGATTGTAGACATAATAGCCATCATCTCACTGGGTGGCCATGGGAAGTAAACGTCTATCGTGGGGTTCGCTCCCACAGTCACTGCGTCGGGGTTTCGCATCTTCCTAATCGGTAACTGTCTCCGAATGTCACCAGGGGGCACTCTAGCTATTTCCCCTGGTTGTTCCAGGACTTCAACGTCTCTCCCTGTCACTAGGGGGAGTTCTTTCTCTTCAAAAGAAGTTGTTTCAGCTTCCTTTGTTCCCGAATCTTGTGGTTTCTCCTTAGTTTGGGGAGACTTAGGTGATATGCTTAATTGTTTCTGGTGAGCGTCAAGCCCCTCTCTCGCTGTCCGAGATCTTGTCCTAGAGCTAACTGGGCTTGTGGGACAGAGTTCCTTTTGCTCTTCCGGTTGTGAAGTTGGTAAATCAGGACCCACACTATCACCCACACTATCATCCAAAAGGGCTTGAGTTTCTGGCAGATTTGAAATCTGGGGAGCAATGACTGGGTATATATTATTGTACTCTGGTGGTTCTGGAATGAGCGCAGACCATGCTATGGGTGCAGACGGAACTTTTACTGACTTTTCCAAATTATTGAATTTTTCTTCTTCTGTCAATTCAAGGCCAGCCATTGAACTACGTAGCTCATCTCTTGTGTGACCCGTGTCCTTCCTCTACTTGCGCTTTTATTTTAAAACTTAAAAATGTTTGAAAATTCAAATTGAATTACTGCAACTTGCAAGCTTAGCTCTGATCTCAACTCAGAACTAAATTTACAATTTGCTTAACACAAACTTGTACAGCATTTACAACTTAATTATTTCTTTATCTTAACAATTTTTCTTTTAACAAGTTTTTTTTCTTTTACATACACATAAGTATTAGCAAAATCAACTATCATCTCCAGATTTACACTTTTTAAAATGGTGTCCATGATCTTCTTTAAGTTTCTATTAATCTCCAGATAAAATTAGATAAACCTTATTTCAAGTAAGTAAAACTTAAGATTCTGGCAATTTCAATCAATTGCTTTCGAAAATAATAACTTTTATCAAAGAGGTGGAGAAACCCACTGGTTTCCTTTAATTAATTCAAAACGTAACTTTGCTGGTGTTCACTGACTCAAAGGAAAGGTATCCGATTACACTACAGACTGGTGCTGTTATCTCAAGGCCTGAGTGAGAAACACTGTCTGTCTTTAACTTTGCCTGCTGCTGTTAACCCTTTGAGAGACTTCTGCTTCAACCAATATGCAGCATTCCCCACAATCTCAACTAGTCCTCGGAACTGCGTTTTTCGCCAATACAGTCCAAGGAGACAATTTTAGCTGAATCAACTATATATTTAAAACACTCACACATAGAGTTGAACCATCTTCAGATTTAAAAACAGTTATACTGGACTGAACCTTCAGTACTGAAGTCCCATCAGCCCCTGAACCCATATAATAGACTGAACCTTCATTACTGAAGTCCCATCAGCCCCTGAACCCATATAATAGACTGAACCTTCATTACTGAAGTCCCATCAGCCTCTGAACCCTTATACTTGGAATTGAATCATCATTTGAGATGTCACATCAACCCAAAACCCTAACCCAAGCCGAAACAACAATATGAAATCCCATCAATTAAATTGCTAATCCCCAGACTGACCTGTGATTTCGTCGAGGCGGTCTTTCTGTGCCAACCGCGAGTGACCAGACTAATCAGACGATAAGAAGAGGGGAACAATCAATGCGCGGTCATTTTCCAGTTCTACATTGAGGGCCCTCGTTCCCCATCCTCCTGTTCATAATCAGTCTAATTCTGATTTCGCAGTTGGACCAGGATCGCCCTGAGAAATCCCGGGTTTCGGCACCAAATGTTGATTCCCAAATTGCTTTATCCGTCAGTCTGGCCTCAATAAAAGTCGAGATGGATTTGCAAGTAAAAAGAAGTTATTTTATTCAGCTTGCAAGCTACCTAGTCCACAGTGATACAGATAACATGTTGTTTTCTGCAGCCCCGGGAACTAAGTGAAGGTCCCAGACAAAGAGATCAGTACTCATACATTCAAATGGCATCAAGTTTCACATACTCGACACCCATAGGTCATCCTATGTCCCTCCTGACTTGTTTGATCTATTCTGATTGGCTCACTTCCAATCCCTTTGTCCGGCCCCTATCAATGCAGCATCACTCTCATAGACACACCTCTTCCTGCTTTTTCCCATGCGGTCTAAAATCCTTTGTCTCTACTTGCCAGAATCAAAGTGGCTTATTTCTACATTACATTAACTAATATCTCTAAAATAACTATTTTATATCACATTCGTCAACAGCACAGGCCCGCCCGCGGATCGGTGGGCCCCGATCGCGGGCCAGGCCACCGTGGTGCCCCCCCCCAGGACCCCGGATCCTGCCTGCGCCGCCTTGTCCCGCCGGTAAGAGAGGTGGTTTGCTTCTCGCCGGCGGGACAGGCATTCCAGCAGTGGGACTTCGGCCCATCCGGGCCGGAGAATCGCTGGGGGGGGGGGGCCGCCAACCGGCGCGGCGCGATTCCCGCCCCCGCCGAATGTCCGGTGCCGGAGAATTCGGCAACCGGCGGGGGCGGGATTCACGCCAGCCCTCGGCGATTCTCCGCCCCTGAGCTCTGTTAGCTAGTGATTCAAAACAAACCTGTTGGACTTTAACGTGGTGTTGTAAGACTTCTTCCTGTTCCCACTCTTTCAGGCAGTGGGGTCCAGATTTCAGCCATCCTCTGGGTGAAAATATTTCACCTTAAATCCCCCCTAAATCTCCAGCCCATTACCTTAAATCCAAGCCGCCTAGTTATTGACCCCTCTGCTTAGGGGTAAAGCTTCTTCCTATCTACCCTATCCATATACCTCACAATCGCTGCTCTAAGGAGAACAACCCCAGCCTAACCAGCCTTTCCTGATAGCTGAAAGGCTCCAGCCCAGGCAACATCCCCGTGAATCTCCTCGGCATCCTCTCTAGTGCAATCACAACCTTCCTATGGTGTGGCGACCAGAACTGCACGCAGTCAGCTGTGGCCTAACAAGTATTTTACACAGCTTCGTCTGGCCACGGTATCGTCTTATTTTGATATTTCTGTGGTTAAAACCAGGTTCGCAAAGAGGATAACACAGAATGTTTCATACACAGAAGCAGAGCTGCTGTGTGTCAAACAGACCAGTTTATTTTCTTTAAGTCTGTAATCCTTGTCTCTTTTTTGATCACCTCACCATCGATTTAAGTTAAGGGGCAGGAGGAGGCTTAGAGGGGATGTGAGGGAAAACTTCTTCACCCTGAGGGTGGTTGGAATCTGGAACTCACTCACTGAAAGGGTGGTAGAGGCGCGAACCCTCACAATATTTAAAAAATATTTAGATGATCCCTTAAAATGCCATAAGATACAAGGTTATGGATCAAGTGCTGGAAAATGGGATTAGGTTAGATAGGTGCTCGATGGGTGGCACAGACAGGATGGGCCAGAGGTCCTCTTTCCATGCTGCAAGAACTCTATGAATCGCTATGTCTATGGCTGCCATGTCTTCAACTGGCTAGATCCTAACCTCTAGAATTCCTTTCCTAGACCTTTCTGCCTCTCCACCTCTCTTTCGACTTTTAAGACATCCCTAAAACCTACCTCTTCTCACCAAGTTTTTTGGTCACCAGTCCTGATTGCTGCTTGAGAGGCCAGGATGTTTGATAAAGCTACTCTGAAGCACTTTGGGACGTTTTCCTACATTAAAGAGGTTATATAAATACAAGTTGTTGTTGTAGGTATCAGGGGGATATTAGTATGTAAATGTTTTAAATTGAAACCTTGCTTTGTTTCATAAGCGTAAAAGTGGTGGTTGTTACAACTTGGCAACTGAATTATTTCAGCAGCTGTTGGCTGGATGGTGATCTATGTTGTGTTTTGTGTTGGTGTATTTGCATATATATTTCGAGTCAGCTGTTTATATAAAATTGGACCAATCCCATGGTGGTTATCTAGGAGACAATTTCTGGGAAGCTCAGTCATTATCTCTGACATTCTTCGCATGTCTGACAGCCTGATGCAATTAGGAGAGATACATATTTAATTTCCCATTGTCCCTTGCTGAACTTCGTAGCTGTCAGAAAGTATATCTTGTACAGGCTTGTTCCAATTCTTCGTTCTTTTCATAGCCATTGCGGAGAGAGGGAGAAGCAGGAGACTCCATGGCAAGTTAGTTGCAAACTCCCGTATAAGGTAACAGCTAGGGCCCTTGTTTCAGCTCCAACATGACATTATGGGCGCAATTCAGAAGCCTCTTTGCGCTCGGGTGAGAGCGCGATGAGGCCGGTGAATAGCAGGAGAGGCCATAAACAAGAACTGCGCCAGGCGCCAAACTGTTTGCGGTGCAACCGGCCCGCTCCTGTAGGCGAAATCGTAATCCAATTATCACCACTTAAGCCCTATTTCCATACAATTAACGGGAGCCACCCCATATCCAACGGTCTTCCGTGATCCAGCGGCCTCTCCAGCAAGTGGTCACGCTGGCGCCGGTTAGTACTCCTTTTTAAAAATGTGAACCACAATCCCCACTGACCACGGAGGCCTCGCCTCGGCTGAAGGCTATTGAAATGAAATGAAAATCGCTTATTATCACAAGTAGGCTTCAAGAGGGTCGGTGTACACTCGATGGGCCGAGTGGCCTCCTTCTGCACTGTATGGAATCTACAAAAATATCGAAATAGGTTGATATAATGGGCAGAATTTGCTCCAGTGGGACACCTGTGAATGTTTTGAGTACATAATTCTACATTCTGCTGAAGGAAGAAAGCTGAAGGTGGAAAATAATTCTAGGGGCGTGATTTAGTGTGTAAGTCAAATAGAGCGACAAGAGTTTTTGTTTGACTTCTGAACTCACTACAATTTCTGGATATTGAGTCTGCAAAGGCAGACTCTAGTTTATAGGTAGAAAGTGGGCACTTGTGGGAATGCTCTTTGGCACAGCCTACCTGGAGAGTTATGGAATGAAACAAAATTGCAACGCAGGCCATTGAGTCCAACCTCTTCAGATGCAGACGGTGGGAATAATTACTCAGCTAATGGAAGTATCTTGCTAATTATTCTAAAATGACAGATTGATTTTGCAGTGTCACAAGGTTGTAAATTGAAATGCATTCTTGGACTTCAATATATAATCAAGGCCGTACCTTCAGCAAGTTAAGAGAATGCTGCACGCGCTTTGCTGCCGCCTTGTGGACGACGTTAAATCGAACCTCAATCTGCCATTTCAGACAGTTCCATTGGAGAAGAGCAAAATATCTGCATGACCTTCTTCAAACAAAACAGACTGGGCATTTATTCTAATTTGAAAACTGTGGGACCTTACTGCATATAGGTTACCTGCCATGTTTACCTATAGAAGAAAAAGTGTGTCTGAAAAGACATTTTGCTGGATTCTCCATTTCTGAGACTAAGTATTGATGCCAACACGGAATTCGTGGACTTTCACGGCAGGAAAACTGGCGGTACGATACAACAGGACCGATACTGCTACTATTAAGGGGTTAGCACTGGCGCGATGTGGAACACAATCGATTCCAATGAAAAACGGTGCGGGATTCGCCGGATCTGTGATTGACACGCAGGAGGCTGACAAGCTGCAGCCGCATAAACACATTACACTCTCCACACACACTTATCCGAGCCAACCATATGGCACTGGTTGTGCTGGAGCACGTCCAGTCAGCTGATGGGTCGGCTGGGGCCAGAGGGCACCCAGGGGGGTGCACGGGGGGGACCTGTGGCACTAAGTTCAAACTGGGCTGTTAGCGGTGTGTGCAGCTGCATGGCTGCCTTGCCGGCTGCGGCAATGGTGTTCCATGTCCGTCTACCCCGACCCCACAGTCCACCTCCTGGCCACACCCACTACTCCCCCCGGCCCTGGCAGAAGCCTCCCGGTGAGCGGCTCAACTGTCAGCAAACTATAGCGATGTTGGACATCCGTACCCCCTCTCTCTCTCTCAGCAGCCGCCACGCTTGATCTTTCTTTGGTACTGGTATTATGGTGGTCTTCTTGAAGGAGGTGGGAACCTCGGAGCAGAGAAGTGAGGTGTTGAAGATGTCTGCGAATACATTCGCCAGCTGGTCTGAGCAGGATCTGCGTGCTCGCCCAGGGACTCTGTTGGGGCCCGTCGCTTTCCGCAGGTTCACTTTCACGAAGGCAGCTCTTATCTCTGAGGCTGTAATGATGGGTATGGGTGTGTCCAGGGCTGTTGGGGCGGGTGGCACTGATGTATTGGCTGACTGTTCAAAGCGGGCATAGAACTTGTCCAGTTCATCGGGAAGGGATGGTCCAGCACCAGAGATTTTGCCTGGCCTTGCTTTGTAGCCCGTAATCCCGTGTAAGCCCTGCCATAGACGTTGTGGATTTGTGTCGTTGGCCTGGGACTCTAGTTGGTCCGGTATTGTCTTTTTGTTTAATACAATGTTTCCATTTCTCACATCGTCTCTCATGCTTTTGCAGCAAATTCAGGGACACTTTTACATTGTAAGTTCATGTCTACTAAAACCTGCTAACTGCCTGAAATCACAAAGAACCCAGAAGAGAAATATCCCCTTCCTCCGGCATTGATTCCTAGAGGTGAAAGGACATCGTGCCAGGAACTCATCTGATAAATAGTTTTCAACTTGCTTGGCAGTAAAGAACTTGATATATGTTGCTGAATCTTTTTGTTTTGCACTCATCAGGACTAATACAAAAATGCCAAATTTCGAATGATCACATCTTTTTATACTTGAAGAGAAAAGGGTACTGATTAGTTAGCCAGTCGATTCTGATTGGAAATGTAGAAAGTAACAAGAACTATGTTAAGCTCCAATGATAAATCTATAATAAGAACTAGAAAGCAAGTGTTGACTTGTTGTAATGTTCTTGTCAGATGGCCTGATTTATATTACAAGAACACTTGTAGCTAAAGCTATAAACAATTTATTAACATTAACTGTGGGTGAAATATATACAAAACAACAGATGAATAACAGTATGATCATCCACAAGTAACCTCTCTCCCACCTTCCTGATCAGTTTGAGATCACCTGACTCTAACATTCACGTATATACTAATGAGACTCCTAGTGGTCAGTCGGTAAATTACAACAAACCCATGACATCACTACATTCTCCAACTCCAATTTTATTGTATTCAGCGTTCGCTTCTCCAACAACACCACAGTGCCACATGTATCCCCTTTACATTTGGTGCAGTTTATTAAACAATAAGTGCATTCTATTTAACAATTAAAACCCCAATTCCAACTTAAGTACTAGGGAACTTTAACTCTTTCCGAACACCATAGGCTCCACAAGCTCCTGGATAATTCAATAAAGGTGCAAGGCTGGAACATATTCCATTAATTTTTTTGCAGTGAACAGGGGCTGGATTCTCCGCCCCGCCGCACCACATTTCTGTTTCACCCTGCCGGCGGGATGCTCCATTATGCTGGTTGGTTAATGGGGTTTCCCATTGTGGGCCAGCCCCACGCCGTCGGGAACCCCCCGGGCTGACGGTAAAACGGAGCATCCCGACGTTGGAGAATTCAGCCCCAGGTCTGTGTATGAATGAATGTTGCATCTAGCAAGCATAAATGAGTTACATTATGATCTTGACTGATTATTACTATTGGTATAACTCAGGATTTTTCAGTAAGTACTCCCCAATTGCAGATCCCATTTAACAGTAAACATTTTGCTTTTGGGTTTGTGAGTGGGGGTTGCTTGAGTACGCTCTGTACTCTGCCTACTATGACCAACCTAAGGGACATTCTTTTTGATTCCATCGGCCAATCATCGCTTTCAGAATTGACTTGCCAACAAATCTTTTCTCCTGTGGTGAAAATTGCTGCGATTGTTTTAAATTTGCCATTCTTACATTTGTCCTGAGAGTGCAGGATGAAAAACTTTGGCAACATAGAATCATAGAATTTACAGTGCAGAAATGAGGCCATTCAGCCCATCAAGTCTGCACCAGCCTTTGGAAAGAGCACCCTACTTAAGCCCATGCCTCCATCCTCTCCACGTAGCCCAATAACTGCACCTAAGCTTTTGGACACTGAGGGGCAATTTTGCATGGCTAATCCACCTAACCTGCACATCTTTGGACGCTGGGAGGAAACCGGAGCACCCGGAGGAAACACATGCAGACACAGGGAGAATGTGCAAACTCCACACAGTTACCCAAGGCCGGAACTGAACCCGGGTCTCTGGAGCTGTGAGGCAGCAGTGCTAACCACTGTGCCACCACGCCGCCCATCTCGCTTTTCAGCAATATTCAAATTTTCAACTTCCAAATACAAAAACAACCCAACCAAAGCATGTTGCCCAAGCTCCGTTAGTAATGGATAAAATATCAGAAGCTACTTTTCCCTTGCAGCATTGATGAGTTCGTTAGTTGCAGCAATAAAAGCTCTCCTCCCTATCTCCCCCACTCCCAACAACTGGTTTTCTCTCCACAGATAACTCAATAAATAAACCTCTTGCAGTCTTCACATTCAATTCAAAGATTAAACAAAGTACCCAATTCTCTGAGCTTGTACTGTGTGATGATATGCATAAAGAAATTCTGTATATAATATTAGACATGACATCTGAACAGCAGGTGGCAGTGTGGCAGTGTATGTCTACCATGCGGCACTGTGCCAGGGGGAGTTGGGAGTAAGTCGTGTTGGCGGATAGATGTATTTTGCAGTAGCTCTATCATAGTTAGTTAGTATTAGTAGCTTGTTATTTATTTATTGCCATTATCTTTTCCATGCAGTTGTTTCATAATAAATTATTTAAACTAGATGTTCTGTAGTACATCATTCATATCAGCCAGTTTACAGAACATGACATATTGTTCTTAACATTAGACAGTAAATCGACGTCTTTTGTCTTTCACACTGAAGAAGCTGAGGTAAAGCGAAATGAAATAATCATCCAGCCACAATGTTAGAACACGTCTCCCCTGCTCGAAGCCAACAAGATTGCCAATTTAGTGCCAAATTTTAGGAGCTTATTTGTGCTGTGAGCCATGAGTTCAAATCGAAATTCACACAGAAACTTTGCAGCCAGCAGGCGATGGAGCATCTTTGTAATAATCAACCACATCACACACTCTTCCACAACCGCTTGAGACCCAAATGCCCTGTTACCAATCACAGCTTCACAGTACTATATTCTACCAAAGTTGAGACAACGCTGGAAGAAATCTCTGCCACTCAGAAGCAAGTTTATGACTCAAACATATAGTATCGTTCTACGGGCATGGGCAGCCCTCCAGTATCTCACCCAAGAAGGTCATTCTGCTTGTGTGACCTTGCATATGACAGTCTGCGTGGTATTCAACAGGGTATCACAGCCCAAACCAACCTTATTCTCATCCAACACCCACAACACCATGGAAAGTTTCTAACGGGGGTGGGGGGTAACAATCACGACTAGAAACCATGGTGGATTATTTCTGTCCCCTGCTCAATGTTGCTGAGCTCAATAATTGTGCTTCCAGCTAGGTTGAGGTAGTTAATTCAGCTCCCACTGGGACAAAGCCTGGAATTTTCTTTTAACTTAATGGTCCAGCACCATTCACAATAGACCCTTAGCTCTAGTGAATATTAATATGCTTTGCCAGGCCAAAAGACCTTTTGAGGCAAGATACAGCTGCAAAATGTAACAAGCTGCCTTTTACTAAAAGCACAGTCGTGTGCAGGCTGGAACTAGTGTCAGGGCAGAAATGATGAGAGGCCTGAGGTGGGCAGGTTACTCGGGCACATATATAAAGTGTTCTTTTGGAGTTGTTGGTCCGAGTGTTACTTCCTGAATGCAGCACATCCAAAGCCTTGGAGGAGGCATTATTGAGTTGTCAGGTGAGTGTCAAAGCTGTAAATATTGTCTGACCCCAAAATGATGGCCCCTCATGAGCTTTCCCTAAAGGTGAATTGTCATTGATGCTTCTGAATCAAAAGTGTGCTGAACTAAACCGCTGCGTGGATTCTTAAGACACAGCTACCGCATAGTCTTGCCACTACTATTTGCTGCAGATAATGTTCAATGATTTAGTAAGTTGGCTAGACTCGGTGGATGAATGAACAACATTGCCATGCTCATCTCTCTAGATGCATCCGCACTGTGGACCCTTCACCAACTCCCTCAGAGGCTGAATAAGATGGAATAAGCCAAAGGGCTGTCAGTTGTCATTGAGTACAGCATGTCAGCTTGGAGTGACAACCGCAATACAAAGCACCAAACGTATGCACGGAGCCCTTCTATTAGCCACACCATTAACAGTATTCATTGATGAGATGATGTTAATGGTTAGTGCATGTAAGCACGCAAAACTGAATTATGATAATGTATTCTGAATTGCTCATGACCCTTCTCACTTTACATTTTCATTAATTAATCAATTAATGGAATGTCGCACATGGCAGCCAAATCTGAATGAATGGGGCAGGCTTTCATGAACAAGGACCCCCCAAGTCCCTTTGTGTCTCAAGCTTTTCCGATCAGAAATTGGAGACCATAAGACCATAGGAAATAAAAACAGGAGCAGGGCATTCAGCCCTTCAAGCCTCTGACATTTAATAAGATCATGGCTGATCGAACACTCACTTAAGTTCACTTTCCTGCCTTAATTCCCCCACTGATTAAAACCAATGATCTCAGCCTTGAAAATGTTCAAGGACTCAGCCTCCACAGCTTCCTGGGCTAAAGAATTCCAAAGATTCACCACTCTGAGAGAAGGAATTCTTCTTCAACTCTGTCTTAAATGAGCACCCCCTTATTCTGTGACTGTGCTCTCTGGTCCTGCACTCTCCCATGAGTGGAAATATCCTCCTAACATTTACCCTGCTTATCCCCTAAGAATTTTATACGTTTAATCATATCACTTCTCATTCATCTGAACTCCAAGGAGTGCAGATCCAACTTGTTTAATATTTCCTTATATGGCAGTCCCGCCATACCCCAGATCATCCTAGTAAACCTCCTCTATACTGCCTCCAATTATTCTATATCTTTCCTCAAATAAGTGGAGCAAAACTGTACTCAGTATTCTAAATGTAGCCTCACTAGTACCTTATGCAATTGCAGTAACACCTATACGTTTATACTCCAGCCTCCATGAAATAAAAGCCAGCATTCCATTTGCCTTCTCTATTACCTTCTGCACCTCTATGATAGCTTTCTGGGTTTCATGAACAATCCCCTCCCAATCCCCTCCGTGCTGCAGCTTTCTGCCGTCTCTCTCCATTTAAATAATACTCTGCCTTCTCATTCTTTCTTCCAAAATGAACAATCTCAATTTTCCCACATTGAATTCCATTTGCCAATTTTCTGCCCACTAACCTTGTCAATATCGCTCTGTAAACTAATTATTATCCTTAGAGCCTGCATTCCCTCTCACCTTTGTATCATCCACAAATTTTGCCACAGTTCATACACTCTGTTCTTTGCTCCAAATCATCAATATACATTGTGAAGAGCTGCAAGCCCAGCACTGATCCCCGAGGCACTCCACTGGTTACTGCCCTCCAACCTGAGCAAGACCCACTTATCGCTACTCGCTGCTCTCTGTTAGTTAGCCAATCTTCTAACCATGCCAGACTATTATGTTATAAGCCAGGACGGGCTGGGTGGCATAGATTTTCTTTGTTCTTTGAGCATACATCCTGGGTGGGGTTACTTTTGCTAGCTGTAAAGTTTTAGCTAGTGACCGGGTGTGAGGTGGGCGAGGGGCTGTGGCTTGTTGGACCGGAATTCTCAAGCCTCCGCGCCGCAATCGCGCCCAGCACGGGGGTTGAGAATGGGGCGTCGGACCCGCGACGCCTTCCCATGATCGGTGACCGAAGAATCGCCGGCAGTCGCGTGCGCGCAGTCGACGCGGTGCCGGTCGGGGGCCGTTGAATGAGGCCCCCACGGCGATTCTCCACGGATGACCGGCCGAGTTCACGCCAGCGTGGTTCACGTATGGTTCCACCCGGCGGGAGCCCGGAGTCGCGGCTGCAGTGGTCGTCCTGGTGAGGGTCGGGGGGATCCATCACTGGGGGGGGGGGGGGGGGGGGGGTGGCCTCTATGAAGGCCAGGCCCGTGATTGGGGCCACCGATCGGTGGGCATGCACGATCTGGAGGGGGGGCTACTTCTTCCGTGCCGGCCCACTGTGTGGGTCCGCCATGTCGCGCAGGGCTGGCGCCATGGGCGGCCGCTGTCGCATGCGTGGACCCGCGGCCAGAAGTGCAGGGCCCCGTATCAGCAGCCGGAGCTGTGTGGAGCACCCCGGGGCCGTGCAAGCCCCCTTCAAAACGGAGAATCACCCCGGACTTTCTAGAAAATAATTTGGAGTGATTTTCGCCCGTTTTCTCGCGGGAGTGGGGACAGAGCCCCATTAGTGGAGAATCCCGCCCCTGTTTGGACAAGTTTTAGTGAGCCTAGCTTGTTTGTTTGGTGGGGCGAGGGGGGAGAGAGGAATGCTCAGGTTTATGGGGACAGGTTAGGGGAGGTGGATGAAGGTGGGGGAGAGCGGTAGGGATTTGACGAGGACTAAGGGCTTTCCTTTGTCTCGAATTAGGGGTGGGTTTGGTGACTGACTTTGTTGGGACCGGGCCTACTGTAGGTGGTGACCTTTGTCTTCTATCTTTAAGAATTGGTCAGATTCAATGGTCCGGGAGGAAGGGGGATGGGGGTAGGGTTTGTGATTTGGATTTTTTTTCTTTTAAGGCTTGGGGATGGTAAATGACAATTTGTTTGTATGGATTTGTTTTGTTTTGTGTTTAATGAAATGAACACAAGCTACATCCCAGAGGAAGCTAGAAATGAAAAAATGGAGGGAAGGAAGAACTCAGGAAAATCACAATCACCAGAGAAGTGGTACTGAGTAAATTGTTGGAGCTGTGGGTTGTCCTGTGTCTGGGACCTGATGGACTTCACCCTCGGATCGTAAAAGAAGTGGCTATTGTGATAGTTGATGTATTGGTTTTAATTTTCCAAAACTCCCTGTAATTGGGGAGGGTCCCAATAGATTGGAAGACAGCAAATATAACTCCATTATTCAAAAAGGGAGGGAGACAGAAAATGAGGAACGACAGGCCAGTTAACGTAAAATTTGTCATTAGGAAAATGTTAGAAGCTATTCTTAAAGATGTTGTATTAGGGCACTTGGATGAGTTCAAGGTAATCGAGCAGTGCCAATATTGTTTTGTGAAAGGGAAATCATATTTAACCAACTTATTGGAGTACTTTGAGGAATTAACATGTGCTGTGGATAAAGGGAAACCAGTGGATGTGCTGTAATTAGATTTACAGAAGACATTTGATAAAGAGCCACATCAAAGATTATTTCGGAAAGTAGAAGGTTGTGATATATGGAGTAACATATTGGCATGGATAAAAGATTGGCTGGTGAACAGGAAGCAGAGAGTGGGCATAAATGGGTCTTCTTCAAGTTTGCGAGCTGTAACAAGTGGTGTGCCACAGGGATCAGTGCTGGGACCTCAACTGTTTACAATTTATATAAATGACTGGGATGAAGAGATGGAAGGGATGGTTGTCGAATTTGCTGATGGCTTAAAGATAGGCAGGAAAGTAAGCTGTGAAGAGGACACAAAAAAAAGACAGGTTAATTGAATGGGAAAGATCTGGCAAATGGAGTATAATGTGGGAAAATGCAAAATTGTCCATTTTGGCAGGAAGAATAAAATAGAAGCATAGGGCTAGATTCTCCACTGCCCCACAATGGGAAACTCCATTGCCCAGCCGGCGAAACGGAGCATCCCGCCGGTGTGCTGAACCAGAAATCCGGCACGGCGGGACGGAGAATGCAGCCCATATTATTTCAATGGTGAGAGATTGCAGAGCTCTGAGATGCAGAGGGATCTGGATGTCATAGTGCATGAATTGCAAAAGGCTAGTGTACAGGGTAATAGAATGTTATCTACCTGTGTACCCCCAGTGGGGCCCACTTTCCAGGTCCCAGTTTGTCCGAAGCAGTTGTAAAACCCTGCCAGTGTGGCATCATACTGGTGGTGGTGGTGGTGGTGGTGGGGGGGGGGGGGTTACCGATACAGTGGGGAAGCCCACTAATGATATATAAATAGTAATTGGGTTCCCATCTTTTCATGACAGGAACCCCATCAAGTCATTTGTGGGAGACTGGGCAGTGAGAATGAGCAGTCCCACTGGGATAAAACCGTTTGAGGATTCCCATTGGATTCTCCATCCACACCGGCTTTCCCGCCTGTCAGGGGGGGGGGGGGGGGGGGAGAGTCCCGGCTTTAGTGTTTAAAAAATAACCTTTTGTCATTGTGTCAAAATGCTGGAATTTTCTCCCCAACAGCACTGTGGGTGTACCTACACCTCGAGGACTGCAGTGGTTCAAGAAGCTAACTCACCACCACTTTATGAAGTGTAACTAGAGATGGGCAATAAATGCTGGTCTACCCAGCGACGCCCGCATGCCGTAAAATGATTTTTTAAAAAAATCCTTTTAAGCTCTCTATTGTACTCAATCTCACATTTTAACTGCACCACACAGATGTGGCCTTTCCATGGACCTCTGTGTCTATGAGCCAAGTTACTCACCTTGCCAGAAAGTGCACAAGCATATGGATAAGGTGCAACAGTAGGCCATCCGCTACCTCCACCATTTAATAAGAACTGATAGTATCCTAACGTGGGATGTGGATGTCGTTGGCTAAGCCTGCATTTGTTGCCCATCCCTAATGGCGCGTGAGCTCAATGGCCCTAACGTCCGAGTTTCAGTGGGAAGCCACAGCTCGCCAATACCGAGAGAGAAAGGTGCGCACTTACCTGTACTTAGAAATGGTGGTGAACATTCCGGCTCCAGCGGGACAGCAGCCTCGAGACTCCAGCGGGACACTCTGCGCAGGCTCCAGCGCGGCACAGTTTGACGTAGCCATGCCGCCTTGTGACGCAGCAGCTACGGGATCGCCCGTTGAGGTCACGCATTTAAACTGCATGTTTATATTGAAGACATGTTTTACCAATGTTTCAAAGAAATTTTTTAACAGTTTATGTTTCTTTTAAACATGCAATGCTATTGTTATTGGTTCTTTTAAATCTGCACTATATTAGTTCGGCACAGTGGGCTAAACAGCTGGCTTGTAATGCAGAACAAGGCCAGCAGCGTGGGTTCAATTCCCGTACCAGCCTCCCCGAACAGGCGCCGGAATGTGGCGACTAGGGGCTTTTCACAGTAACTTCATTGAAGCCTACTTGTGACAATAAGCGATTATTATTATATTACATAACTCTACATGTGGCACGTTTAAAAGTGTTCATATGTTTTCATTTAGGTTATGGCAACTGAAAACTTTGTTGGGGAGACAAAAGCAATGGAGATTCTTGAAGCAGATCAAAAGGTAAATAACACCGTCTCCTTAAAGTTCTGCAGAATGGGCCATAAAATGTTACAAGGTGGTTCTGACCTGGTCATAAGATTGAAAAAGGGACCCTCAGGGCTTTTTGCTTTTAGCTGTCACTGTCCTTGTAACATCATGTTACTAAGTTTAAATGATCTGATATTCAAATGCTTTTATGTTTGCACAAAACATTTGTAGAAATTTGTAAAGTTTAATGGAAAACATTTATTCACAAAAATAATTTTACAAATACCAAACTTTGAAACTAGTTAACATTTAACGTTAGCAGCTGCTATATGACATTTCATTTAATAACTACCTCAACTTTTACAGATTTCTTACATTAAAATACACAACGGTCAGTAAAATATATTTCCCCGCATGAACAGAACAGTTCTGTTTATTTGTAAAGTGGAGGGGAGAGGGGGAAGGGAAGAGAGGGGAAGGGAAGTGGGGGAGGGGAAGGGAGGAAGAGAGGGAGTGAGATGAGGAGGGATGGAGGGTTTTGATATGTCAATTGTTAATTTTGCATGCTCAATATCCGAAAGCAGCAGCTGCCAGGTGATCTCGAATAGCCCTTGCATCATCTGGAGCCTGGACTTGCACACATGCATCGGGAGGTCTGCCTGTATCAGGCTCCATATTGCCTTCCTCCAGCTGGTTCATTCCTGGTGGCAAGACATGCATGTTCTGGCTGAATGCTCAATCAGTGCTGAAGGACAAGGTTTTGCAATGCACAGCACACTACAGCAATCTTTGTGAATATCTCCTGTGCATACTGTAACATGCCCCCTGACCAGTCCAGATATTGTAAACGTGATTTCAAACACCAATTGTCCTCTCCACTACCTGACATGTTGCTACATGCGCATTGTTGTATTGTTACTGTGTTTCATTGTTGGTCCTCCAGAATGGTGTCATATGCCATGTTCTCTATGGGTATCCCTTATCGCCCAGTAACCATACTTTAATTCCTGCTGGTGGTGTGATGGACCAGTGTAATATTGAGCTTTCAAGGACAAATGATTCATGGGCACTACCCCGATTTGCTTGCATTTACTGCAAGGATTCTCATTTGTACATCACACACTATCAACGCATGGAACCCCTTCCTGTTGATGAATGAAGCAGTCATTTCTTGGTGCCTTCAATGCACTATGTGTTCCGTTGACAGCCCTGATTACAGTTTGGAAACCAACATTCCTATAGAATGTGATGGGTCTCTCCTTCACCTTCACTGGGGATGTGTCAAAAATAATAACTCCAAAGTCCTGCAATAAATTGCATTAATTACCTGGTGAATGCAGTTCCTCGCAGCATTCTGTGAAATGTTACATATGTCACTGTTGCCATGTTGAAGGGACCCAGACACAAAATTCAGCGCTGTTGTGCATTTCATTCCCACTATTAAGGCCGTGCAGCAGTTAGAGTTCTCTTCAGGTCTTCCTTCATTGCTTCCTTGCTGAAGCGCAGTCTCTTGGCACACATCTCTCTGACATCATTTTGTATGATGTCCTATGCCTGTACACTCTCAGGAGTGGGAAATTGATTTGCTTCCTCGCCATGCGGAGATGAAGCCTAATGCTCTCTCACGATCCCTGCGCCTACATCGAAGCCTCAAAAGAACTTCAAGGATTTTGAGAAGTCAGGCTGTGATGTCTCAGTGGAAGGGGAGCATGACTACAGATTTTGAATCTGCACTGGTTTCAGTAATACCTGACAGACAAATAGTTCACATTAGTTTACAGGAGGCATACATATGTCAACTAAGGCATTAAAGTTTAATGCCTTGGGGCTGTTTAGCACAGGGCTAAATCGCTGGCTTTGAAAGCAGACCAAGGCAGGCCAGCAGCACGGTTCAATTCCCGTAACAGCCTCCCCGAACAGGCGCTGGAATGTGGCGACTAGGGGCTTTTCACAGTAACTTCATTTGAAGCCTACTTGTGACAATAAGCGATTTTCATTTTCATTCATTAAAGTTTGCTGAAGCATTTGAAGTAATTACTGAGGCTTGTTTTTTTTTTCTTCATTCGTTCATGACTTGTGAGTATCGCTAGCTGGGTGAGTATTTATTGCCCATACCTAGGGGAAAGTAAGAGTCAACCACATTGCTTGTGGGTCTGGAGTCACATGTAGGCTAGACCAGGTAAGGATAACAGATTTCTTTCCCTAAAGGACATTAGTGAACCAGATGGGTTTTTACGACAATCAACAATAGTTTCATGGTTATCATTAGACCTTCCAGATTTTTATTGAATTCAGATTCCACCATCTTCCCTGATGAGATTCGAACCGGAGTCCAGTGACAATACTACTATACCACTGTCTCCCCGGATCAATGTTACATTAGGGACACATTTAGACAACACAACTTAAAATACATTGCAAAATCCAAATGTGCTTTAACTCTGAATCAGCTGGGACATTAGTGTCCTTAGCACCAATATTAGAACGATACAGCGCAGTACAGGCCCTTCGGCCCATGATGTTGCACCGACATGGGAAGTCAAAAAACAAAAGCCATCTAACCTACACTATGCCATTATCATCCATATGCTTATCCAATAAACTTTTAAATACCCTCAATGTTGGCGAGTTCACTACTGTTGCAGGTAGGGCATTCCACGGCCTCACCACTCTTTGCGCAAAGAACCTACCTCTGACCTCTGTCCTATATCTATTACCCCTCAGTTTAAAGCTATGTCCCCTCGTGCTAGCCATTTCCCTCCGCGGGAGAAGGCTCTCACTGTCCACCCTACCTAACCCCCTGATCATTTTGTATGCCTCTATTAAGTCTCCTCTTAACCTTCTCCTCTCTAACGAAAACAACCTCAAGTCCATCAGCCTTTCCTCATAAGATTTACCCTCCATACCAGGCAACATCCTGGTAAATCTCCTCTGCACCCGCTCCAAAGCTTCCACATCCTTCCTATAATGCGGTGACCAGAACTGTACGCAATACTCCAAATGCGGCCGTACCAGAGTTTTGTACAGCTGCAATATGACCTCATGACTCCGGAACTCAATCCCTCTACCAATAAAGGCCAACACTCCATAGGCCTTCTTCACAACCCTATCAACCTGGGTGGCAACTTTCAGGGATCTATGTACATGGACACCTAGATCCCTCTGCTCATCCACACTTCCAAGAACTTTACCATTAGCCAAATATTCCGCATTCCTGTTATTCCTTCCAAAGTGAATCACCTCACACTTCTCTACATTAAACTCCATTTGCCACCTCTCAGCCCAGCTCTGCAGCTTATCTATGTCCCTCTGTAACCTGCTACATCCTTCCGCACTGTCGACAACACCACCGACTTTAGTGTCGTCTGCAAATTTACTCACCCACCCTTCTGCGCCCTCCTCTAGGTTATTGATAAAAATGACGAACAGCAACGGCCCCAGAACAGATCCTTGTGGTACGCCACTTGTAACTGAACTCCATTCTGAACATTTCCCATCAACCACCACCCTCTGTCTTCTTTCAGCTAGCCAATTTCTGATCCACATCTCTAAATCACCCTCAATCCCCAGCCTCCGTATTTTCTGCAATAGCCTACCGTGGGGAACCTTATCAAACGCTTTACTGAAATCCATATACACCACATCAACTGCTCTACCCTCGTCGACCTGTTCAGTCACCTTCTCAAAGAACTCGATAAGGTTTGTGAGGCATGACCTACCCTTCACAAAGCCATGCTGACTATCCCTAATCATATTATTCCTATCTAGATGATTATAAATCTTGTCTCTTATAATCCCCTCCAAGACTTTACCCACAACAGACGGGAGGCTCACCGGTCTATAGTTGCCGGGGTTGTCTCTACTCCCCTCCTTGAACAAAGGGACCACATTTGCTATCCTCCAGTCCTCTGGCACTATTCCTGTAGACAATGATGACATAAAAATCAAAGCCAAAGGCCCAGCAATCTCTTCCCTGGCTTCCCAGCGAATCCTAGGATAAATCCCATCAGGCCCTGGGGACTTATCTATTTTCAGCCTGTCCAGAATTGCCAACACCTCTTCCCTACGTACCTCAATGCCATCTATTCTAATAGCCTGGGTCTCAGCATTCTCCTCCACAACATTATCTTTTTCCTGAGTGAATACTGACGAAAAATATTCATTTAGTATCTCGCCTATCTCTTCAGACTCCACACACAACTTCCCATCCCTGTCCTTGACTGGCCCTACTCTTACCCTAGTCATTCTTTTATTCCTGACATACCTATAGAAAGCTTTTGGGTTTTCCTTGATCCTACCTGCCAAATACTTCTCATGTCCCCTCCTTGCTCGTCTTAGCAAGTCTTTAGATCCTTCCTCGCTACCTTGTAACTATCAAGCGCCCCAACTGAAACTTCACTCCTCATCTTCACATAGGCCTCCTTCTTCCTCTTAACAAGATATTCCACTTCTTTGGTAAACCATGGTTCCCTCGCTCGACGCCTTCCTCCCTGCCTGACCGGTACGTACTTATCAAGAATACGCAGTAGCTGTTCCTTAAACAAGCTCCACATATCCAGTGTGCCCAACACTTGCAGTCTACTTCTCCAACCTATCCCCCCCAAGTCATGTCTAATGGCATCATAATTGCCCTTCCCCCAGCTATAACTCTTGCCCTGCGGGGTATACTTATCCCTTTCCATCACTAACGTAAATGTCACCGAATTGTGGTCACTGTCCCCAAAGTGCTCACCTACCTCCACATCTAACACCTCGCCTGGTTTATTACCCAAAACCAAATCCAATGTGGCCTCTCCTCTTGTTGGCCTGTCAACATATTGTGTCAGGAAACCCTCCTGCACACATTGTACAAAAAACAACCCATCTAATGTACTCGAACTATATCTTTTCCAGTCAATATTTGGAGAGTTAAAGTCTCCCATAATAACTACCCTGTTACTTTCACTCTTATCCAGAATCATCTTCGCCATCCTTTCCTCTACATCCCTAGAACTATTTGGAGGCCTATAGAAAACTCCCAACAGGGTGACCTCTCCTTTCCTGTTTCTAACCTCAGCCCATACTACCTCGGAAGAAGAGTCCCCATCTAGCATCCTCTCCGCCACCGTAATACTGTTTTTGACTAGCAGTGCCACACCTCCCCCTCTTTTGCTTCCTTCTCTGAGCTTACTAAAACACCTAAACCCCGGAACCTGCAACAACCATTCCTGTCCCTGCTCTATCCATGTCTCCGAAATGGCCACAACATCGAAGTCCCAGGTACCCACCCATGCTGCCAGTTCCCCTACCTTATTTCGTATACTCCTGGCATTGAAGTAGACACACTTCAAACCACCTACCTGAACACTGGCCCCCTCCTGCGAAGTCAATTCTGTGCTCCTGACCTCTATACTCTCAATCTCTCGAACACTAAAACTACAATCCAGATTCCCATGCCCCTGCTGTATTAGTTTAAACCCCCCCAAAGAGCACTAACAAATCTCCCCCCCAGGATATTTGTGCCCCTCAGGTTCAGATGTAGACCATCCTGTCTGCAGAGGTCCCACCTTCCCCAGAAAGAGCCCCAGTTATCCAGAAATCTGAATCCCTCCCGTCTGCACCATCCCTGTAGCCACGTGTTTAATTGCTCTCTCTCCCTATTCCTCATCTTATTACCACGTGGCACGGGCAACAACCCAGAGATAACAACTCTGTTTGTTCTTGAGGCCATGATCATCCAAAACCAAATCCGCTGGGCTGACCATGTGCTTAGGATGTCAGAGACCTGAGTGCTAAAGCAAATCTTCTTCACCCAGCTCAAGGAAGGATCCCGAACACGTGGGGGACAAAGGAAGTGCTTCAGAGACACCCTGAAGGCTTACTTTAAGAAATGCAACATACGGTGGGCAGTGAGACCCTTTCTTGGGAGAGACCTATTTGGAGGAACCGCCTGATTGAAATGACACAATTCTTCGAGGGCACCCGATGACAAGAGGTAGTGCAGAAAAGGAGCCTGGGAAAGGAATACCCACAATCTAGAATCCACCTTCTGGAAACACCTGCCAAGTGTGCGGTCGAAGATGTGGCTCTAGGATTGGGCTCATCCACCATGCAAGGACCCAAAGAACCTTTGACCAATAACACATAGTATCTAAAGTGGACAATCATACTCATTAACGAGTGATTGTTGAAGATTGCATACACTCCAAACCCATTCTATTCAAAATAGTTCCTTTAATGAAATTAATATCCTTATCACAAACCAAGTTTTAAAAAAATCTTTTTAAATTTTCTGTGACTCCAAACTCACTTTATACATGAAAGTACTTTTTGATGGAATTAACAGCCTCATGGCAAACTATAGTTAAAAAATAAATATAAATATATCTTTCTTTCACTTTATGTGCATTTTAAACATATTTATAAACACTATTATAAACATTAACCCACATAAACATTGGTCTCCGGTGTCTCCTGCTCGATGATTCTGGACTGAAAAAAAGTGCAAATAAAAAAGTGTAAAAACTTACCTGACATCAGGGCAGGCAGGCAGGCCAAGCTAGCGCTGTCCCTTGAGTTTTCCAGTGGAAAAGAACAGGAATCCCTGTTAACAGTGGCAGCACCAGAAGATCCCGCCAACAGCTGGCTCCTCTGTCGTGAAACACGCAAAACATCTCGCCCTATGTCCCATCTTCACATTGAGAAAGCCCTCCATCATGTTGTGTGGCACTGCCACTGTACCTAATGGGATAGATTTCAAACAGACCTCACAACTCAAGACTGGGCATCCATGAGGTGCTGTGAGCCATCAGCAGCAGCAGAATTGTACTCAACTACAATCTGTAATCGGCATATCCCCAATATGTTCATAGCCAGTCTAAAACATTGGCATCTACCCAACAATGTGTAAAATTGCCTAGGTATGTCCTGTACACAAAGAACAGCACAAATCCAGCCCGGCCAATTACCACCCCATCTGTCTACTCTCGATCATCAGCAAAGTGATGGAAGGGGTCATCAACAGTGTTATCAAGTGGCACTTGCTTACTTGCTTAGCAATAACCTGTTCACTAACAGTCAGTTTGGGTTCCAACAGGGGCACTCAAATTCTGACCTCATTACTGCCTTGGTTCAAACATGGAGCAGCACGATAGCATTGTGGATAGCACAATTGCTTCACAGCTCCAGGGTCCCAGGTTCGATTCCGGCTTGGGTTACTGTCTGTGCGGAGTCTGCACATCCTCCCCGTGTGTGCGTGGGTTTCCTCCGGGTGCTCCGGTTTCCTCCCACAGCCCAAAGATGTGCATGTTAGGTGGATTGGCCATGATAAATTGCCCTTAGTGTCCAAAATTGCCCCTAGTGTTGGGTGGGGTTACTGGGTTATGGGGATAGGGTGGAGGTGTTGACCTTGGGGAGGGTGCTCTTTCCAAGAGCCGGTGCAGACTCGATGGGCCAAATGGCCTCCTTCTGCACTGTAAATTCTATGATCTATGATCTATGATGGACAAAAGAGCTGAAATCCACAGGTGAGGTGAGAGTGTCTGTGCTTGACATCCAGCAGGATTTGAGAGAGTGTAACATCAAGGAGCCTCAGCAAAACAGGAGTCAATGGGATTCAGGGGAAAACTCTCCGCTGGTTGGAGTCATACCTGGCACAAAGGAAAATGGTTGTGATGGTTGGAGGTCAACTACCTTATTTCCAGGACATCACTGCAGGAGTTCCTCAGGAGAATGTCCTAGGCCCAACCATCTTCAACTACTTCATCAATGACCTCCCTTTCATCATAATGTCAGAAGTGGGATGCTTGCTGATCATTGCACAATGTTCAGCACTATTCACAACTCTTCATACACTGAAGTAGTCCACATGCAAATGCAGAAAGACTTGGACCATATCCAGGCTTGGGCTGACAAGTGGCAAGTGACAAAGCCATGATAATTTCCAATAAGAGAGTATCCAACCATCACCCCATCACATTCAATGGTATTACCATCACTGAATCCCCTACCATCAACATCTTGGGAGGTTACCATTGACCAGGAACTGAACTGGACTAGCCATATAAGTTCTGTGGCTACAAGAGCAGGTCAAAGGCTGGGAATTCTGCAGTGAGTAACTCACCTGCTGACTCCCCAAATCCTGTCCACCACCTACAAGGCACAAGTCAGGAGTGTAATGGAATACTCACCACTGGTCTGGATGAGTGCAGCTTCAACAACACTCAAGAAGCTTGACATCATCCAGGACAAAGCAGCCCACAGGATAGGCACCCCATTCACAAACATTCATTCCTTCCACTACCGACGAACAGTGCACCATCAATAAGTTGTACTGCAGGAACTCACCAAGGCTCCTTAGGCAGCATCTTCCAAACCCACAACCGCTACCGTCTAGAAGGAAAAGGGTAGCAGACAGATGGGAACACCACCACCTGGAGGGCACCCACCACCCTGACTTAGAACTATATTGTTGTTTCCTCACTGCCACTGGGTCAAAATCCTGAACCGTTATTCCTAACAGCACTGCGGGTATATCTACTTCACATGCACAAGAAGGTGACTCACCGGTAGGGGATTGGGACATGGAGCAGGGAGCACTGGGTGCCATTGTGCACAGATGACATGTTGTTGTTTGTGTCGGACCCGCTGGATAGTAAGGGTTGGATCATGAGAATAATGGAAGGGTTTGGGGCCTTCTCTGTAAGTTAAATGTCGGGAAGAGTGAGATGTTTCCGGTGAATGCAGCGGGGTGGGGGGCCAACCTAGAGGTATTGCCCTTCAAAGTAGCTCGGGAAAGGTTCAGGTACTTTGGGATTCAGGTGACGAGGAAATGGGCTACGATGTGCAGGTGGAATTTAACAACATCGGTGGAGGAGATTAGGGGGGATTTTAAGAGTTGGGATACATTGGCAGGGAGGGTACAGGTGGTAAAGATGAATGTGCTGCCAAAATCCATAGGGAAACTAATGTACTCTCAAAGTCAGCAAACAGCACATTAATCAACAGCTTAATGCATTTGTGTACTGCTGACTTGGAAATACCAGCCAGATCTTGAGCCCTAGAAAGGGACTGAGGAATTGAAGTTCAGTGTGACGGTTATCTTCACAGCCACTGGCAGGACATGGAGGGTCTAATAATAATAATATTTTTTATTAGTGTCACGAAAAGCTGGACCTTTGATTAGCCAAGGCCAAGAACCTGACCAAATTCCTCAGCATGCTTCGAGAAGCATTACGCAGTGCTGATGGGCACATTTTCTTTGGAAAACCTGCTGCAGTGCTAAGCTGTGATACAGCAACTCTGGTTTTCTACATGATGGATAAAGCCAGACAATGCAAACAGCTCAGGTGGCATCACGGGCTGGTTATGCAACAAAGCAGCTGCAGCTCCCTGACAGGACACAGGTTTTGCACAATGTGCATTGTGACTGTGCATCCGGAGGTCTGATAAGGCTAGCTAGTAAGTAATCACGGTCAGTTGACACCAGACACGCATGTTTGGAAGGTTGATAAATCGGATGGAGCATTTGTGGGGTGTGGGGGTGGAATGCCCCTCACAGCCACTGCATGATGGGAATTTACCGAGCAAGACAGGAACTGTGATAGACACAGAGACGAAGGAATATCAAGACCGCAGCTGGAAAGGGTGGTGTGGTCTCGCCTGCGAGGACATACTGGGCTGATCATCCAACGATTGGTTGTATTAAAAAAAGTTCTTGTAATATTATTGCTGGGCTGCTCAAATTCAAAGCAACAGTGATTTTGAATCTGCCTTAAGGGCAATGAAATCTTCAAGATGGAACTTGTGCAATTTCTAATAAACGGAATCGGTAAATTGTACGTTCCAGGAATGAGGGCCTCACACACACACACACACAAACACACACACTTACCTGTGGGTTTTAGCAGTTGAGCAATTGGGGAGTTTTGCTTTAAATTTTTGAGGAAACAATATGAAACCTTACCACAAGTATACATCGAATAAGTGGAACGAATAAATAAACAGAAAAGATTTATGAAAATGTTCTCAGGCACTGATTTCATTTGTTGGTGGGATCATAGGATGTGGGCATTGGTGGCAGCACGTCCCTCATTGCCCTTCAAATGAGTGGTTCGCTGGACCATTTCAGCAGAAGTGAAGAGTCAGCCACATTGCAGTGGATCTGGAGTCACATGTAGGCCGGGCTGGATAAGGACGGAAGATTTCCTTCCCTGATGGAAGCTCGCTAGGTTTTTACAATATGTGGAAGGTGCCAGAAAATAGACAGACAATGCATTGGTCGGGTGATGAAGTTAATGGGGCTGAATATCAGGCTGAGTATGTAACAATCGACCCATGCAAAACTGCCTGTCATGTGTCCAAGGTGAAGAAACATTTTTTATACGAACATAAGAACAAGGAGCAGGAGTCGGCGATTCAGTCCTCGAACCTGCTCTGCCTTGGCTGATCTCATCTGAGCCTCATCCCCCACCTTCCTGTCCGCTCCCCATTACCCTTCATCCCGCTACTAATTAAAAACCTATCTACTTCCTCCTTAAATTTATTTAGTGATCTGGCATCCACTACTTTCTGGGATAGAGAATTCCACAGATTCACGACCCTTTGAGTCAAGCAATTCCTCACTCGTTTCTTTTTTAAATCTGCCTCCCCATAGCCTAAAAATATGGCTTCTCATTCTTGAATGTCCAAGAGGGGGAAATATCTGCTCTAGGTCTACCCTGTCAATCCCCTTTAGTATTTTTTTATTCATTTACGGGATGTGGGTGTCGCTGGTTGCCCATCCCTAGTTGCCCTTCAGAAGGTGATGGTGAGTTGCCCTCTTGAACTGCTGCAGTATTTGACATGTAGGTACATCCACTGTGCTATTAGGGAGGGAATTCCAGGATGCTGCGCCAGTGACAATGATGGAACGGCAAAATATTTCCAAGTCAGGGTGGTGAGTGACTTGGAGGGTAACCTCCAGGTGATGGGGTTCGCGAGTATCTGCTGCTCTTGTCCTTCTAGGTGGTAATGGTTGTGGGTTTGGAAGGTGTTGTCAAAGGAACCTTGGTGAGTTACTGCAGTGCATCTTGTAGATGGTACACATGGCTCCCACTGTTCGGCGGTGGTGGAGGGTTTGAATGTTTGTGGAAGGGGGAGCAATCTAGCTTTGTCCTGGATGGTGTCGAGCTTCTTGAGTGTTGTTGGAGCTGTACTCATCCAGGCAAGTGGAGAGTATTCCATTACACTCCTGACTCGTGCCTTGTAGATTGTGGGCAGGCTTTGGGGGTATCAGCAGTGAATTACTCACCATAGGATTCCTAGCCTTTGACCTGCCCTAATAGCCACTGTATTAATATGGCGAGTTCTGTTTCCCCCAGGATGTTGATTGTGGCGGGATTCAGCAATGGTAATGCCATTGAATGTCAAGGGGCGGTTGTTAGAGCCTCTCTTGTATGAGATGGTCTTTGCCTGGCACTTGTTCGGCTTGAATCCAACTTGCCACTTGTCAGCCCAAGCCTGGATATTGTCCAGGTCTTGCTGCATTTGGACATCGACTGCTTAATTATCTGAGGAATCGCGAATGGAGATGAACATTGTGCAGTCATCCGCAAACATCCCCACTTCTGACCTTATGATGGAAGGGAGGTCAGTGATGAAGCCGCTGAAGATGGTTGGGCCTAGGAATCCACTACCCTGAGGAATTCCTGCATTGATGTCTTGGAGCTAAGATGATTGACCTCCAACCACCACAACCATCTTCCTTTGTGCCAGGTATGACTGCAACCAGCAGAGAATTTTCCCACGATTCCCATTGACTCCAGTTTAACTAGTGCTCCTTGATGCCATACTCAGAAAAAAGCTGCCTTGATGTCAAGGGCAGTCACTCTCACCACAACTCTGGCATTCAGCTCTTTTGTCCATGTTTGAACCATGGCTGTAATGAAGTCAGGAGCTGAGTGACCCTGGTGGAACCTAAACTGTGCGTCCGTGAGCAGGTTATTGCTGCGTAAGTGCCACTTGATAGCACTGTTGATGACTCCTTCCAACACTTTACTGATGATGGAGAGTAGAGTGATAGGACGGTAATTGGCTGGGCTGGATTTGTCTGGGTTGGATTTGCCCTGTTTCTTGTGTACAGGACACACCTGGGAAATTTTCCACATTGTCGGGTAGATGCCAATGCTGTAGCTGTACTGGAGCAGCTTGGCTAGGGGTGCGGCAAGTTATGAAGCACACGTCTTCAGTACTACTGCCAGAATATTGTCAGGGCACAAAGCCTTTGCAGTATCCAATGCCTTCAGCCGTTTCTTGATATCACATGGAGTGAATCGTATTGGCTGAAGACTAACATCTGTGATGTCGGGGATCTCTGGAGGAGACCGAGATGGATCATCCACTCGGCACTTTTGGCTGAAGATTGTTGCAAATGTTATAAATTTCTTATTTCCTCATTGCAACTTGCTTTCCCACCTATTTTAGTGTCATCTGCAAATTTGGCTATAGTACCTTCTATCCTTGCAACCAGATCAATATAGATTGTAAGTATTTGGGGACCCAAAGACTGACCCCAGTGGAACACCACTAGTTATAGCTTACCAATCAGAGAAGACCTATTTACCCCACTCTTTGCTTTCTGTTGGTTAGCCAATCCTTTATACAAGCTAATAGATTACCCCCAACCCCGTGGGATCTTACCTTGTATATTGTCCTCTTGTGCAGCGCCTTATTAAATGCCTTTTTGGAAGTCCAGATACACTACATCTACAGAACCCCCATGGCGGTATGGTGGCACAGTGGTTAGCACTGCTGTATCACAGCACTAGGGACCCGGGTTCAATTCCTGCATTGGGTGACTGTTTGTGTGGAGTTTGCACATTCTCTCCGTGTCAGCATGGATTTCTTCTGGGTGCTCCGGTTTCCTCCCACAGTCCAAAGATGTGCAGGTTAGGTGGATTGGCCATGCTAAATTGCACTTAGTGTCCAAAGGTTAGGCAAGGTTATGGGGATAGGGCGGGGAAGTGGACCTGGGTGGAGTGCTCTTTCGGAGGGTCAGTCCAGACTCAATGGGCTGAATGTACTGTAGGGGATTCTATGATTCTATCATCTTCAAAGAACTCCAGCAATATCTCAAACACAATTTACTCTTCATAAAACCATGCTGACTCTAATGGATTGAGTTTTGAATTTCCAAATGTTCTGTTACTACTTCCTTAGTAATAGTTTCCATTTGTTTTCCAACGATAGATGTTAAACTAACAGGTCTATAGTTTCCCACTTTCTGCCTTTCTCCCTTTTTGAACAGGGGTGTTACATTTTTCCAATCCACTGGAGCCTTTCTAGAATAAGGGAATTGGGTAATATTATAACCAATGCCTCCACTATCTCTGCTGCCATTTCCTTTAAGACCCGAGGACGTGGCCACCAGGCCCTGAGGACTTGTCTGTCTTTAATCCTAATAACTTGTTCAGTTCAGTTTTAAATTCCTCCTTTTCAACAACCTCTGCAATACCTATTACTGTTGGGATGGTTCTAGAGTCCTCCACCATGAAAACTGAGGCAAAATATTGATTTAATGTCTCTACTATTTCTGTTTTCCCCATTATTGACTCTCCATTCTTGTCCTCTAAGAAGCCAACATTAACTTTAGTTACCCTCTTCCTTTTTATATACTTTTAGAATCATTTGCTTTCCATTCTTATATTTTGTGCTAGTTTTCTTTCATAATTTACCTTTGCTCTTTTTATTACATTTTAGTAACTTTCCATTTGTCTTTAAAAGTTTCCCAATTCTCCAGCCTACACAATATGGTATGCCTTGTTTTTTGCCTTTTTGTTACCCTCAACCTCTTTGCTTAGCCACGGATGCATTTTGCCCAGTCCACTAGGGCCAAATATGTCCTCATGCCAATGTAATTACCTTTGTTTAACAGCAGAACACTATTGTCGAACTCACGTTTATTGCCCTCAAATTGAATTTGAAATTCTATTAATAATCACTTATTGTCACAAGTAGGCTTCAATGAAGTTACTGTGAAGAGCCTTTAGTCGCCACATTCCGGCGCCTGTTCGGGCAGGCCGGTACGGGAATTGAACCCGCGCTGCTGGCATTGTTCTGCATTACAAGCCAGCTATTTAGCCCAGTGTGCTAAACCAGCCCCTTGATTACTTTTCCTCAGAGGATCCTTTACTAGAAGATTATCATAGAATTTACAGTGCAGAAGGAGGCCATTCGGCCTATCGAGTCTGCACCGGTTCTTGGAAAGAGCACCCTATCCAAGCCCACACCTCCACCCTATCCCCATAACCCAGTAACCCCTCCCAAAACTAAGGGCAATATTGGACACTAAGGACAATTTATCTTGGCCAATCCACCTAACCTGCACATCTTTGGACTGTGGGAGGAAACCGGAGCACCCGGAGGAAACCCACGCACACACGGGGAGGATGTGCAGACTCCGCACAGACAGTGACCCAAACCGAGAATCGAACCTGGGACCCTGGAGCTGTGAAGCAATTGTACTATCCACAATGCTACCTTGCTGCCCATCATTAATTAATCACATTTCAATACACAATACTAAATCCAAAGCAGCCTTCTCCCTGCTTGGTTTGACAACATATTGCTTCAAGAAATCTCTAATACATTCAATGACCTTTCCCTCGAGGATACCCTTGCCAATTTGATTAATCCAGTCTTTATGCATATTAAAATCACCCATGATTATTGTCACACCTTTCTTATAAGTCCCAGTATTTTCTGGTTTGTACTGAGTCTTACTGTGGAACTATTATTGGGGGACCGATAGATTATTCCCACCAGGGGCTTCTTTCCCTTGCTATTTCTTATTTCTACCCAGACTGATTCTCTGTCTTGACCTCCAGTGCCAAAATAATCTCTCACTACAGCTCTAATCCCTTCCGTTACGAACAAAGCTACGCTATCTCCTTTTCCTTCCTGTCTATCCTTCCAAAACACTGAGAGCCCTTGGATAGTCAACTCCCAGACCTGGCTTCCTTGTAACCATGTCTCAATAAACCTGGAAACACCTTCCAAGTATGCAGTCAAAGATACACCTCTAGGACCGGACTCACCAGCCATGCAAGAACCCATGACTAATAACACAGCGTTTCTGAGGTGGACAATCATACTAGTCAGTGAGTGATCACCGAAGAAGAAGAACCATGTCTCAGTAATCGGCACCAAATCATACCCCATTGTCTCTATTTGCGCTGTTAACTCATAAATGTTATTCCAAATGCAACACACATTCAGATGCAGGGCCTTCAAGTTTGTCCAATTATTAATTTTTCCAACCCTTGTACGATTCCCTGGTGAAATATGATGTTCACACGCTCTGTCCCTTCCTTTCATTCTCTGGTAACAATTAGCGTCATCACTAATCTGAACGCATACCTTCTCCTTACACTTTGATTTTTAAAATTTCCATTCAATTGAACCTCCCCGCCACTGTTTAGTTTATATTTTTGGGAACTGATCATAGTTGAAAATCAAGAGAATAAATGGGGTAAGATAATGCTGCATTTCAGCTTGAAGACTAAGGAAATAATATAAATTAACAATTAAATACATTAGGATTCCACTCTTCGTTTAATATCATCTCATTTTTGCAGATTCACACACAGGATTAAGAGATGCAAAAGGTCTTTTCTTTTCAAGTTAGCGGTAGGCTAAAAAAGGAACTTCCTAATTAAAATTAAAAAGGACTTGAAGGCTTCCTCTAAAGCAGATATAAATATGTATTGTTAGGCTTCACCATGTTGGCACATTTATGAAATTACTAAGGCTTAAATGACCAAATCGTACTCTACAAGAGCTTAGTGATGAAAAGTCTTCACATGTATTATTGAGATGATTTGTGAATTTTGGGGTCTGCTGTTAAGAAAGTCTTAAAACTGTCATCTTTTTAAGTGCCAATCACTGTGATGTAGCTTGAAGAAATTACACATTGGTCCTTTGGGGACATTTGCACATTTGGGGTCCAGTGAGTTTAGCTTAGCAGTAAAGAGAAGTCAAAACTGCAATGCTGATTGGCCAGGATAGTGGCCTGAGGAGGGCTAAATGCTCAGAGGGGTGATGCACTATCAATTACGACGAGACGAGAGTGGAGAGTAATCTAGGCTTTATTACACAGAGAGGTGTGGCCTCCTACAGCTGCTGCCGAAATGACTGCAGTTCAGAGAGCACACATATTTATACTCCGCCTACTGGGCGGAGCCAGCAGGCAGGGATCTACCCCCATACCTGTAGTACAGGGGCCTTTCCGTAATACACTCGTATGCAGTGCAGTATATACAATATAACACAACAGTGGTGACTACCACATTCACCCCCTGTTAAAAATGAGGGTGGTGGAAAGCTATTTACATACATGTTATCATTAAAATTTCAGAGGTTACAAATTTAGACGGTCGGGCGCCTTGATCCGTCGTTGAAAGCGCCGCAGTGATGGTGATGAGTCAGGCGTTGGCTCGGTCGTCGGTGACTCCGGGAGCATGTCGACATGCTCTTCATCCCTGGGTGGGACCAAGGGGAGGACGGATTGTCCTGGATCGGGGGCTGTGGTGGGGTGTGCTGGGAGAAGGGAGGGTGTCGCCGGGGCAGAGGGAGGTGGGTATGTGGGGACCCAGCTGGTGCCAGGTCCCTGAGGGAGACTGTGTCTTGGCGGCCATCGGGATACGTATGTAGGCGTACTGCGGGTTTGTGTGGAGTTGCTGTTCCCTCTCAACCAACTGGTCCGCCTTGTGGAGCCGGACGCGCTTGCGGAGGAGAACGGGTCCTGGAGCTGCCAGCCACGTTGGGAGCGAAACTCCGGAGGTGGACTTTCTGGGCAAGGCGAAGAGATGTTCATGGGGGGTTTCGTTAGTCGCCGTGCACAGGAGCGGCCGAATGGAGTGAAGTGCGTCGGGGAGGATCTCCTGCCAGCGGGAGGCCGGGAGATTTCTGGACCGTAGGACCAGCTGGATGGCCTTCCAGAACGTCCCATTCTCCCGCTCCACCTGCCCGTTTCCCTGGGGGTTGTAGCTGGTCGTCCTGCTCGAGGCAATGCCCCTGTTGAGCAGGTACTGGCGCAGCTCATCGCTCATAAATGAGGATCCCTGGTCGCTGTGGATGTAGGTGGGGAAATCAAACAGAGCGAAGTTGGTGTCGAGGGCTTTGATGACGGTGGCAGACGTCATATCAGGGCATGGGATGGCGAAGGGGAATCTGGGATATTCGTCGACCACATTGAGAAAATACATGTTGAGGTCGGTGGAGGGGTGGGGCCCTTTGAAATTCATGCTGAGGCGTTCAAAGGGGTGGGAGGCCTTCACCAGGCGCGCACGGTCTGGCCGGTAGAAGTGCGGTTTACACTCTGCGCTGACCTGACAGTCTCTGGTGATCGCCCTGACTTCCTCGATAGAGTAGGGCAGATTGTGGGCCTTAATGAAGTGATAAAAAGGTGACCCTTGGGTGACAGAGATCGTCGTGCCGGGTCCGGAGTCATACCACTTGTGCGCTGCTACATGTATCTCGGGACAGGGCATCGGGGGGCTCGTTGAGCTTACCGGGGCGATACAAAATCACGTAATTAAAGGTGGAGAACTCGATCCTCCACCTCAAGATCTTATCATTTTTGATCTTACCCCGCTGTCTGTTGTTAAACATGAAGGCAACCGACCGTTGGTCTATGAGGAAAGTGAATCTCCTGTCGGCCAGGTAATGCCTCCAGTGCCGCACAGCTTCAACGATAGCTCGGGCCTCATTTTCGACGGAGGAGGCCGAATTTCGGAGGCATGAAGGGTGCGGGAAAAGAATGCCACGGGCCTGACTGCCTGGTTAGGACTAGCAGCCAGAGCGACGTCGCGACTTGGAAGGGGAGCGTCTCGTCGACTACGTGCATCGCAGCCTTGGCGATGTCGGCCTTGATACGGTTGAAGGCCTGGTGAGCCTCGGCTGTCAGTGGGAAACCGGTGGAGTGGATGAGTGGGCGGGCCTTGTCCGCATAGTTAAGGACCCACTGGGCGTAGTACGAAAAGAACCCCAGGCATCGTTTGAGGGCCTTGGGGCAGTGGGGAAGGGGGAGATCCATGAGGGGGCGTATACGATCAGGGTCGGGCCCTAGAACTCCGTTCTGAACCACATAGCCAAGGATGGCTAATCGGTTCGTGCTGAACACACACTTCTCCTTGTTGTAGGTTAGGTTGAGGAGTTTGGCCGTGTGGAGAAATTTGGAAAGGTTAGCGTCGTGGTCCTGCTGGTCGTGGGCGCTGATGGTGACGTTATCCAGGTACGGGAAAGTGGCCCGCAGTCCATACCGGTCAACCATTCGGTCCATCTCCCGTTGGAAGACCGAGACCCCATTAGTGACGCCGAAGGGAACCCTGAGGAAATGGTAAAGGCGGCCGTCCACTTCAAACGCGGTGTACGGGCGGTCCACCTTGCGAATGGGGAGCTGGTGGTAGGCAGATTTCAGGTCCACTGTCGAGAAGACCTGGTACTGTGCAATCTGATTGACCATATCAGATATGCGTGGGAGGGGGTACGCGTCGAGCTGCGTGTACCGATTGATGGTCTGACTGTAGTCAACGACCATCCTGTTTTTCTCCCCGTTTTCACCACTACCATTTGGGCTCTCCAGGGACTGTTGCTGGCCTCGATGATACCTTCCCGCAGCAGCCGCTGGACCTCAGACCTGATGAAGGTCCTGTCCTGGGCATTGTACCGTCTGCTCCTGGTGGCGACGGGTTTGCAATCCGGGGTGAGGTTTGCAAACAGAGAAGGCGGGTCGACCTTAAGGGTCGTGAGGTCGCATACAGTAAGGGGTGGTAGGGGCATGTCAAATTTCAGGGTTAGACTGAGGGAAGGTTCTAGAAAGAGTTGAGCGGTGTCGGAGGCAGCGTTCGAGAGGCTGCGGTTTAAAGCTTGTCTCTCATCGATTTTCTTTAGCCACAACGCGAACCTTTATCGATATAACGTTATTTGGGAAGCGCTTTCAGTTGAAGTATAGCTTTTCTATTTAAAAATATATATATATATTCCGAGCAGGATGGAGAACAGGGATAAGGAACAGTATCGCAAGCTGTTCATAGGTGGCCTTAGCTTTAATACTTCTGAAGAAAATTTGAGAGGCCCCTTTGAGCAATGGGGAAAGCTTACAGATTGTGTGGTCATGAGGGATCCTCAGACCAAGCGATCAAGAGGGTTTGGATTTGTGACATTCTCTACTCCTGAAGAAGTTGATGATGCAATGGCTGCTAGGCCTCATAAAATTGATGGTCGCGTAGTGGAGCCTAAACGAGCAGTCGCAAGAGAAGAATCTGGGAAACCAGGTGCTCACCTGACTGTGAAGAAACTTTTTGTTGGTGGAATAAAAGATGACACTGATGAACATCACCTCAGAGCGTACTTTAAGAACTATGGAAAAATTGAAACCATTGAAGTAATAACAGACCGCCAAAGTGGGAAAAAGAGGGGTTTTGCATTTGTATCTTTTGATGACCATGATCCTGTTGACAAAGTAGTCCTTCAAAAATATCATTATGTTAATGGACACAATGCAGAAGTAAGAAAAGCTTTGTCTCGTCAAGAAATAATGGATGCACAAAGTAACAGGTCAGGACGTGGAGGTGGTGGCTTTTGAGGAGACTCTCGTGCAAGTGGCAATTTTCCTTTGGGACGTGCAGGAAACTTTGGCGGCAGCCCTAATGGATATGGGGGTAGTCGTGGTTTTGGTGATGGTCCTGGTTTCAATGGTTATAGTGGAGGCGGTAACTTTGGAAGCTCAAGCTTTAGTGGAGGCTTTGGTGGAAGCCCCGGTGGTGGATTTGGCAACCATGGTGGGGGCTATGATGGAGGTGGAAATTATGGTGGAAATTTTGGTGGAGGTGGTAACTACAATGATTTTGGAAATTACCATCATCAGAACTCTAATTTTGGACCAATGAAAGGTGGAAACTATGGAGGAAGAAATATGGGTGGACCATACGGAGGGAACTACGGTGGTGGAGGTGGTAGTGGATTTGGTGGTCGTAACAGATATTAATTCAGTAACAACCCATTCCAAGGGCATCACTATATAAATAGGGGAGGATGAGAGCCCAGAGTTTACAGGACAGCTGCAGGTTATTCTCTCAGCAAAATTTTAAGGAAAAAAATTATCTCAGAGATGACGGAAGACTCCAGAGCACAGGCAGAGAAAACCATTTTGTCAATTCTTGGGATTGTTTAATTGAGCGGACTCTTTATGTGGAGAAAGGACTGTAAAGATGCCTTGGAGACAGATTTCTAGCTTTTTAAAAATTTTCTTTGCTGTAGTATCTTTGTAGTGTTCTGCATAAGTTGCAATGTGGAATTGTTATGAGTTGAGGGGATTTTTCAACATTTAAATATTCCTAGACACACAGAACTTTGAGAGCTATGAACCAGGATCATGGAGTTTTAATATTCAGTCTTTCTATGTTCAATATCTGCAGTGTGTAGAGTTTGGAAAATGTTGTATGTCCACAGTAACTTTAATAAAATCCCCCCCCCAAAAAAAAAAAAAAAAAAATTTCAGGATTAGGCTCTGGAGGTTGCACTGGAAGTCTAGGCTGAGTAGCAAGGCAGCGCAGAGGTTGGGGAGGACGTAGAGCCGGAAGCCGCTGAACTCTACGTCCTGGATGGTGAGGGTGGCCAGGGAGATTCTTTGGTTAATGGGGTGTACCGTGAGGGACCAGCGCCTTACCGTATCGGGGTGGATGAAGCTCTCAGTGCTCCCGGAGACCAGAAGGCAGGATATCTCATGCCCGTCGACCTTCACCTTTGTCGACGCGGTCGGGAGGTTGTGCGGTCGGGACTGGTCGATCGTGACGGAGGCAAGACGCGGCTGGTCGTCGGCGGTTGCAGGCGATGAGCGGCCCGATGAGGTGCCCAATGGGCAGGGGTCCTGAGGCGGGGAAGATGGCGGCGCCCACGGCCTGCACGTGTCCTGGGGCAGGCAAGGTGGCGGCACCCTCGGGCCGCACGTGTCCTGGGGCAGGCAAGGTGGCTCCGCCCAGTAGTTGTGAGGCAAGCAAGATGGCGGCACCCATGGGCCGCACGTGTTGTGAGGGGAGCAAGATGGCGGCGCCCACTGGCTTCACGCGGGGGGTGCAGGGACAATAGCGGCGATTGAGCGGGCCTGGCACACAGCAGCAAAATGCCCTTTCTTGCTGCAGGCCTTGCAGAGTGCGTTCCACGCCGGGCAGCGCTGCCGGGGGTGTTTTGTCTTTCCGCAGAAGTCGCACTTGGGTCCCCCAGGGTTGGTTGGCTGCCACGCGGCACAGGCGTGGGGTTGGCAGGGGGCGGTCGCTTCTGAGATTGGGTCTGGCGCAGACCCGATGTATGCTTCAAAGCAAGCTAGCCAATGTATGAAGTCCTTTTTGTAGTTGTCTGCTTGAGGATGCAGCTGCAGGCGATCTGGCTTGATGCGCAGATCCATCCTTGTGAAATCTCTGTGTAATAAATTGGTGCACTATCAATTACGATGAGAAGAGAGTAGAGATGTGTGACATCCTACAGCTGCTGCCGAAATGGCTGCAGTTCGGAGAGCACACATATTTATACTCCGCCTATTGGGCAGAGCCAGCAGGCAGGGATCTACCCCGGACCTGTAGTACAGGGGCCTTATCGTAATACCCTTGTTTGCAGTGCAGTATATACAATATAATACAACAATGGTGACTACCACAAGGGGGTTCAGTCAAATATTTAGGGCGGGATTCTCTAATCCCGCGGCAGAGTGTTCACGCCATCGTAAACGCCATCGCGTTTTATAACGGCGTGCACAGGCCACTGCCAGGACTAATTCTGGCCCCGACAGGGGACCAGCACGGCGCTGGAGCGATTCACGCCGCACCAGCTGCCAATCCTGGCGCGAACTGTGCGTCGCGGGATCCGCGCATGCGCAGTGGCCTCCTTCAAGGTGGCGGCCCAGACGCAACATGGCGCAGGACTACAGAGGCCAGCGCTTAGGAAAGGAGGCCCCCAGTCAGAGAGACCGTCCCGCCGATCGGGGGTCGGACCCCCTTCCCTTCTCCCTTCTGCGGAGAATCGTGTGCCAGTGTCGGGGTAGTGTGGCCCGGTCCTGGGGATTCTCCGGCCCGGCCCAGGGCTGGAAGAATCCCGCCCATAATTTACAATCTAGCAGTTAAAAGGGATGTCCTGGCTGCAAGGCTAATTGGTTTGAAGAATTGTGTTGGTCCTAGAATGTTCCAAGGATCTCCAGTTAGAGATACAAACTAAGATCAGGGGCGAAATTCTCCGGTATCGGCGCGATGTCCGCCGACCGGCGCCAAAAACGATGCAAATCAGTCCGGCATCGCGCCGCCCCAAAGGTGCGGAATCCTCCGCATCTTTGGGGGCCGAGCCCTAACCTTGAGGGGCTAGGTCCTCACCGGACTGATTTCCGCCCCGCCAGCTGGCAGAAAAGGCCTTTGGTGCCCCACCAGCTGGTGCGGAAATGACATTGCCGGGCAGCGCATGCGCGGGAGCGTTAGCGGCCGCTCACGGCACCCCCGCGCATGCGCTGTGGAGGGAGTCTCTTCCGCCTCCGCCATGGTGGAGACCGTGGCGAAGGCGGAAGGAAAAGAGTGCCCCACGGCACAGGCCCGCCCACGGATCGGTGGGCCCCGATCGCGGGCCAGGCCACCGTGGGGGCACCCCCCAGGGCCAGATCGCCCCGCGCCCCCCCCAGGACCCCGGAGCCCGCCCACGCTGCCTTGTCCCGCCGGTAAGGTAGGTGGTTTAATCCACGCCGGCGGGACAGGCATTTTAGCGGCGGGACTTCGGCCCATCCGGGCTGGAGAATCGCCGGGGGGGGGGGGGGGGGGGGGGGGCGGCAACCGGCGCAACGCGATTCCCGCCCCCTCCGAATCTCCGGTGCCGGAGAATTCGCCCATAATTTGCAATCTAGCAGATATTAGTTTGTATCTCTAACTGGAGATCCTTGGTACATTCTAGGGCCAACACAATTCTTCAAACCAATTAGCCTTGCAGCCTGGACATCCCTTTTAACTGCTAGATTGTAAATTATAGGCGGGGGGGTCGGAGAATCTTGCCCCAGATTGTTGTGGGGATGCACGAGGAACACTCTTCCCCTTGGTCAAGATGTGGAAATAATAATAATAACAATAATCGTCATTAGTGTCGCAAGTAGGCTTACATTAACACTGCAATGAAGTTACTGTGAAAATCTCCTAGTCGCCACAATCCGGCACCTGTTCGGGTACACTGAGGGAGAATTCAGAATGTCCAATTCACCTAACAAACACGTCTTTTGGGGCTTGTGGGAGGAAACCGAAGCACCCGGAGGAAACCCACGCAAACACGGGGAGAACGTGCAGACTCCACACAGACAGTGACCCAAGCTAGGAATCGAACCCGGGTCCCTGACACTGTGAAGCAACAAGCCCAAATTATTGGGTTAGAAATCATTTATTGTGTTGTTCCAGGTGCAAATGCTGAGCTACCTGTTGTAGAACTACCTGCAAAAAGGGTACAAAAATTGGGGGAACATTACTGAGGTCTTTGAACTTGCCAAGGGCTAGCATTTGTCACAGGACACTTGCTAGGAGGCATTTATTAGGAGAGAGAGTTAGGAGAAGGTCATTTGTATTTCATAGATTATCATAGAATTTACAGTGCAGAAGGAGGCCATTCGGCCCATCGAGTCTGCACCGGCTCTTGGAAAGGGCACCCTACCCAAGGTCAACACCTCCACCCTATCCCCATAACCCAGTAACTCCACCCAACACTAAGGGCAATTTTGGACACTAAGGGCAATTTTATCATGGCCAATCCACCTAACCTGCACATCTTTGGACTGTGGGAGAAAACCGGAGCACCCGGAGGAAACCCACGCACCCGGAGGAAACCCACACACACACGGGGAGGATGTGCAGACTCCGCACAGACAGTGACCCAAGCCGGAATCGAACCTGGGACCCTGGAGCTGTGAAGCAATTGTGCTATCCACAATGCTACCGTGCTGCAATATTTGCATGCAACATTGCCAATCGGTAGGTTTTTGTCCCTGTCTGAGGGGTTGCCTTAAGAGCCTAGTATTAAGCTTAGTTATTGCTGAAGTAACAGGGCTGAGAATTGCCGTAAGAATCCTGTATTCAAGATCCATGGATCCAGTGTAGACAGAATTGCCAAGGGCTAAAGCAATTGCCTCAAGAGGGATTTGCTGAGGAATCATTCAGTCAGTTAAAATTCAGCTTGGGAGAAATAGTAGCAAAGAACAGTCTTGGACATTTTGGGAAAGTCACTGCAGTCTCTGCTGGAAATTTGTTTTCACCAGAGAGAGAGAGAGAACATTCACCAGGATGCTGTGAAGTGTGTCGCTTCAGCAGTTAAGGTGGACTGGAAGCTGTGGGCTAGAAAAGGATTCACTGGAGCAGAAGTCTTAAAGCAGCAAAGGGATTTGTATGTATTTGGTTAAGCTAAAATCACAAAGAGACCGGGTTCAAGGTCAGGACAGATAAACACCCATTGAACTTATGTGTTGCCTCATGCCTAAACTAATGACATTTCAACTATCAGTCCTTCTTGTCCAATAAACGTTGTGATTTTGCACTCTAAATTAGTGATTGGCCTTTTTGCAATTATGGTTATTTCTGAACAAGGCCTTTCTTACTCTGGGTTTAGGATAGAGTCCAGATCCCTACAATATATTGGGCATGTTATGTATGCTCTGTCTGAAAGCTGGTCCATAGCCTACTGTCTGCTGTTGCTACACCCTGAGCCATTTTTTCATCAGTGGTGGTTTATCATTTGCCTTCCACTCTCAGGGGCAGGGCAAGGAGGCAGGTCCCAGGTCTACCTCAGCCAGAATGGGAATTAAATCTACACCATTGGTGTTAATTCTGAATCACACACTAACCATCTAGCCAATGGAGATAAACAGAACCCCTATATAAATATATATGCATATCTGGAGCTAGATAGCAACCAGTGGATCGTAAAGCAGTTGAAAACCTTGAGAATGAAGTTTAAAACCATTCCCTCTCAACTGATAGGATGTAGCAAGGAGGTAGGGAGCTTGAGACTAGGGGCGGAATTCTTCCAAGCTGTCTGCAGTGGGCTGGTGGCGAACAGGACTGGAGAATATAGCAGGAGCCAAAATGTCGGAGATTCAGCAGCATAAAATCATGTTGCAATTCTCCCAATGGCGGGTTAATGGTGGGCCAATCTTCCTGCTGGCTGGTGCCGGGAATGCCAGTTGGTTCTCATAATTGCGCATTAAAACAGCTGCCCACTGGCATCCTGTCAGGCTTTCTAATCTTGCATCCTGCTAGCATTAAGTTAGGTCAGTCTAAAACCCAGTCACTAAAGAGGAGCGTGCACAATTCGGTGCTCAGTTGACAAGAGACTTTGAGGCGAGTACGACAAAGCCTTTCTGTCATAGTGCAGCCCTGCTCCTGATGTGCTGTATACCACTCGACTAGGGCAAACCGGTTTCTGCCCTCCATCCCCATGTTGGGTTTCTCTTCATGGACAGCACTGTGCTATTGGACCCATGGATCCTCCAGTGCCACCATCTCAAATCAGTATTTTATTTTAATAATCTTTATTGTCACAAGTCGGCATACACTAACACTGCAATGAAGTTACTGTGAAAAGCCCCTTATCGCCACATTCCGGCACCTGTTTGGGTACACTGAGAGAGAATTCAGAATGTCCAAATTACCTAACAGCACGTCTTTCGGGACTTGTGGGAGGAAACCGGAGCACCTGGAGGAAACCCACGCAGACATGGGGAGAACATGAAGACTCCGCACAGACAGCGACCAAGCCAGGAATTAAACCTGGGACCCTGGAGCTGTGAAGCAACAGTGCTACCCACTGTGCTACACCTGGGATCAGGGAGGACAGGGGTCTCTTTCCGCTTGATGCCACAAACCAGTGTCTATTTGGACTGGGCTGTGCTGGGAGACTCGGGCAGCCACCTAACAAAGGTCCAAAGTTAAACTGGAGGTGGAGAGCAACGTGAGACGGGTGAAGGGGTGATGGCCTGATGAAGACAAGGGAGACAATGTGGAAGGAGGGATGTGCAAGGTGGGGGAGGGAGACGGGAGACGGTGAGTGTGCACAATGGCAGAGAGGAAAGGAGGTGGTTGATGAAGGCAAACAATGGAAGGCAGTAGGGGAAGACCGAGGGGAGGGAAACTGGGCCCTCACAAGGCAGCATGAAAGCTCACAAAGAAGGGGTTTCAAAGGTGTAATGATACACATCAGCATTTCATGGTGCAATCACACATACACTGACACACTGATGGACACACAGTAGGACCAACCAGCATACACAACATCGCAGCCAATCACCAGTGAGAGCACACACACTATAAAGACAGGGGGCACCAGAGTTCCCGCTCATTCTAGCAGCAGCCAGCTCAGAGCACGGAGCTCACAGCCTGCCTCTCAGACATTCACCATGTGCTGAGTACCTCACCTAGATAGTGATAGGACAGGGTCCACAGATAAGCTGGTAATGCACGTACCCAAAGTTACAGTATGTTATTACAGTTGAGTTGTTAATAAAATAGAGTTACACCATCTCCAGCCGTGTTGACCTGTTTGTCGACCAGAACACCCAACACAACATGGTTCCAGGAGTGGACACATACTAGCCCCTGTGAGACCTACCTGCAACTTATCAGCAATCCGCCATCCTGCAGCATGGAGAACATCAACCCGCCGCCGCCGCTACGCATCGCTGGCAATCACGGGGTGAATTGGAAGCTTTTTAAACAGCTCTTCCAGCTCTTCCTAGAGGCCACAGACAGGGAGAAAGCATCGGACACCAGGAAGATTGCCCTTCTTCTCTCCACGGCAGGGCAACACGGCATTCACATCTTTAACTCCCTTACATTCGCGGACGGCGAGGACAAAACCAAATCCAAGACGATGCTCCTAAAATTTGATGAACACTTCAGCGTTGAAGTTAACGAAAGCTTCGAAAGGTACCTGTTCCAGCAGCGCCTGCAGGGTAAGGATTAGCCTTTCCAGTCTTATTTAACGCACCTCCGCATCCTCGCGCAGTCCTGCGGCTATGGGCCCACCTCTGACTCCATGATACGCGACCAGATAGTTTTCAGAGTCATGTCGGACACCCTGCGCCAGCAGCTCCTTAAAATCAAGCAACTCACCCTAGCGACAGCCATAGAGACCTGCGTCCTGCATGAGAACGCCACCAGCCGGTACTCACACATCCAGGCGGCTAAAATGGCGCGGCAGGGGCCCCACAAGGAGGAGCGGGTCCAGACGATCGAGTACCTCCCGGCCTGCGGCCCGGAGGAGGATGGCCATTTTTTGCGTGCTTTCCGAGGCCTCCCACGCTTGTACGCGCCAAAAGAGGGGACGTTGACGTGGAGGAACACGATGTGCAGGCGCGCACTACGCAAGACTGCACCACGCATGCACGGTGGCGCAACGAACGCACTGACGTCATGACGTGCGGCAACTGTGGCTCCGTCCATTTAAAGCGGCAATGTCCGGCCAAAACGCGACAATGCCTACGCTGTGGCAGGCTTGGCCACTATGCTGCCTGCTGATGAGCAGCTCACCCTGACAACTCGTACCCGTTTAACCAGCCTCGCAGAAATGTTCGGGCAATTCTACCCACGGTCACCGAGTCCGATCCTGACATCATACAGACCAGTGACACTGAGGACAGGGAGCCTTTCCGCATTGCTGTCATCAACAAGAACAAGCTGCCCCGAGTCGAACGCACCAGCCACTGTCGGTGCACAGCATTATCTGGACAACGAGTGGTGTGGCACCCTGACGGTCAACCGATCCCAGATCACATGCCGCCGGAACACTGGTGCTTCCGCAAATCTCCTCGCATGGTCAGTATTTCAAACCCTGAGGGTCAAGCCAGCAATTCTCCCATCCATCTATCAACTGGTCGACTATAATGGCAACATCATCCTCGCCACGGGTTCGTGCCAACTTGAAGTGACGCACAACTCGCGTAAAGCCATCCTACCCTTCAAGATCGTGGGCTCTTCAAAGGACTCTTTGCTAGGCGCACAGGCGTGCAAACTCCTCCACCTCGTGCAGCAAGTACACTCTCTCTCTCCAGAAGGCACGTCTGACTTCCAAGATGCGGAATTCAGGGCGCAACTAAACTCAACCCTCTCTCACAACCAGGATGCTTTCGAGGGCATGGGTACACTGCCCTACACATACAAAATCCTGCTCAAACAGGATGCCACCCCGGTAGTTCATGCACCTCTCAGAGTCGCAGCACCCCTCAAGGACCGCCTCAAGCAGCAGCTGCAGGGCCTTCAGGACCAAGGAGTGCTTTCCCGGGTGATGGAGCCAATTGCATGGGTCAGCTCCATGGTGTGCGTCAAGAAGCCTTCCGGCGAGCTCCGGATCTGTATTGACCCGAAAGACTTAAATCGCAATATAATGAGGGAACATTACTCTCTACCCAAACGTGAGGAGATCACGTGCGAGATGGCTCAGGCAAAAATATTCACCAAGCCTCAAAGGGCTTCTGGCAGATTCAATTGGATCAGTCCAGCAGGAAGCTGTGTACCTTCAACACTCCATTTGGCAGATACTGCTACAATAGGATGCCATTTGGAATCATATCGGCCTCTGAAGTTTTCCATCACATCATGGAACAGATGATGGAGGGCATCGAAGGCGTGCGCGTCTATGTGGACGATATCATTATTTGGGCTACCACACCGCAGGAGCATATCAGTCGCCTCCAACGCGTCTTTCAACGGATACGGGACCAGGGCCTGCGCCTCAACAGAGCCAAATGTTCTTTCGGCCAAACCGAGCTCAAGTTCTTGGGGGACCACATCTCCCGGTTGGGTGTGAGGCCGGATGCCGACAAGGTGGCAGCCATCATGTCTATGCAGAAGCCGACAGACAAGAAGGCGGTGCTACGCTTTCTAGGAATGGTCAACTTCCTGGGAAAATTCATCCCCAACCTTGCTTCCCACACCACAGCTCTCCGGCACCTTGTCAGGAAGACAACTGAATTCCAGTGGCTTCCCACCCACCAGCGTGAATGGGAGGAGCTCAAGGTCAAGCTGACCACCGCCCCGGTACTGGCGTTCTTCGATCCTGCAAGGGAGACGAAGATCTCGACTGACGCCAGCCTGTCCGGCATTGGGACGGTCCTCCTGCAACGAGATGATGCCTCATCATGGGCCCCTGTCGCCTATGCGTCACGTGGCATGACCCCCACAGAGCAGCGCTATGCGCAAATTGAGAAGGAGTGCCTAGGCCTGTTGACTGGCATTGACAACTTCCACGACTATGTGTATGGCCTTCCCCAGTTCACTGTGGAGACCGACCATCGCCCGCTGGCTGGCATCATCCAAAAGGACCTTAATGACATGACCCCTCGCCTCCAGCGCATTCTGCTCAAACTCCGGAGGTACGACTTCCAACATGTATACACCCCGGGTAAGCACCTGATCATAGCAGATGCTCTGTCCAGGGTAGTCGACACTCCGTCCGACCCAGAGGGGTTCTTTTGCCACGTCGACGCACATGTCGCCTTCACTTCTGCCAATCTGCCGGCCACTGACTAACGCCTTGCCCACATTCGCCGTGAGACTGCGGCTGACCCCCTTCTGCAACGTGTGATGCGCCACATGACGGACGGGTGGCTCAAGGGACAATGCCCACAGTTTTACAACATTCGGGACGACTTGGCAGTCGTGGATGGTGTCCTTCTGACGCTGGACCGCATTGTGATCCCACACAGCATGCATCGGCTTGTCTTAGAACAGCTGCACGAGGGCCAGTTCGGCGTTGAGAAGTGCCGATGGAGGGCCCGAGAGGCTGTATACTGGCCGGGAATAAGTGAGGACATTGCCAACACTGTGCTCAATTGCCCCACCTGTCAGCGATTCCAGCCGGCACAACCCCGTGAGACCCTTCAGCCCCATGAGTTGGTCACTTCCCCCTGGTTGAAGGTGGGCGTGGACCTGTTCCATGCGCTCAGCAGGGACTACATCATCTCATCGACTACTTTTCCAGCTATCCTGAGGTCATACGCCTGCACGACACCATGTCATCGGCTGCTATCCGGGCCTGTAAGGAGACCTTTGTTCGCCACGGCATTCCGCTCACCGTGATGTCAGACAATGGCCCCTGCTTCGCGAGTCAGGAATGGTCTTCCTTCGCTAGTGCATACAACTTTGCACACGTGACGTCCAGTCCCCTGCACCCTCAGTCAAATGGCAAAGCAGAGAAGGGCATCCACATTGTAAAAAGGTTCCTCTGCCATGCTGCTGATGGAGGATCTGACTTCTGCCTCGCCTTGCTGGCCTATCGCTCGGCCCCACTGTCCACGGGCCTATCGCCGGCGCAACTGCTTATGGGTCACACCCTCAGGACTACTGTGCCGTCCATTCACGTCCCAGACCTCGACCATACTCCGGTACTTCGGCGGATGCAACAAGAGCGTGAGCAACACAAGGCGGCTCATGATGCTCGGGCGACTGATCTTCCTGCCCTGGTGCCTGGAGATCATGTCCGCATACATCTTCCGGAGGGTGGCTGGTCGGCAACCGCTGAGGTTCTTAGACAGGTGGCTCCCCGCTCGTTTCTGGTTCGTTTGCCTGATGACTCAATTCGCCGCTGCAATCGCGTGCCCGTCGTCTGGTTCCACGCTCGCTACAAAATTCTGCACCGGTGCCACGCCCTCCTGTTGTCCCTGACATGGACTTTGTTGAGCTTCCGGATACCTTGTCTCCTCCTCACTCGACTGTGGCCCGGCCCATTCCTCAGCCGGTGGATCCTGAACCACCCTTGAGGCGGTCAACCCGAATTCGTCGCCCACCCCAAAGACTTGATTTATAAACCTTGCACTGTTGGACTCACTGACTTGTTCTGCCGTATTGTTTAAGAGTTTTTCATTGTTTGTTAATAGCATTTGTTTCGTTCTTGGTGTAACATAGTTTTCCTCTGCACCTGGCACCTTCCCGTGTATATAATATAGCCACATGTACATATTGATGTAAATAATGCACACACATGATCAGACAAACTCACTACACTTTATTTATTCTCATGTAGGCACATATTCTTTGCGAAAAGGGGGGGATGTCATGATATACATCAGCATATCATGGTGCAATCACACACACACTGACACACTGATGGACATACAGTAGGACCAACCAGCATACACAACATCGCAGCCAATCACCAGTGAGAGCACACGCACTATAAAGACAGGGGGCACCAGAGTTCCCGCTCATTCTAGCAGCAGCCAGCTCAGAGCACGGAGCTCACAGCCTGCCTCTCAGACATTCACCATGTGCTGAGTGCCTCACCTAGATAGTGATAGGACAGGGTCCACAGATAAGCTGGTAATGCACGTACCCAAAGTTACAGTATGTTATTACAGTTGAGTTGTTAATAAAATAGAGTTACACCATCTCCAGCCGTGTTGACCTGTTTGTCGACCAGAACACCCAACACGACAAAAGGGATACCACATTGTTTACTGGAAGGGGAAGTTTAAGGACTGCAGATTCTTCTTGAGACTGCGAGCCTTTTCCCTCTGTGTTGCTGACTTCCTGCTCAGTTGGGACAGTTGGGCTGGAGAGAGTGATATGAGTGTGCTGGACTGGTATTTAAATATAGCGCCAGGATCTTCAAACTCGCCAGCCGACGGCGTCGATCAGATGAGCCAACTGCTGGCCCCCAGGTCACTCGGAGGGGAACGCATAATTAGCAAGGTTCCAAGCACAGAATCTGCCACGGGATCTTGCTATTCTGGTCAGCTGGAAAGGTGCCATTGGATCCGCCCGCTACCGCACTTAGTCTCAAAAAACAGAGAACTCGGCCCTCGGAATGAGAGAAAAATCAATTTGAAAAAAAGATGAGGGGATCACAAATTAAACGTAGTCCCCTGTCTTTAGGAAAATTTCGCAGAAATTTATGTTGTAAGAACCACCGGTGAGGAAGCTCAGATGAGCAATATCTGACTAAAGGTACATGTTCTCCATGAATTATGCTTTGATATTCTTACCTCCATTGTTGGATTTAATGAAGCAGATTAGTATCCTGTTCAATTTGGAGGTTTCTTTTGATGGATTGCCCTTTCAGTATCCTAACGAACTGGAGTTCTGGGAGCCATTATGACTTCAGATGCCACTTGTCATTTGACCTTTTAAAACAGAAATTGTAAAAAGGGCAGAATCAGCTTGTCAGTTTTAAAAAGAAAAAAAAAACATCTGGATGAATGCCATCTACAAAGCCAAAGCAAAGACCGCGCTCTGATATAAAATCATGGAAGCATTTATCAGATTCAAATTATTTGGCCCTCTGAGGGAAATGAAAAAATATGGCAGTAATTGGCATCAGTGTTTCTGGTAGATTAGTTAAGAACTTTGAGTGCAATTCTGAAACTCTGGATTGTCATATCTGTTTGAGCAGCATTACATGCCCAGAAAAATAATTGGAGGTTGTCCCAGTAGTGAAGCATAGTATCTAGAATTTTCAAGCCACGGTATTATAATAGCAGCTTCATGCTTTAGGCAGTCATGTTGATATGTATTCTTCTGGAAATTAAGTCCCATTAGTCATCTTGCCCGGTTGGATGGATTTTTTCTGCCTGCTGTATTTATTCCATTCCAATTATCTTGTGTAAAATTGTCACAATAAATAGTCTGAAATGCCTTTATGCACAACCCCAGTAAACACAATATCTGCTCGTCAGCACATTTGTTAAAAAATCCCTAATTTTCCCTGTTAGTTTCTGTGGTAACTGCACAGTTTACAAGTAGCTCTCTATATGCAAACTCTGCTGACAAAATAAAATACATTCATATAATGGTTGTGCGTCAGCTTATGGGAAGAGGAATGCAAGTATGCAAGCAACTATCTTTACCCTAATTCTGGAATTTTAGAGAGATTCTCAACATGCTCACCCCCTCCCCACCCCCTTTAAAGTTAAAAGTTAAACAGGAATATCTTCTTTTGCTTACATGCAAAAATCCGGAAATTGCTATCAGTAGTTCTCTGCTTCTCCAGACTGTGAGCTGTTGAGGGTACCCCCAGGTTGCAATCATTTGGAAATCACTGAACTGACAAGTACTTCCACTCTGACTTTCTTAGAATTACTGCAAAACCCTTATTGAATGAGGTGTAACTGGATTTTTCTAATAATATAATAATCTTTATTGTCACAAGTAGGCTTACATTAACACTGCAATGAAGTTACTGTGAAAAGCTCCTCGTCGCCACATTCCGGCGCCTGTTCGGGTACACTGAGGGAGAATTCAGAATGTCCAAATTACTTAATAGCACGTGTTTCGGCAATTGTGGGAGGAAACCGGAGCACCCGGAGGAAACCCATGCAGACACGGGGAGAATGTGCAGACTCCGCACAGGCAGTGAGCCAAGCCGGGAATCGAACCCGAGACCCTGGTGCTAACCACCGTGCTACCGTGCGAACTATGTCCATAATTACTTTGAAAACTCTCATTGGCCCTTGAAAAATAATATGATATTTGTAGATTGTTAAAATTCTCCATTATGATAAGAAATTCCCCATATTTTAACGGTTTTTAAAAAGTTTGCTGATGACACTTTCACTTTGAGCTTAATCACATGTGTATGGCCCAATTATTTACTTCGCTATCTATAAAACTAAACAGTAAATAAATTCATTGTTTTTTATTTCTTGGTTTGCTCGGTGTGAGAGTGCTTCAGTGTGATTGGCTGCTTACCCTGCTTAATGACATCACTGCTGTTGGTGCCGTGGAGATTCTCTTGATTTGACACCAGAAACGAATAACCGCCTGGCAACAGAAATCCACGGCACAGCGATCTCTAGATATTTGCGCGCAACTTTCTTTGTGGTTGTTGGTGAGCGTTGTTACTTTGCTGCTGATTTCAAAATCCAGCCCAAAATTTGAGCCAGGAGGTCATGGGTTCGAGGACCACTTTGGAGAGTTAAACGCAGAGGCCTAGAAATTGGATTGCGCAGCACCCATTTTTTAGGCAAACAACAGGTGCTAAGTGTCCAATATGGCAGGCTGCACTTGCCATTTTGGGGATGGCCTTGAACCCATCTCGGGTAAATGCCTGAAACGGATGTTTGGCCATTGCCCGTATAAATCAAGTGTCTAAAACAAGTTTCAGTTCTTTTTCCGAAATTAGTTTGCAGCTGATCACAGCGTGTATCATGCACTCTATAGTCAGCTCTCGGAGGTGCTGAGGTGCTCAGTCTGTAAAGTGCATCTACCGCCTAGGAGATAATACAAATGTGTATATGGAGCCAGCAGGATCATATTGAGCTGCTAATCACCACTCAATACCTTGAAGCTATTCTAACAATGTTCCGTGGCAATGGGTAAATCCAATAAGGTGCTGGGTTGTATTAAAATGTTAACTTTGAGATAAAATCGTGAGGTGATCCTGTCACTTTTTAAAATACACAAAAAACCTTAGAATACTGCAGGTGGGACATCCGGTGGCGGCCATGGAGTGAAAGGTCACACATTTGGCAGCTCCCACTCAAGGTGGCCTTTCTGTGGCTTTTACGTCGGATTGTGAAGTGTTGGGTACTCTGATACACAGACGAATGGTACAACGCAGTTTTATTTCAATGAACTATTAACATATTAAACTCTGGTATTCAGCACATGGTGAACCTCTGAGTGGCTGGCAATGAGGTCTGTGCCCTGAGCCCTCTCCTGCTCGAGTGCCCAGGAAGTGTCGTGTTCCCTGCTTTGTACTGTGTGTGCTCTTGTCCGTGATTGGCTGTCGTGTTTTGTGTGTTGATTGGTCCGTTGATCTGTCCATCATTATGTGTGTATGTATGTGCTGTGATGTTCATCTGAATATCATGACCGATTGTTGCAGGAATTTTGGAAAGTAAAGGTGTAGAAGTAGGAACAGAAGGAGGGAACCCCCAGTTTATGGAGCTGCGCCCCAGAAAAAATTCGAAGAGGAGGAATCCGAAGTTGGTGGCGAGTGAGGACCAGATACCGAGTGTGGAAATGGCGGATGCACAGGGTCTGGCCCCGTCAGCTCTGTGGTCGACGGACCAGTTGGTAAGCTTCCTTAATGAGAAGTTCACTCAATAACGTAAGGAGTGTGCGGTGTACTTGGCCCGGGCGGTGGACTCGGTCAGGGCGGTGGTTGACCGCATGGAGATGAGACTGACAACCCAGGGACAGGCGATCCAGTGGTTGGAGGAGCTAGCGGGGGAGCAGGAGGAGCAGTCCACCTCAAAGGCAGCAGAGATAGGGTTGCTGCAAGACCAGCAGAAGCGACTGCTGGAGAAAGCGGAGGACCTGGAGAACCGTTCTCGGAGGCAGAACATCCGGATTGTGGGTCTGCCGGAGGGAAAAGAAGGATCAGATACTGGTGCGTATGTGGGGAAGATGTTGGAGAAGCTGCTGGGAGAAGGTGCGTTCGACAAGCTGCCGAAGTTGGACCGGGCCCACAGGGCACTTATGCGTAAGCCCCAGCGGGGTGAGTCCCTGAGGGCGATGGTGGTACGATTGCATCGGTTCCTGGACCACATTATGAAGTGGGCCAGGCAGACGCGGCGATGTACATGGGAAGAAGCTGAGATCCGGGTGTACCAGGACTTGGGAGCAGAACTCGCAAAGAGGAGGGCGAGTTTTTAAAAATATATATTTTTATTCTCCATTTTCACGTTTTCTTCAGAATTTACACCCCACCAACAAACAGTAAATGGTAACGAATACAATGTCAATCCCCCTACCAACAACAACGATCCCAACCTCCCACCACCCCCCCAAATAACGGCCCACCTGACAATATAAGCATCAAATAAAACAAACCCTCCCAAGGTGGGAAAAGAAAGGAAAAAAGAAAAAGGAATCAGGAATCGCCTATGGTCACCAATGACATATACAGTCCACCCCCCCAATCCACTCCCCTAATATTCAATGCCATCCAATCCCTGAAAGAGTACCTTAAATGACACCCATGACAGCCATGAATTGTAGACACCCCCCCACTCCCTCTCCCAGACTCCTGCCCTCCACTTCCTCTTGTAAACTCCTCCCCCAACCTCGGTTCCTTCCCCCAACTTTTCACCCCAGCTAGACTCACCGAAACCTGTTCTACCAGGCTCCGATGGCCGCAGCCCCTCCCCCCACCTCACTCCCGTTCACTGGCCAGCTTAAACCGGCCAGTGTGGAGTTCCCCGCGCGGGTCTCCTCCCCCCTTGACCGGTCCCAGGAAAACCAAGAAATCCCCTTTAGCTCACAACCCCCGCATACACACCCAAGCCCCAAAGAAATGCAAATGAAAGTCCCAACTCTTCCCTTGTCCAAATATATACAGCGTCGACTCATGTAGTACAGACATCAACACGCAGTGAAAAAATTAAGTGACATGAGGCTACTTCGGTACACGACCATTTCTCAATTCTGCCACAGTCCTTCTGCCTTTGCAAACTCCTCCACTGCGTCCGCCGTCCCAAAATAAAAGTCCTTGGATTTGTAGGTCACCCTCAACTTAGCTGGATATACTATGCCGCACTGCACCTTGCTGATGTACAGTGCCTTCTTCACCCGGCTGAAGGAAGCCCGCCTCCTCGCCAGCTCCACCGTAACGTCCTGGTATATGCGTATACCAGCTCCAGCCCACTGCACCACCTGCTTCTGCTTTGCCCAGCACAGGACCTTCTCCTTCACGCTGTACCTACAGAAACACACAGTTACTACTCTTGGCGGCTCACTCTCCTTTGGTATGAGCCCGATCCAGTTCATATCGGGAGGGATCGTCCCCCTCCCCCAATAGCTCCGCCAACATAGTGGCAAAATACTCCATCGGCCTCGGGCATTCCACCCCTTCGGGCAGACCCACGATCCTCAGATTCTGTCACCTGGATCTGTTTTCCAAGTCTTCCATTTTGGCTCGCAGACTCTTGTTGGTCTCTATCACCCTCCGCAGCTCCTTCCCCATCGAGGTGAGTTGATCACTGTGCTGCGATAATGCCTCTTCCACTTCCTTCAGTGTCTCACCTTGCTCCCGCACCTCTGCCGCCACGCTTGATACCGCTGCCCTCACCAGGGCAATCGCCTCCTCCACCAGCACTTTCAATATTGACCCCATCTCTTTCTTCATCGCTTCCATGTGCTTTGTGAACTGTTTTTCAAGTTCCACAGCCATCACCGTGGTCATTTCTTCTGCTGTGAGCGATGCGGCCTCCCCTGGTGCTCCAGCCTCCGCTTTCCTTCCAGTTCCTGCGCTGACTTTTCCACTCACCGGCGGACTTTCGTTAATCCCCTTTTTTCACGGCCGTTTTTCTCCCAAACCTGGACATTTCTCTTCCCTCTGCCTTCTTCCAGCCTTTTCAGCCTCCGTTGCCCCCGGGACCGGGCGTTAAAACTCCGAAATTCCTATTCCCGAGCGGGAGCCCTCCAATGTGCGGCTGCCTCCCGCCCGCCGTCACCGGAAGTGGAGGGTGAATTTTAACAAGTCAAGTCAGCCCTGTATGAAAAAGGAATAAAGTTTGGACTGCTGTACCCGGCCCATCTGTGGGTGACCTATGAGAGTCGGGAACTGTACTTTTGCTCGGCGGAGGTAGCAGTGGACTTTATGAAAGATATAAACTGATGAGAGAAGGAAGACCTTGAACCTTGACTGTGGGAGCTGAGCCATGTTTTGTAAAGCTTATAACTTATGACTTGCGATGTTTGTAGGTTCTGTATATATATTTTTTCCCGTTTTTCTTTCGGTTCTGTTTGGGATTAGGTTAACAGATAGTACTTTGTTAAGAAGAGATGGGGTGTGCCTTTGTGGTCAGACATTGGGAGGGACTGTTTGTTTGTTTTGCTCTAGCCATTGTTTTAATTGTTTGCACGAAGAGCAGGGGGAGGGGAACCAGCAGGGGGGGGGGGGGGGGGAGGGGAGATGCTAGGCGCCAGGGACGGGGACTGCCAGACTAGCTGGAAGGGCTAGTTCACAGAAGCAAAGTGGGGAGTGAGCTGAAGACCAATGTGGAGGGGGGGAATGAAAGGGGGAGGGGGGGCTGGGTGGAGAGGGGGGGCTTAGACTGCTGATGGGGAGGGGACTTTTAAATTAGTGGAGGAGGAGAGTTGATGGCGGTAGCTGCCTGGGGGTGGGCCAGGTGAGGTGCGGGACATGGGCCAAGGGCTGGCCTAGGAGAGGTTATGTCTGACCGACAGGGGAGGGGGGTGGGGTGCCCCATGACTAGGCTGGTCTCGTGGAACGTTCGCGGGCTAAATGGGCCGGTCAAAAGGACCCGTGTTTTCGCACACTTGAGGCAACTGAAGGCGGACGTGGCCATATTGCAGGAGACACACTTGAAGGTGGGGGATCCGGTTAGGTTGAGGAAGGGATGGGTCAGACAGGTGTTCCATTCGGGATTAGACTTTAAAACGAGGTGGGTGGCAATCCTGGTCAATAAAAGGGTGGCACTCGAGGTGGGGAAGATAGAGGTGGATCTGGGGGATAGATTCATCATGGTTAGTGGGAAGCTGGAGTGAATGGCCGTGGTATTCGTGAATATATATGCCCCAAACTGGGATGATGTCAAGTTCATTAGGAGGGTGCTAGGGAAGATCCCGGACCTGGATTAACATTGACTGATTATGGGGGAGACTTTAACACGGTCCTGGATCCGAGACTGGACTGGTCGAGTCCCAGGTCCAGAATGGTGTCAGCTATGGCAAAAGAGCTATGGGGGTTTATGGAGCGCATGGGAGGGTTGGACCCGTGGAGATTTGGGAGGCCAAGGAGTAAGGAGTTTTCATTCTACTCCCATGGGACAAGGTGTACTCCCGGATAGGTATATTTGTACTGGACAAAATGCTGCTGTCTGAGGTGGTGGATACTGAATATTCAGCAATTGTGGTGTCAGACCATACCCCACACTGGGTAGATCTGCAAGTGAGCAAAGGAAAGGCTCAGCGGCCGCAATGGAGGTTAGATGTAGGACTGCTAGCAGAGGACGAGGTGTGTGAGCGGGTGAGGGAGGCCATTCGGGGATACAGAAGGATCAATGATACGGGTGAGATCTCGGCAGGGGTGGTGTGGGAGGCACCGAAGGCGGTTATCAGGGGGGAACTCATTTTGATTCGGGCCCATAAGGAGAAGGCTGAATGGGCGGAGTTGGACAAGCTGGTAGGTGAACTTTTACAGGTGGCCAGGAGGTATGCAGAGTCTCCGGATTAGGGGCTTCTGAAGGAGCGTCAGAGACTGCAAATTGAATTTGGGCTCTTGTCCACAGGTAAGGCGAAGGGGCAGCTGTGGAGGGTGAAGGGGGCGGTGTATGAATATGGGGAAAAAGCCAGCAGGATGTTGGCGCATCAGCTGAGAAAGCAGGAGGCGGCAGAGAAATTGGGAAAGTAAGGTGGTGGGGGATCCGGCGGGGGTGAATGATGGGTTTCTGGAATTTTATAGTAGACTATACAAATCGGGACCCTCAGCCGGCGAGGAGGGTATGAAGCGATTCTTGGGGGTGCTGGAGTTCCCGAGGATAGATGAGGGGTTGGTGGAAGGCTTGGGAGGCCCAATTGGGCTTGGGGAGATTTTGGCGGATTGGGGGCGATGCAATTGGGTAAGGCTCCGGGACCTGATGGATACCCGGTCGAGTTCTACAAAAAGTTTTCCGGATTGCTGGGGCCGCTCCTGGTAAAGGTTTTTAATGAGTCCAAGGAGCTGGGAGTTCTCCCCCCAACGTTATTGCCAGGCATCAATTTCCCTTATTCTGAAGCAGGATAAGATCCAGAGAACTGTGAATCGTATAGGCCGATCTCCCTTTTAAATGTAGATGCGAAATTGCTGGCAAAAATCTTGTCCACACGCATAGAGGTTTGTGTCCCGGAGGTGGTAGGGGGGGAACAAGACGGGGTTTGTGACGTCTCACCTGGCGTCCAACATTAGCCGGCTCTTAAATGTGATAATGATGCCAGTGGAGGGTCTTCCCCACCCACACAAACCCAGAGATCAGCCCATTGACCTTCCGAAAGAAGACTTGGGGACGAAGATTGGGAGGTTCTGAAATACAAACAAAAACCGTCATTTTCACCGTCTGCACCCACCCTGTCAGCGATAGCGGCAGCACATCTCACTTCTTAAAGTCCGCCTTCATCTGCTCCACCCGTCGAGTCATGTTTAGTCTATGCAACTGCGCCCAACTCCACGTCATCTGAACACCCAAATACCTGAAACTAGTCCCCACCACCCTAACCAGCTACTCCCCATGTCTCCTTTCCTGCTCTCTGGCATCAATCGGGAACACCTCATTCTTTCCCATATTCAATTTATATCCCGAAAACCGGTCGAATTCCCACAAATTCTGCATAATACCTCCAATGCTGCCCACCGGGTTCCGAGATACACAATAACAGGCCGTTCGCATACAGCGAGACACTGTGCTTGGCAACCCCCCAGCTTAATACCTCTCCAAACCCTCGATTCCCTAAGCGCCATTGCCAGCGACTCTACCGCCAAGGTGAAAAGCTACGGGGAGAGGGGACATCCCTGTCTCATCCCTCGATGTAGCCCAAAGTACCTCAAACTCACTCGGTTCATCCGTATGCTCGCACCTTATATAGCAGCCAGAACCAATCCACAAACCCCTGCCCAAACCTGAACCGCCCCAATACCTCCAACAAATACACCCATTCCACCAATCAAAAAACTCCCGTCCCTCCGAAGGCATCATAATTACATTGAGTAGCCTCTGCACATGTGCCAACAACTGCCTTCCCTTCACAGATCCCGCCTGATCCTCACCATTCACCCCCAGCACACAGTCCTCAATCCACGATGCAAACATCTTCGCCAATAACTTGCCCTCCATGTCATCCCAATTTGGGACACAAACGTTTACCAGAACTACCGGCATCCTGTCCAACTTCCCACTAACCATCACACACCCCACCCCCCCAGATCGGCCACAATGCTCCCCACCTCGAATGCAACCCTCTTATTGACCAACGTTGCCACCCCCCTCATCTTCATATGCAGCCGCGAATGGAACACCCGCTCCACCCATCCCTTCCTCAGCCTCGTTTGATCCCCCAACTGCAGGTGCGTCTCCTACAAAAAAGCGACGTCCGCCTTGAAACTCCTTAGATGCGTGAATGCACGTTCTCGTTGAACTGGCCCATTCAACTCCCTTACATTCCATGTGACAAGCATGGTTGGGTCTCCTTGTCCCCTTCCCCTGCCCATCAGCCATATTCCGTTTTGAGCGAGCCCCCCCCGCCCACATCACGTGCCCCTCCATGCCCAGTCTTGGATGTCCACCATCATCGATCGCTTCCCAACTGTGCCACACCAACCACATCCATGTCAGCAACCCTCCCACCCCACCCCCCATTCTCTCTCCCCGCCCTCAAACAAAAAAACAACCCCATCCACACCCCCACGCCTTCCTCCCACTTCACTCCCATTTATTTGCCCGCCCAGCTAGCAGGGGGGCCCCCGCCCAATGCCTCCAAATTCTCCTCTCCCCTCCAGTTCTCGTCCCCCACCGGTCATCCCGCCCGTCATCACCCAAAGAGTAACAAAAGGGCACACTCACCATCACTGGTCCCTGCCAAGACCTGTCCCGCAATATCCACCCCCAGACACTGAAAAAGGCACACAAAACTCCTCCAAAGTTCAATGTTCTCACACCCCTCCCAGATCGTTGTCCCTCAAAGTCCGTTGCCTCCTCTGGCATGTGAAAATAAAGCTCTTCCTTCTGGAAAGTCACCCACAGGCGGGCGGGGTATAATACTCCAAACTTCACCTCCTTCTCAAGGAGGGAAGCTTTGATCCGGTTAAACATGACTCTCTTCTTTGCCATCTCCGCACCCAGGTCTTGGTAGGCCCACAGCTCACTCCCTTCCCAGTTACGCTTCTTGGTCTGCCTCGCCCATTGTAGGATCCTTTCTAGGATCGTAAAAGTGATGAAGCCGCACCACCATCACCCTCAGCGGTGCCCCCACTGGCAGCCCCCTCCTCAGAGCCCTGTGTACTCGGTCCACCTCGTGAGACCAATCAAAGGCCCCCTCCCCCATCAACTTCTTCAGCATACCCGCCACATACTCTGCACCTTCAATGCCGTCAGGCATCCCAACAATTCTCACATTTTGCATCCTGGAGCGGTTTTCCAGGTCCACCAACTTCTCCCTCAGTCTCTTCTGGCTGTTCCGCATCACTTCCAATTCCGCCGCCAACAAGGCCAACTGCTCCTCGCGCTCTCCCACCATTTCCTCCACTTTCTGAATCACCCGGCCCTGGGCCTCCAGCTTCTGCTTAACTCGCTCAATCCCAGATATCAGCGGCTCCACCACCTTGGCCAGGTCTTCCAGGGCCTCTTTCCTCAGCTGCTGGAACTTGTTATTCAAGAACTCCAGCAGCTGCTCTGTCGACCACTGGTGGGCGTGCGGCCCCTTGCCCTCCACCAGCTTTACCTGTGGCGCACAATGAAAAGTCTCCTGCTCCAATTGCTACTTCTGTCTCGCATCGCTCATCGTCCGCTGATCCATGCACCAGTCACACCAGAGGAGTGTTACCTTCCCCCGGCGCTCCCGCACCTTTTGCCCTCAAATACTACACCCTTTGGGCGGGAAAAGACTGAAGAAATCCACCTTGAGCGAGATCCGGCAAATGTGCGACCACTCACTTCATGGCCGCCACCAGAAGTCTTGTGGGGGGATTTTTAACCTGTCAGGATGGACAGGCGTATGTGGCTGTGTTAGGTTAAAACAGCAAAGAAAATGCTGATATGTTGGAAAATTGGCAGGAACCAATCGACATCCGCACTTAACCGTGGGCAGCACGGTAGCATTGTGGATAACACAATTGCTTCACAGCTCCAGGGTTCCAGGGTCGATTCCGGCTTGGGTCACTGTCTGTGCGGAGTCTGCACATCCTCCCCGTGTATGCGTGGGTTTCCTCCGGGTGCTCCGGTTTCCTCCCACAGTCCAAAGATGTGCAGGTTAGGTGGATTGGCCATGATAAATTGCCCTTAGTGTCCAAAACTGCCCTTAGTGTTGGGTGGGGTTACTGGGTTATGGGGATAGGGTGGAGGTGTGAGTTTAAGTGGGGTACTCTTTCCAAGAGCCGGTGCAGACCCGATGGGCCAAATGGCCTCCTTCTGCACTGTAAATTCTATGTTAGAGCGCTCGGTAGTTTATGGAAAATCCCTATGGGACAGGCTGATCCGAGATTTAAACATGTTCAAAGGCAATTGGCAACATTTGTAACCTGGATTCTCTCTTTAACTCTAAATGCAGGGGCTTACCAGGCTTTCAAGAACTCACCAGGAGAGGTCAGCTGGAGCTGCTCGAGATAAGCAATTGATTGGAAGGAAAGGTGAGAAAGTCTTTCAATACTGAGACAAAACGGCTATTCCTTTAACTGTGAGCTTTTCCTCACAATACCTGATTCAGGGTGTGTGCTTTCGCTGCTTGGGCGGTCATTTTCAAGACTTTGGAAGTCATTTTTGCTGCCCTGGAGTTTTTTTTGCCTCTGATATACACTTTCCAGATGAATAATGTGCGAATCGCTTATGCGACCCTGTGTGGTATTATCAGGTATTGCGGTACCTAAGCGGCTGATGACCATTGGTTAAACCTAGGAGTTTACCATTGGCTGTTAATACGTAGCTCCGCCCTGACAGGCGGAGTCTAAGAACCGGTGCCGTCCCAGCAGCCTTCACTTTCTGTACCGAAGCTGCTGGGGAACAAGTTCTAGTCGATTAAAGCCTTCAGTTATGAAATCACTTCGTCTTGAGTGTAATTGATCGTGCATCACCCTGCCTTGGAATTCTGATGATGAACAGAAGGAGCAACATCAGAACCATCAGCAGCAGGAGTACCGACATCCTTCGTGTCAACCACCTACTGCTCCACAAGACACAGGAGATGAACACAGAGCTCCATCTCACAGGAGGCATTATCCACAGCACAGCTTGCTGGACTCTGACATTTGCAATCTCCTGGAAAAAGTTATCCTGCCAAGTGGATAAGGTGGTCTAACATTATCTGCCAGTGGTGGTCAAGGTCATCATTGCTCCGAATCTTTTCACCTCTTTCGAGTATCTGCTGATGACACCTGTACATTCAAGTAATAGAAACAGGAATTGCTGGAAAAGACTCAGCGGGCCTGGCAGCATCTGTGGAGAGAGAAACAGAGTTAACGTTTCAAACCAAATATAATCCTTCTTCAGAATTGAAGAGAGGCAGAGAAATGCGTTTGGTTTTATGCTGTTGAAAGGGGGAAGGAGAACAGGGGATAAGGGTAAGGGGCAGGAGAGATTAATTACGAAAGTTGTGATGGAACAAGAGGCAAAGGGTGTGGTAATGTAGTAAAGAAATAAAGCATTGTCCAGATTGAGTGTTAATCACAGAATAATAAACCTTTCTCTCTGAAGCCTTACAACACCAGGTTAAAGTCCAACAGGGTTATTTGGAATCACTAGCTTTTGGAGCGCACCTGATGAAGGAGCTGCACTCCGAAAGCTAGTGATTCCAAACAAACCAGTTGGACTTTAACCTGGTGTTGTAAGACTTCTTACTCTGCCCACCCCAATCCAACGCCGGCATCTTCACATCATTTCTCTCTGAAGGCATCGATATGAAAACAAGGTACAGGCTGGCACGTGGGGGCAAAAAACGAGCAAACGGAGGACAGAGTCCAGGGTCTGAAGTTGCTGAACACAATGTTGACTCCTATAAAGTGTAGAGTGCCAATATGGAAGAAGAGGTGATCATCCTCAAGCTTGTGTAGACCTGCACTGGAACGTTGCAGAATGCCAAGACCAGCAATGTGAGTATGAGAGCAAGGCGGTGAAACAAAACGGGCAAGCAACCGAAAGGTTGGGATAATGCATGACTGCCACAGAGCAGAGATGTCCCGCAAAGCAATCAAGTGGATTCACATTGACTTCAATTTGACTCAAATGCCTTGATGACCCACGTGGCAGTGGGGCACAGCAATTGTCAAGCACTGTAATAGTCACAATGAAAAGTTAACCACCCCCAGTCTCCTTTAAGTGTCTGGTTGCAAGTATCTGGGATTGTATTGAGTCTGAATTGAGACAATTAAGACTTGTCTGGTTTTTGAAGGTGCAGTGATATAATTAGCAGCGACCTCATACACTACAGTAGCACTGTTGCAGTTCAAAAGAAATGTCACCTTTACTACACCAGGACATACTCATCAAGTAAAGCACTTCCTTAATACTCAGGGGTCAGCCCTAACGGTGAATGGGAAACAGTCTCTGCAAAGGAATACAACAGAATAATATCAGTAATGCAGTGACTGCTGGATTGTATTTTCTAAACAAATTTCTTTGGCTAACACAAAAGCATATTCTAGGGAAGAAATGTAACCTTCCTAACCTTATCTCTTACACGAAGTAGAATGTAATACCACAGCTTCCAGTGTTGCTTAATCATCCCCTTCAGGCTTTTGCCATTGAATAATACAGTAGGCAAAGGCCAAATGCATTAAATTCATTTTGGCTTTCACTGTGTCATTAAATATGCACATCATTACTCCCAACCATTGAACAGTGTTACATTACATATGATCTCTCCATTAATTTCCACATCAGTGAAAACATTCTCTTCTCATAATAGGTGGAAATAATTACTATTCTGCAGTAATGTCAGGATTTTGCAAAATTTTGTTTTGCAGAGACAAATACTTTGATGCAGCACTATTTATGTCACATTGTAAAATGAGTTTCCCTTGTAATTTATTATAATTCTTTTTACCAATTACTGCCAATCACCGCAGCACTTTGGTGGGCTTAGGTCCACTGGGGAACTGCATCAAAATCAAACTCGTTTCCCTTAGAAAGTGCTGAACCCCCTTTCTTGCCCGCTTCAGAATGCTGATTCTTGCTGGTGTACAATTCCACCAGCAATCCTGCGGTAACTCAGCAAAATGCCTCCTTTGTGTGTGAGCCTAACCGATGGGATAAAGTTTGACTTTTGGCCAACTGGCCCGTGGAACATGCTGATTGGACGACCGTTCCCGTGGCGATGAGCCCCCTGTGATTTTTCAGTACCCAGTCTCATTTCATTCTGGTGGGCAAACTGCAGGGAGACAACAGGCGATAATCCAACTTTTATTGGATTAGAGTCTCCAGGTTGAGCTGGGTCATCGTTAATATAGGTTGTGTGAGGTGTGGGGCTTGTGATCGAAGTCGGTTGGGGGGGTGGGGGTGGGGAGCCTCCACAGCAGCAACAGCCATACTCTTCCAAGGCCCATAAAAATAATTCAACACTTCTTTGGTGGGCTTCACAAGCTCCGCCTCTCATGGAACTGGTCAGAATGAGCATTGTGCAGGCTCCGACCAGGTCTCCCTAAAATATCAACTGGGATCTGATTCTAGAAGTCCAATTGCCATATTAAAAATGGGCCTACTGCAGGGACCAGGTGGGTGCTTTGGACACCCAGTGATAGCCCCCTGCCGAAATGGAAATGACTGGATCACTGGTTAAGAGGGCAGTGACACTCAGGGCCCCATTCAACACCAGATGAAGGCAGTGAAAATCAACCTCAATGAGTGTTATTGTTAATTAGGCTGCAGTAATGAGCATCGAAGATCAGCCGGATCTTGGTCTCACCCAACATGGACACACACTTAGCAGGGTGCATCACTCGATTGCAATTAGGAGCAGTACCATGGTTGATTTTGTTCTCTTCTCTTGTCAAGCAATACTGAGATCAATTGAGGAACTCCGGCTCAGAATTGATGAGCTGGATTCGGAGCTTAGGACTCTGCGACACATAGGGAGGGGGAGAGCTACCTGGACACTGTTTTTCAGGAGGAAATCACACCCCTTAGGTTAAATACCATGAATTCGGCCAGTGGTCAGGGACAGGAGGGTGTGGCTGCGAATGAGGCAGGGACCCAGCAGGTAGGGTTGCAGGAGCCTCAGTCCTTGAGCTTGTCCAACAGGTTTGAGATTCTTACTCCCTGTGTGGCCAGGAACTGGGACTGCAGGGAGCATGAGCAAACTGACCACAGAACTCAGGGAACCGTTCAAGTGGGGGGGAGAAAATAAATGTAGTCATAATTGGGGATAGTATAGCTAGGGGCATTGACACTGTTCTCTGAGACAAACATTGAGAATTCCAAAGGCTGTGTTGCCTACCTGGTGCTCGGGTCCGGGATATCTCTTCTGGGCTGCAGAGGAACCTGGAGTGGGAGGGTAAAGATCCAGTTGTTGTGGTCCATGTAGGTACCAACAACATAGGCAGAACATGGACAGAGGTCCTGGTAAAGGAGTAGAAACAGTTAGGAGCTAAATTAAAAAGCAGAACCAAAAAGGTAATAATCTCTGGACTACTACCTGAGCCATGAGCTAATTGGCACAAGTTCAATAAGATTAAGGAGGTAAATGCGTGGCTCAAGGGGGAGAGGGAAACAGCAATGGTAGGAGTTTATGGGGGTTATTCATCCCAAGGAGGAGGAAACGTGCTAAGGGGAGGACGAGGCATCCATGGCTGATGAGGGAAGTCAAGACAGCATAAAAGTAAAAGAAAAAGTATACAAAGTGGCGAGAATTAGTGGGAAGCCAGAGGATTGGGAAGCCTTTCAAAGCGAGCCAAGGACAACTGGAAAAGCAACAAGGGGGGAGAAGATGAAATATGAATGTAAGCTAGCTAGTAAAATAAAAGAAGATAGGAAGAGTTTTTTTCAATATAAAAAAAGGGAAGCGAAAGGTAAGAAGACATTGGACCACATTGGAAAATGAGGCTGGAAAAGTAGTAATAGGAAACAAAGAAATGGCAGACGAACTGAATAGTTACTTTGCATCAGTCTTCACAGTGGAAGACACCAGTGGGATACCATAACTCCAGGATAATGAGGAGGCAGAGGTGAGTGTAGTGGCCGTCACTAAGGAGAAGGTTCTGGGGAATGTGAAAGGTCTGAAAGTGGACAAACCACCTGGACCGGATGTACTATGTCCCAGGGTTCTAAAGGAGATAGCTGAGGAGATTGTGGAGGCATTGGTGGTGATCTTTCAGAAATCACTGGACCAGGGAGGGTCCCAGAGGACTGGAAAATGGCTAATGTAACACCACTGTTTAAGAAGGGAGGGCGGCAGAAGACAGGAAATCATAGGCCGGTTAGACTAGTTATTAGTAAGATTTTAGAGTACATTATCGAAGATGAGATTGCGGAGTACTTGGAAGTGCATGATAAAATAGGACTGAGTCAGCACGCTTTGTCAAGGGGAGATCACGTCTGACAAATCTGAGGAGGTAACAAGGAAGTTAGACAAAGGAGAACCAGTGGATGTGATCTATTTCGATTTCCAGAAGGCCTTTGACAAGGTGCCGTATAGGAGACTGTTAAGTAAGTTAAGAGCCCATGGTTTTAAGGGTAAGGTACTGGCATGGATAGAAGATTGGCTGATTGGCAGAATGCAGAGAGTGGGAATAAAGGGGTCTTTTTTATGATGAAAGCCGGTGACTAGTGGTGTGCCTCAGGGGTCGGTGTTGTGACTGCAACTTTTCACAATATACATTAACAATCTGGAAGAAGGAACTGAAGGCACTGTTGCTAACTTTGCAGATGATACGATGATATACTGAGGAACAGGTAGTATTAAGGAAGCACGGGGTTGCAGAAGAACTTCGACAGGTGAGGAGAGTGGACAAGGAAGTAGCAGATGGAATGCAATGTGGAAAAGTGTGAGGTTATGCATTTTGGAAGGAAGGATGGAGGCATAGACTATTTTCTAAATGGGGAGTTTGTCACATGAGGAGCGGTTGAGGACTCTGGCCCTGTACTCGTTGGAGTTTAGAATGATGATCGGGGATCTTACTGAAAAATTCAGGATGCTGCGAGGCCTGGATAGAGTGGATGTGGAGAGGATATTTCCACTAGTAGGATAAACTAGGACCAGAGGGCACAGCCTCAGACTGAAGGGACGATCCTTTAAAACAGAGATGAGGAGGAATTTCTTCAGCCAGAGGGTGGTGAATCTGTGGAACTCTTTGCCGCAGAAGACTGCGGAGGTCAAATTACTTTAAGACAGAGATAGATAGGTTCTTGATTAATGAGGGGATCAGGGGTTATGGGGAGAAGGCAGGAGAATGGGGAGGAGAAAAATATCAGCCATGATTGAATGGCGGAGCAGACTCGATGGGCCGAGTGGCCTAATTTTACTCCAATGTCTTATGGTCTAATTGCAGCACACAAGCTGTTGATGAACTAATGCAGCAAAATTCACTAAATAAGGTGTTAATAGTGGCATAAGGTAGGTGAGTTGTCTTTGAATCTTTGAAGAAGTTTCCATATGTTTGTGTTTTGCTCTTTCTCTCATCTTGCCATACCGTTCTGCTGCTGCTGATTGTAGTTGCTCCTGTAAGATCTGCTGTGGTATATCGTGCTTGTTTATCTTGTGCCATCCTCACTCATCCACTGTAGCTTACCCGAAACCGCTCTGTGACATTCATCATCTAACTATGCCTAGGTCGACACATTCTTTGCAGTGCCCGTCACTTTGTTTCGAAACCTCTGCCACTTTTCAGCTCTGGTCAAATGGCAGAAATGCTGACATTTTATTTTCTGAATGTCGTTTTTTTAGAATTCCCTTTTGTCATGTGAGAGTACCTTTAAGAAATGGGTGTTTAAGAAATGTACCTTTAAGAAATGGAGCTGCTCATGTTACTGGAGTGATGTCAGAGTGTGGGTGGAGCTGAGCTCTTCTTCTGCTTTTTAGTTTCAGTTTTTCAGTGAGTTGTACTGTTGATCTCTGCCATCCAAAGACTATCTATGGATCATTTGGTGAACCCAGAACTGTAAAAGGTCTCAGTATTGAATGTAAACCTAATGTGCTCCTGTTTGAAGGTTTGTTAAGTTTTTTGTATGGTAAAACGACAGCTCACAGGGTTACTTAGGGTTGTAGTCTTTGGGGTTGTATTTGAATTAATGGTTGCTTAGATGTTCACTGTTTGTTTTAAAAAAGGTTAACTTGCGTTCATAGAATAAACATTGTTTTGTTTAAAAAAATACTTGTCCTTTTATCATAGAATTTACAGTGCAGAAGGAGGCCATTCGGCCCATCGAGTCTGCACCAGCTCTTGGAAAGAGCACCCTACCCAAGGTCAACACCTCCACCCTATCCCCATAATCCAGTAACCCCACCCAACACTAAGGGCAATTTTGGACACTAAGGGCAATTTATTATGGCCAATCCACCTAACCTGCACATCTTTGGACTGTGGGAGGAAACCGGAGCACCCGGAGGAAACCCATGCACACACGGGGAGGATGTGCAGACTCCGCAGACAGTGACCCAAGCTGGAATCGAACCTGGGACCCTGGAGCTGTGAAGCAATTGTGCTATCCACAATGCTACCGTGCTGCCCAACACTTGTAGTACCACACCTGTAGAGTGGGCGGTGTGCTCCCCATACCACAATCTATTAAAAATTGTGGGTCAGGTGAACTCCATGATACACTTTGGGGTTCTCTAAACCCTGACCCATAACACTTTGCTCTTACAGTTTCAAGCACCTCTTCATTTGTCTTATGGTCTGTATGTATAATTCTTAGCACATGACTTCGCATCCACAATTCAAAGGCCTCTATCTTCTTCTACATTTATTTACTGTCCAGGTTTCTGAGCTAGACAGGAAAGTGGGTAGAACGTAGCAAATTATGACTTATTTCCCTGTTACAAGCTTGAGGTTTCTTGTTAATTCATCAGTCATCTTCACAAAATTACTTCTGGCTATTCCCTACCCTTCTTCAGCATCACATCTACCATCTCCTGTTATAATTTGACTGATGTAGACAAATGTATCTATTTGTTCGAAAATGACACCATCCTCTTCACTCCTGTTTCTTCTAATGCATTCCTTCTAAGTACGATTGTTTGTGTGTTTTTAGTATTGATACTCAATTCATGTTCTAAACTTCTGGATTTTACCTGATGAGGATATCTTGTAGGACCTCTTTGATTCTGCAAGTAGCGCTGCGTTATCAACATACCACAAGTTTGTTATGTTCTTCCCCCCCCCCCACTATTGTTAACCATGCAACCATCTAATTCTCGGAATATTTGTTCTGTGTACAGTTTGAATAATTTTGCCAACAGTACACATCCTTGTCGACTCCTCTCTTCACTTTAAACATATCTGATTGTCCCTCTTCTAGTCTGATGCTCACTATTTGGTTCTAATATCGGCTCTGGATAAATCTCACATCTTTACTGTCAATGTCACCTTTCAGCAATATGTCCAGGAACCTTTGGTGACAAACAGGATCGAATACTTTTTCATAGTCTGTGAAGCATATTTAAATGTTCACTTCTAGATATTAGTCAGAGATTGTTCTTGGGTTAAATAATCCCTCTCTTGTTCCTACTCCAGGTCTAAATTCAGACTGCATTTCATCAATTTCTGTTTCATTGCAGTCATTTCCTTGCTGTAGAATCCGTTAAAGCAGTATGCATTGACCAGATAGGTAGGAAGCAAAAATTATATTTATTTACAATATTGCACTCTCCACTCCCCAGAGGGTCTCCCTCCCCGTCCTGCTCCCAGGACAGGTTTTTTCTACTGGAGGTCTGATTCCCCCAGTTGAGGAGGAAACCCCACCCCCTTGTTACCGGGGAAGGTCACATTCAGAAGAGGTCACTTGGAATCTAATTGTCCTGATACCATGGCCTCCTTGAGGGTTATAGAATCTGCATAATCACAGCTCTACACTTGGCTGGACTTCCACTTCCCCTTTATTCCTTACTTTTGAGAAGTGGCACAACTGTCTCCCACCTCAACCACTCGAGTTCCCAGATGTAGGGATACCTCAGTGGACCTGTGCATTTCTCTGCTTTGGACAAAACAATGAAGTTTGCAGTTGTTTCAAGCAGGTGATCAGTGAAGTTTCTGAAGTTACCCTTAACTTAATGTTCATGAGAGAAATTATACCAGTTTTGCGATGGTTGGAAGCTCTTGAAACCAGATTATTCACTGCATATCTTTCGGCATCTTCTGGAGCTCAAGTATATAGAACTCACAATGCAATAGATACTTTGATTTGTCACTGCGGCCCACTCAAATGAGATGACAATCAAAAGAATCCTAATTAGTTGAACACAATGAAAACTCAGACTTCGGGGAGGGGGGGGGGGGGGGGGGGGGGTGAGGATCAGCATCTGGAAGTAGCAAAGTATCACAGTGACAAAATAACTAAACCTGTAGTAACAATTAGGAAGGGTGTATAAAATGGGATGAAGGAAGGTATTTTAGAGAGGCCGAGGGGTTATATGGAATGAGGTAAATGGTTTTAATGGAAAAAGTGATAGGAGAGTCAGAGAAACAAGAGATAGTATGTTTCAAGAGATAAAGAAATATGTATTAGATTGGATGAATGAAAGTATGTTCTGGGAGATGAGAAAAGAAGTGCTGAAAGAAGAATTTTCAATATTCCGTCTGTGATTCTTCTTGCATTTAATTAAGAATAAAATTGAGTTTATAATGCAACCATTATAAAGCTATCTGGCAGGGATCAAGCTCTTACTTGAAAAGCTTTCATCAGTACATGGTTCATCAGAAAGAGAAAACTCTTGATGAAAGCTGAATTTTCATTTTGTGTCAAATAGGAAAAGTTCAATCTTTAACATTGCTTTTGTACGGTGTTTTAAAATAGCTAGGTTTAAAATGGAAGCTGTTCTTCATTATCACATTTTCAAAATGGCGTCTGGCAATCTGCAGGTAAACGAGCTGAATAGTCTGATCTCGGAATTGGGCAGGTCATGGAAATTCATTCCAGTGGCGGGCTTTGAAAGCAGACCAAGGCAGGCCAGAGGCACGGTTCAATTCCCGTAACAGCCCCCCCCCGAACAGGCGCCGGAATGTGGCGACTAGGGGCTTTTCACAGTAACTTCATTTGAAGCCTGCGTGTGACAATAAGTGATTTTCCATTTCCATTTCCATGTGACAAATATCATCTGGTGGTTGATCTTTAGTAAATTAGGCAGGGAAGCTTTTCAAACAAGCGCTGAATGAGAGGCCATTGTTCAAACCTTAAAAATGTTAGGTTTTTCCCTTTCCCCCTTCTTCAGCCTTTTGCGCCGCCCCCCCCCCCCCCCCCCACCCCCACCCCCCACCACCACCCCACCCCTCACACCCACGAACAGTGCACAATGAATGGACAGTGTCCAAATGGGCGACCTTGGAATTCTCAGGAAACCACTCAGACATAGCTAGAATTGAATTTACCATATTCAATGACATCAGCTCATCAGTCCATAGGTTGCGTCATGGCATACGCCTCACATTATCATGTCCCCCGTTTCTATGACAAAGTCGTCCAACCTATGTAAATGGCTGCACATTTCTAATCATGATAAAGTGAAATCTGTTCTGGATGAATTCCTTCTGTGTCAGCACATTTGTTTCAAAACGTATGAAGAAAATTGTTGCCGAACAGCTAAGTCTGGGTTTTGATGGGGGTGAATGTGGTGAACCACTGTAATAGGAGATGTAAGGTAGGACCTCCACTACAGGTTCGCCGGTAGCTCCTGCCGGCTGGCTCCGCCCACGGAGAACTGTATAAATATGCATGACCTCCAGTGCCCTGCCATTTCGCCAGCTGCAGCAGGAGGCCACGCATCTGACTGTAATAAAGCCACAGTTGTACCCAACTTTAGTCTTTGTGCAATTGATAGTGCATCACAGGTAAGGTTTGCACAGGAATTGCTCCGAAATGCAAACATCCCCAGGCAATTTCCCTGCTGGGAATCATCTGAAAATGTGAATTTTGGATAATTCTGTAACGGTTACACCAATAGCTACTCAGAAAAATGTTAGAAGAATTAAAACCTCTTCTAACATCAGGGAACTATTGTACAGACCCAGACTGAACCCCAATGGGATACCCCCACATTCCTGAACCCCCCCCCATCCCCCAACTGACCCCCACCTCCTCACAGGATGCCATCCTCCCCGGAATTTCCCCCACCCTCACTGGACTCCTCCGCTCCCAGGCCCGACTAGAGGCCTGATTTCCACCCCGCCATCTTTTCCCCCTCACCCCAGAATGCCTTCCCTCTCCTCCCCCCTCAGGGCTACAGGCCCAACTGGACCCGACCTCCCCCCACTCCGACCTGCCCTCCCACCAACCCGGCCCGACCGATCGACCACCCTCTCTCACAGACCTGACCCGACCCCGCCCCACATGCCCAGTGCCCCTTCCCTCGAGGCACGACCCCCCCCCCCCTCCTCCACCTGACTTCCGATCCCATGCCCACCACCACCCCGCCAAAACCCATCCATTTACAATTTTCTTCTGCCGGCCTGTCAAGGACCTTTAAATTTCAGTGGGACCTTCAGCTTACCCTAGTTTAGGGAAGCTAGTGCCGCAAAAAATGGAAAAGTCCTCTTTCTATTCGATGGAGCTGGACTTCGATGCTGGGCCTCGGAGGTGAGCTGCACTGCTTGGCCTGAGTTGGAAGATCGGGCAATACAGGCTTGGAAAAAACATCGATCAGTATCGGGGCACGAGTGGCAATCTGATGCTGATTGACACTGAGGAACCTATGGCCCATTATCACAGAATTTACAGTGCAGGAGACCATTCGGCCCATCGAGTCTGCACAAGCCCTTACAAAGAGCGCCCTATTCAAGCCCACGTCTCTATCCTATCCCCATAACCCAGTAGCCCTACCTAACCTTTTTTGGGAGTCTAAGGGCAATTTTAGCATGGCCAATCCACCTAACCCGCACATCTTTGGACTACGGGAGGAAACCGGAGCACCCGGAGGAAACCCACGCAGACACGGGGAGAACGTGCGGGCTCCGCACAGACAGTGACCCAAGTCGGGGATCAAACCCGGGACCCCAGAGCTGTGAAGCAACCATGCTAACCACTATGCTACCATGCTGCCCATGTTATTAACTCTACAATTCTCTCCAGTTGCCTGTGAATATTAAACTCATGTCTATCAATAAATCATAAATTTACAGCTCTGATTACTCAATTTAAATTCTGCGAAAAGTTGTTTCATACAAAATAAGGGCCAGGCATTAAACTATATATAAAAAATAGGTGGTCTAAAAAAGGAAATGTTATCCTTTGTGGGTTGATCATCTCTTTATTGTGTTCGAAATAACACAATCAATGTGTCAGATTGTGTCACTGGTTCAGTGTACTATCCGATCACAAATATTCACAAATCTTAGTTTTGCCTGATGATTTGGTTTGATGGTTTGGTATTAACTGCCTTTTAGAAAAGCTGAAACATGTGCTGGGCATCCCAGGCGATTTATTTATATATTTATTTATCTTTATTGCCATACAGTGCAATAAAGTACAAAATTAAAAACGAGAACATCAACAACATCAGGCAATCCATACAAAGGAATCACACTATGGGCCCAATCTAACCAAATGGGAACAGAGTCACATAGCCAACGCGTTTAGCCGCAGTGCCGGGAAACACAACGCTATGCAACGTAACAAGAATAGATACAGGGCCTCAGCGGCGAACACGCGGTCAAGGCTGCATTTAGTCCCATTTCCTGCACTGAGGAATCCTGCTCACCGGAACTTCGGACACCATGGTGTCCTGATCTCTTGAGCCCCCGACACGACCCCCGAACCTCCCCAAAGCCCCAACTCACCTATAAGAGGGTCCTAGAACACCCCCCCCGCCCTCCACCTCACATGCACATGGCACCCCCAGGCCCAATCCCTTCAGTAAAACAATGCCAACTGGCAAATTGGCTGTGCCAACCTGGCACCCTGGCAGTGCCCTGCCAGCTAGCAGTGCCAGCTGTGCACCTTGGTAGTTCCAGGCTGACACCCAGGCTGGCACTGCCAGAGTGCCACCTGCCCAGAAGGCGTGCACCTGAGGGACATTCCCCTGGGAGACCCCCATGAGTGCCGTACAACCTATGGGGACCAGTATTGAACGACATTCGCCCGAGGTCTCCAGGGCTAAGGGGATAAACACCAACATCTCAGTTACCTCAAAGAACTGCATATTTTAGAGTGAGACTAGCTATCTCGCTCTAATATGCAGATTTGCCAAAAAGTGATCCCGCGCACAATGGGTGGGAATTACTTCACGACATCTTGCGAGATCACATTGGATCTCGCAAGGTGAAGCAAGCTGGATAGATACTGGGAATGGGGTCTCCTGGCGTCTTCCAGTCACATTGTGCCATGGCACACTGACTTTCAGGCGGAACAAGGCCGATATTGCGCCCTATGCTTCTAACACATCTTCTAAAAGTTGCTATATTTTCAGCATTCACAACAAAATCAGGCAAAGCATTCCAAGTATCATCAATTCGAAGTGATTTTTTTTTTAACGAATATCAAGACATGTACTAAATTTCTGTAGTTTATACTTGTGACCACACAAAATACTGTAATTGTGAGTAAAGAGCTATTCAGGCTTAGAGGTAATAAGACCATGTATCAATTTATAAACTTCAACTTAATCAAAAATCAATGTCCTCTTCACTGAAGATTGTAATCCAAGAATTCTTAAAAGCTCCTCATAAGGTATTCCCCGCCTGCCTGCCATTTTCCTGGTAACACGTCTTTGCACTCTCTCTAGGAGCTGCATATTTCCCCTGAAAGCATGAATTTCAAACTGGGTGCATTGTCTGGTGAGATTTCAGAGCTTTTTTGTCTTGGATATTTTAATGTGCTTGCCAAGCTGCTGCTGGGTGTATTTCATGATTGAACAATCAGCGCATGATGTGTGGAGGCACTTAGAATGTTGGGACGGAGTAGGCCTTTCGCTCTTTCCAAAATTGATATGTAATGCTAAAAAATATGTTTCAATGAACAATGATTACACAATGCTACAAATTAAAAGTTACAAATAGGATGTAGAAATGCCAGTGCCCAATGCAACTGGTATCAACTGTTATGATCACAGTGGATGTTAATTACTGTGTTGCCAATCAAGGTGCAGGCGGCTCAATCAGTCAAGGCCCAGAAAGTTAGGGCCATGCCCCTTCACTTCAATTAGAGGGAGGCGCACGGACTGCCATCTATAAACCACTGGGGCCATGGTGGTCCTCGCAATGTCTAGCCACTCAACGATATAAATGGCCAATCGGGCCTCTGTGTCTCTCAAATCCAAATGTTGCACTTCTTAATGCGGTCGAAAGCCTGCCTCCCTACAATGGAAACTGCAGCCCAAGTGCCATATCCAATAGGTGTCCGTTCACTCGCACAGTGATTTTGATGGATGCAACCCGAGGTGCCGCCAGCAATCCTCCTTCTCTGGTTTATCCAGACGGACAGTATGGGCCCTAGGCGAGCATCTACTCTACCGGGGTGCCGGAACCTCTGATCAACCAGTGGCTTGCGCTGACATCAGGGCCTACGACCACATGTCCCACAACAGCCTGGTTCTCCCTCTGCAGATTCTTGGGAAGTATCCCGTCAGGATGACTCGGTCTTCAACTAACAGACCTGCATGGTTCTCGGCCCAGGGTTTGGTACTGTGGAGGGGGGGGGGGGGGGGGGGGGAGCGTTATCACCAGGTGGAGGCATTCACTTCTATTCCTTGGAATTCCTGCACTCCTCGTTCTGTGCTTTTGTGTTATAGGGCACTTTGCATAGCTTGCTGCAGGTTTAAGGATGGTTTGGCCAACAATTTGTTTTGAGTGGCCACTTTATTGATGCCGCAGACCAAACGGCTGCGCAGCATTTCCGACAGGGACGTACCATAATTGCAGAATTCAGCTATCTTTCGTAATCTCAACAAGAACTCGGTGGCGGACTCACTGGGTGTCCTTTCCGCTGTAATAAAGCAATATCTCTGCACAATAACAGAAGGTGTTGGGTTAAAATGTTGCTCCATGTTACTAGTTGCTTGAAAGTATGTGTCAGGCACCGCAGAATAGGCGAGGCTCCGTATCACACCCTAGGTATGTGCGCCACAGGCAGTTAACAAAATGACTGCCTGGCGATCATTTTCCACGCTATTATTGAAAAAATAGCACATTCTTTCCGCATACTGAGTCCAGTCCTCCACATTGGCGTCAAACACATCTAATCATCCGAAAAGTGGCATGGGAAATGAATGAGTCCGACCTGTATCCAGCAGGGTTAGTGAAGTGGCTTAACCGACAGAGTTGCAGTGTCAACAGAAATCCAGTCGAACGCTCGTCACCGGTTTAGCAGACCACGAAGGGAGTGCACACCGAGTTGTAGAAAGAAAAATATAGTTTTATTACAATAACTATTATTTACATGGCACAAAAGATCCCAGCCGGGTCTCCCCTCTATGTCGGTACTCAAGCTGCCTGACTATACAGAAGCTCAGCTATACATGGTTTAGGGTTCCCCGCCCCCTTTAACAGGGGGAGCTCACATACAGCGAGGATTCTGGGGAGTTTAATCATTGTCACCTCGTAAATCCTGTGCGGGTTATAACAGTAACAGGCTCCAAAGATGAGAGGGAAAGGAAAAGCATAAATAATCCAAAGAACAAAGTTTTATACTCTCAAGAAGGGGAAAATAAACCTATTCTCCTTACATAACAGTTTAAAAAAATGTTTTAATCTAATTTCATGCCTCGTAATCTGTGGAACTTTCTACTGGTGCCAGAGGCACAGATCCCTGCTGAGACGCCTCTGCAATATCTCCGCTACATTTGAATCCTTTGGCAAGGCTTTTGCATCAGCAGCTGTCATTTCAGATGGTTGATGTGCTTTGTTCGTATCTGTTTGAGAGATTTTTTAAAATTAATCTTTTAACCTTATTTATTAAAATATTTATCAATCTGATCAGTGCTCATCTATTACCCACCATCCTTCTCGTGCTGAATTTTGCTCCTCCAGTCTCAGAGGCCTTGGATCTTTGCTGTGCTACAGGACATTAATTAACATCAAAGACATTGCCCTCCAGCGGGGTCTTCCTGTAGATAAAACATCTTTATTTTTTGCATGGAAGACGATAGTGCAAAATAGAAACTAGCAAATCAATAGCCTGTTTCATACACGCATGAAAATCGCCTTAGTTCAGGAGGAAGGCCCAGTATTACAATTTCGTAGCACAGCCCAGAGGCAGAAAGAAATGCCGGGCTTGCGAACAATGCCCACACCCCACAATTGAGCAGTACAAAAAGAAGAATAATTTGGGCGCGAGAATGAAGATGAATACAATATAAATAACATAAATGAAATGTAATCTGATCTTTCCTAAAGCGCAACAAGTGATTGCCATACCTCAACTGTCCCATTTTAAAATTCAGTGTTCTGAACTTAGGGAAAATAGCTGATTCAGCAGATTATTGGTTGCACCGTGCAGGCTAATTGGTCTAGTCTGGCTCTCTTGCTGTCAAGAGATTAAATAACTATTTATGCTGCAGAATTGGTTGAGGGAACAGGAAGTGCATTCAAATACATGCTGTCACGTCACTCCATTCGCAACTGCTTTGCCAAGTGGCAAATGCTCCCAAATATTTGGTGAGGGTCACTAAGCATCAGCTGCACCTGACTCAGACCAGGAGGATGCGCAGACAGTGCTTCAGTCAAGACCTCATTTTGATTTTATCATTATTCAGAGCCCAGAACTTCCATGTTTATGTTTTTTAAATGATTAATTGTGTAATGGTAGCAGAGAGGTAATGTTACTGGATTAATAATCCAGAGAGCTGGGGCTGGGTTCTCCGATTTCCAGAGTAAGTGCTGACGCTGACGTGCGAACGGTGGCGTTTTACGCCGGAAAAAACGGCAAAACAGCTGCACCGATCCTCCGTCCAGTGCGGGCCTAGCAGCCTACGGACACGGCCGGGTCTGTGGCAGCGCATGTGCATGCTGGCGGCAGCACCGTGCATGGCACTGGCCGCGCGCGGACCGGCCTGCCAAATAATGTCCCCCAGTAAACCCCCTCACCACTCCTGGATCACCCCCCACCAGTCCCCCCAGCCCTCGCTGAAGCCCCCCGGCCAGCGGCACGAACCCCCCCCCCCCCACCCCCCCCACCACCCCCGCCCCCACTGTGGCGGCACTGGACACAGTCCGCAGCCGCCACGCGGGGTCCACGGAAATAAATACCTTAAGTGTTCCGCGCCATTGTGAACTCAGCCCATCGGGGGAGGGCCTCAGGTGACGTCCTGAGGCCCTCTCGACGGCGTGCTGCGTACTCTTCGAATACGCCGTTTTTGAGGGGGTGGAGCATCGGCACAAACGGGAATTCTCCAGCTGATCGCTGAATGCGATTTCATCGTCGGCAATCGGAGAATCCCGTCACCAGTCTAATGCTCCAGGAGCATGAGTTCAAATCCCACCGTGGCAGGCAGGGATATTTAAACTCAATGACTGAATAAACCTGGAATGATATGCAAGTTTCATTAAGAATGATCCTGAAACTACAACATCGTCATAAAAACCCATCTCCTTCGTTAATTTACTTTAGAGGAGGCAATCTGCCATTCTCACCTCGTCTGGCCTATTTGTGACTCCAGATGCAGGCCCTCTGAAATGGCCGAGCGGGCCCCTCAGTTGTATCAAATTGCTAGAATAAAAAAGCACTGAGAGTGCGACTGTAGTCTTCAAGAAGATGGCTTACCTCCATTTTCTAGCGTTTGACTTGAAGGTGAAAGGCTGCAAATGCAGCCTTAGTCCTTGTCGTAGAGGAAGTTGTGCGTTTCGGACGTGCTGCCGGAGAAGCCTCTTTGCCTCGCTGCAGCACAGTCTGTAGATAGTAAACCTGCAGCCACAGTAGGCACGCCATGGGAATCCGGATGGGAATTGCTTCTCAGACTATTTGGCAGGAGCTGATATCACTGTTTTTTCAATACTACGGATCGGCCCAATACAATACTTGCCACCCTTAAGATGATTATGATACCTTTGTAAATAAGTCTGTGCTTTCAGGCAAATTTATCAGGCTGTAGGGCATGCCGTGACCTAGTCCAGATGGATGAATAGGAAGGCCGTAAGCTACCTCGGATATTGGGCAGAACAGATGCAGAACATATTGGAATCTGTTTCCACAAGAAGGGTTTGTAAGTTTGAAAGCATGCTTCATCTATTTCTCGTCGGGTGTTCTGCTTCATTGATATGTTGATAATCTGATTGCTACTACTGTACATTTTGCTTGCCTTTAACTGTGAATTCCAGGTCACGAACATCCTTTCCCTCCTACATTGTTTAGTGTTTCAATCCAGGATGTGAATTGCAGAGATTTTTGAAGAACTGTTGCCAAAAATAACTTTAACTGTTGCCTACTAATTGACACTAATAAATAGATTTCATTGATGACAGAGCGTGGCTGTAGCCAACATACAATGAATGGAAATGTTTTATTGGGGGATGAGTTTTATTTCATTACTTTTTTCTTTCCTTCCACGTTCTGTCAACGTGGTCAAAAAGGTTGACTTTCTCCAACGCCTGTACAAATGTCAAATGTAATTGGTCATGAATGAGGTGTATAAACGTCCGCTGGACACTGTTTTTGCCTCCTTACCAGTGACATACTGTTGGTTTTCATTCTTCGACCCTCCCACCAATGTCCGGTTTAGATTGGCCTCTTCTGCTGTTTATTGGAGAGAGGATAAAGGTTCTTTTCTTATTGTATATTTTTAGTTCACCAATGAAGTTCCGGTCATGTTCCTCATGGCAAATTGGGTTATGCTTTGTTTGACAGCAGATGAGTTACACATTGCAGTGGTGTACAATATATTAATCTGTTGCCAATGTGGAGGTCTCTTTAAATTGGCCTGCCTATTTAAGGCTAACATGTCTAATCACAGAGGCCAGGTAGAGATTACGTTGGGCAATTACAGGGGTTTGCAAACTGCAGGTCCTCTGGAATCTGCCCTAGGTTTTCCCAAGTTTATTTTTGCCAGTGATTTCCCCACCCTTTTCGGTGGCATGGTTGCACAGTGTTACTTCACAGGGTCCCAGGTTCAATTCCCGCTTGGGTCACTCTCTGTGTGGAGGTTGCACGTTCTCTCCGTGTCTGCGTGGGTTTCCTTCAGGTGCTCCGGTTTCCTCCCACTAGTTCCAAAAGGCGTGCTTGTTAGGTGAATTGGACATTCTGAATTCTCCCTCAGGTGTAGCCCAACAGGCGCCGGAATGTGGCAACTAGGGGATTTTCACAGTAACTTGATTGCGGTGTTAATGTAAGTCAACTTGTGACAATAAAGATTATTATAACTGCTTTGAAATCAGGAAAGGAGGGAGACACTGACACGCCAGTTCACATTTTGCCAGTACAGTGGCAGAATCTTGTGAGGTGATTGAGACACTCACCTCAGTGGGCAATACTAACGGACAGGTGTCTTGGGCACAAACTGGTGGGCACCACACAGTTGTTGATGCCCATCAGGTGGAGGCAGGAGCATCCAAGGGAGTCAACAATCGGAGGTCTGCTGGATCCCAGGACTCTGCTGACTTCCAGTCAGAAGCCGAGCCTCTGGACAAGGTTCTCCCAGAGCAGATGCAGATGATAGGACACAGCCGTGAGATTCAGGAAGCGGTGTCAGTGACATTGCAACGACTGCAAGGCCAATTGGAAGAGTCCTAAAAGCTACAGGCGCAGGAGCTGGTGCTGACAATGCGCGGCACCGAGGCCAACACTGCTAGGGTGGCGACCGCAGAATAAACCCTGGAGCACAACAACTGCGTCTTGAGTGGTGGTGTTCAAGGCATAGCTCAGTCTGTAACAACCGGGGCTGAAGATCTCGACATCATGTCCCAGTCGCTGAGGGATGTGTTCCCGACACAGGTGGACATTGCTGGGGCGCTGCAGAGCATGGCCCAGTCACTGAGGAGCATCGCTGAGGGCATCAACACAATGGTGCAGATACTGGATCCTCCAGAACTGGCATCGCCAGATGACGCAGAGGCCTCTGGAGCTCACTCCAGCTGCCCCTCCATCCCATGGAGTCTCCCAGGGCTCTTTGGTCACCATTAGACAGGAGAAGCACTGGAGGCAAACCCGGGACCTGCCATCAAGGAGAATACGGCAGTCTCCATTTCTTCCGAATACCCCCACTCCTGACACCAGTACTTCTCCCCTCCTGACACCGGTTCATCTCAAGGGCAGTGGACAGAACAGTGTGGCACAGCGACGCCAGTGACACCGGTACGTTGGATGGGGTCCCCCGGTTCCAGACCCTCCAGAGGATGTGCGCCAAAGGCATCAAAGGCCACAGAAAGCAACAGGCTGCTTCCACCTCTGAATTTGCTGGCAGTTGGAGACAGGATGCTAGGAACTGAACATCTCTCAACTTTACCAGAAGAAAGACAAGGGAGTTGCAAAGAGGCAGGCTTTGCATTGAACCAGATGCAGTCCAGATAACCAGGGAATTGGGACAGAAAGCATATCTTAATGTTATAACCCGCACGAGATCTAGGGGGTTGGAGCAATTAGCCTCCCTGTGAGCCTCAGTGAGTACGAAGTCCCCCGCTGAGGGGTGGGGAAACCATAGACAGGATAATAACATTGACATAAATGTCGGCCAGACTTGGAACCAACACCACAGACCTGGCTGGTATCTGAAGAGTATTGTACATATTATTACTTTGCAATTAATAAGTTTCTCTTAACCACTCACTTCAGACACATCTGTGGTCACTAAACGTAAGACTGAAAAGTGCTGGTAAAGTCCAGTAAAGTGCTGGTGGACAAGGGAAGAGTGGTCCTGAGATAATGCGCTAAATTGGGGGAAGGCTAATTATAACAATATTAGGCGGGAACTGAAGAACCTAGATTGGGGGCAGATGTTTGAGGGCAAATCAACATCTTTTTTTTTTTTTTTTTTTTTTTTTTTTTTATAAATGTTTTATTGAAAATTTTTTCCCAAACAACAATTTTTCCCCTCTTACAAAGCAAACGCAACAATAACAATACAGAAATTTTAAACAATACACAAGTAACAAAACCCCTTTATCTTTGACCTAAACTAAACCCCCCCTCCCCCCCTCCCCCTCCCCCTGGGTTGCTGCTGCTGGTCATCTGTCTTCCCTCTAACGTTCCCCTAGGTAGTCGAGAAATGGCTGCCACCGCCTGGTGAACCCTTGAGCCGATCCTCTCAGGGCAAACTTTATCTGCTCCAGTTTAATGAACCCCGCCATATCATTTACCCAGGCCTCCAGTCCGGGGGGTTTCGCCTCCTTCCACATGAGTAGGATCCTGCGCCGGGCTACTAGGGACGCAAAGGCCACAACGTCGGCCTCTTTCGCCTCCTGCACTCCCGGCTCTTCCGCAACTCCAAATAGAGCTAACCCCCAGCCTGGTTTGACCCGGGCCTTCACCACCCGCGAAATCACTCCCGTCACTCCCTTCCAATACCCTTCCAGTGCCGGGCATGCCCAAAACATATGTGCGTGGTTTGCCGGGCTCCCGCCACACCTCCCACATTTGTCCTCCACTCCAAAGAACGCAAATCAACATCTGACATGTGGGAGGCTTTCAAATGTCAGTTGAAAGGAATTCATGACTGGCATGTTTTTGTGCAGAAGAAGGATAAATATGGCAAATATCGGGAACCTTGGATAATGAGAGATATTGTAGGCCTCGTCAAAAAGAAAAAGGAGGCATTTGTCAGGGCTAGAAGGCTGGGAACAGACAAAGCCCATGTGGAATATAAGGAAAGTAGGAAGGAACTTAAGCAAGGAGTCAGGAGGGCTAAAAGGGGTCACGAAAAGTAATTGGCAAATAGGGTTAAGGAAAATCCCAAGGCTTTTTACACGTACATAAAAAGCAAGAGGGTAGCCAGGGAAAGGGTTGGCCCACTGAAGGATAGGCGAGGGAATCTATGTGTGGAGCCAGACGAAATGGGTGAGGTACTAAATGAATACTTTGCATCAGTATTCACCAAAGAGAAGGAATTGGTGGATGTTGAGTCTGGAGAAGGATGTGTAGATAGCCTGGGCCACATTGAGATCTAAAAAGACGAGGTGCTAGGCGTCTTGAAAAATATTAAGGTAAATAAGTCCCCAGGGCCTGATGGGATCTACCCCAGAATACTGAAGGAGGCTAGAGAGGAAATTGCTGAGGCCTTGACAGAAATCTTTGGATCCTCACTGTCTTCAGGTGATGTCAGGAAGGACTGGAGAATAGCCAATGTTGTTCCTCTATTTAAGAAGGGTAGCAAGGATAATCCAGGGAACTACAGGCCGGTGGACCTTACGTCAGTGGTAGGGAAATTACTGGAAAGAATTCTTCGAGACAGGATCTATTCCCATTTGGACGCAAATGGGCGTATTAGCAAGAGGCAGCATGGTTTTGTGAAGGGGAGGTTGTGTCTCACTAACTTGATAGAGTTTTTCGAGGAGGTCACAAAGATGATTGATGCAGGTAGGGCAGTGGATGTTGTCTATATGGACTTCAGTAAGGCCTGTGACAAGGTGCCTCATGGCAGACTGGTACAAAAGGTGAAGTCACATAGGATCAGGGGTGAGCTGGCAAGATGGATACAGAACTGGCTAGGTCATAGAAGGCAGAGAGTAGCAATGGAAGGGTGCTTTTCTGATTGGAGGACTGTGACTCGTGGTGTTCCATAGGGATCAGTGCTGGGACCTTTGCTGTTCGTAGTATATATAAATGATTTGGAGGAAAATATAACTGGTCTGATTAGTAAGTTTGCAGACGACACAAAGGTTAGTGGAATTGCGGATAGCGATGAGGACTGTCAGAGGTTACAGCAGGATTTAGATTGTTTGGAGACTTGGGCGGAGAAATGGCAGATGGAGTTTAATCCGGACAAATGCGAGGTAATGCATTTTGGAAGGTCTAATGCAGGTAGGGAATATACAGTGAATGGTAGAACCCTCAAGAGTATTGACAGTCAGAGAGATCTAGATGTACAGGTCCACAGGTCACTGAAAGGGGCAACACAGGTGGAGAAGGTAGTCAAGAAGGCATACGGCATTGCTTGCCTTAATTTGCCGGGACATTGAGCATAAAAATTGGCAAGTCATGTTGCAGCTGTATAGAATCTTAGTTAGGCCACACTTGGAGTATAGTGTTCAATTCTGGTCACCACACTATCAGAAGGATGTGGAGGCTTTAGAGAGGGTGCAGAAGAGATTTACCAGGATGTTGCCTGGTATGGAGGGCATTAGCTATGAGGAGAGTGATGCGACCATCAATTCACACGAGACAGAGAGTTGAAGTGAACAGTGGTTTTAATCAGCTATAACTGTGCCTGCCTGCGACTGCTCTGTACTGAGTGCCGGCTACAGGCTACAGCTCTATATACCTTCCCCGAGTGGGCGGAGCCATAGGTGGAGCCCACAAGGGCATCAGCATAACACAATACAATGTAATGCAATTACAATGGTGAATGGTAGCAGTAATACATTCATCACATTCACCCCCTGTTAAAAATTGAAATCCAGTGGGGGTGAAGTGGGCTCACAGATCGAGTCAGGCCGGCGCCTTGATCATTCACTGCGATCACCTGAGCTCTGGTTTCGCTGCAGGCACGGGCGTTGAACTCGTTGTTGCGGGCATGGGTGTTGGGCTCATTGACTCCGGGAGCGTCTCTTCTGGAGCTTCATCACTGTAGGTTGGCGATGGGGTGAGGGGGGGTGTAGGCCATGTAGGGGGCGGTGTTCGGTGTAGGGTGGGGGGGGGGCGTAGGTGATGGTCGCAGGGGAACAGGCGGGTGCCAGATCCCGTAGGGAGACTGTATCTTATCGGCCGTCGTGGTGCACCACGTAGGCATACTGGGGGTTGGCGTGAAGGAGCTGGATCCTCTCGACCAGGGGGTCGGACTTATGGATCCTCATGTGCTTTAGGAGGAGGACAGGCACCGGTGGTCTCAGCCAGGACGGAAGCAAGACCCCGGAGGTGGATTTCTTGGAGAAAACAAATAGGCGGTCATGAGGGGTCTCGTTCGTGGCTGTGCAGAGGAGCGACCTAATGGAGTGGAGCATGTCGGGGAGGACCTCCTGCCAGCGGGAAACTGGGAGACTCCTAGACCGTAGGGCCAGAAGGACAGCCTTCCATACCGTCACGTTCTCCCTCTCCACCTGTCCGTTCCCCCGGGGCTGTAGCTGGTAGTCCTGCTCGAGGCAAAGCCCTTACCGAGCAGGTACTGACGCAGCTCGTCGCTCATAAACGAGGATCTCCAGTCACTGTGGACGTAAGTGGGGAAACCGAACAGGGTGAAGATACTATGCAGGGCCTTAATGACAGTGGCCGAGGTCATGTCGGGTCATGGGATGGCAAAGGGGAAACGGGAATACTCGTCATCGACGTTAAGAAAATATGCATTGCCGTCAGTGGAGGGGAGGGGCCCTTTGAAATCGTTGCTGAGGCGCTCAAAGGGCCGCGATGCCTTCACCAGGTGGGCCTTGTCTGGACGATAGAAGTGCAGCTTACACTCTGCGCAGACTTGGCAGTCCCTGGTCATGGCCCTGACCTCCTCGGTGGAGTAGGGCAGGTTGCAGACCTTAATCAAGTGGAGAAGCCGGGTGACAGAGGTCATTGTGGATGGCCCGCAGTCAGTCATCTTGCGTGCTGGCGCATGTGCCGTGGCATAGGGCATCTGGGGGCTCATTGAGCTTCCCGGGACGATACACAATATCATAATTATAGGTGGAGAGTTCGATCCTCCACCTGAAGATTTTGTCATTCTTGATCTTGCCCTGCTGTGTATTGTTGAACATAAAGGCTACCGACCGTTGGTCGGTGACGAGGGTGAATCTCCTACCAGCCAGGTAGTGCCTCCAATGCCGCACAGCTTCCACAATGGCTTGAGCTTCCTTTTCGACAGAGGAGTGTCGAATCTCGGAGGCGTTGAGGGTACGGAAAAAAAGGCTACGGGCCTGCCTGCCTGGTTCAGGGTAGCAGCCAGGGCGACATCTGACGCGTCGCTCTCCACCTGGAAGGGGATAGACTCGTCCACCGCGTGTATCGCGGCTTTGGTAATATCTGCCTTGATGCGGCTGAAGGCCAGGTGGGCTTCAGTCGTCAGGGGGAAGATGGTGGCTTTGATAAGTGGGCGGGCTTTGTCCGTATAGTTGGGGACCCACTGGGCATAATATGAAAAGAATCCGAGGCATCTTTTCAGGGCCTTGGGGCAGTGGGGGAGGGAGAGTTGCAGGAGGGGGCGCATGCGGTCGGGATCGGGCCCTAGGACTGCATTTTTCACGACATAGACGAGGATGGCCAGTCGGATTGTGCGGAAAATGCATTTCTCCTTGTTATAGGTGAGATTGAGGGCTTGGACGATTTGGAGAAACTTCTGAAGTTTGGCGTCGTGGTCCTGCTGATCATGGCCGCAGATGGTGACGTCTTCCGGGCGGATTGGAAGTTGGTGGTGTGCGGACTTCAGATCTACTGTGGAGAAAACACGGTAGTGTGCAATCTGATTCATCATGTCCGCTATGCGGGGAAGGGGGTACGCACCGAGTTGCGTGTACCGATTTATGGTTTGGCTGTAGTCTACAACCATCCGGTTCTTTTCCCCGGTCCTGACGACCGCCACTTGGCCTCTCCAGGGGCTAATATTGGCCTCGATGACCCCCTCCCTCAAGAGCCGCTGGACCTCTGACTTGATAAAAGTCCTGTCCTGGGCACTGTACCGCCTGCGCCTGGTGGCGACGGGTTTACAGTCGGCGGTGAGGTTCACGAAGAGCGGGGGAGGGGGCGACGTTAAAGGTCGCGAGGCTACATACGGTGAGAGGGGGTAGGGGCCCGCCAAACCTCAAGGTCAGGCTCCTGAGGTTGCACTGGAAGTCCAGTAATAACAGGAGAGGAGCGCAGAGGTCGGGGAGGACATATAGTTTAAAATTGGGGTACTCGGTGCCCTGTATCACGAGGTTCGTGGCACAGTACCCCCGGATCTGCACTGAATGCGATCCAGAAGCGAGGGAGATTGTTTGGAATGCGGGGGAAATTTGGCGAGAGCAGCGCCTTACCATGTCTGGATGTATGAAGCTCTCCGTGCTCCCAGAGTCAAACAGGCAGGGCATTTCATGCCCATTGACCCGGACAGTCATCATCGAGTTCCTGAGGTGCTTGGGCCGCAACTGGTCGAGGGTGACAGCGCCGAGCCGCGGGTAGCCGGCGTGGTCGGAGGTGGTGGGGCGGTCCCAAGATGGCAGCCCCCTTCGGTCGCACGTGTCGGGCGGCATTGAAGATGGCGGCCAAGATGGCGGCCCCCGTCGGTCGCACATGTCAGGCAGCATTGGAGATGGCGGCCAAGATGGTGGCCCCCACGGACAGCACGAGTCTGATGACGCGTCCGAAGGGGGCGGTATCGGCAGGCATGCAGCCACACTGCGGGGACTGCGGACCTGTGAGTCTGAAAGTCGGGCCTGAGATTTAGGAGCTTTGGATCTGGCCAGGCAGACTTTCTTGCCGCAGTCGCTACAGGTCGCGTTCTGAGCCAGGCAATGCTGCCTGAGGTGCTGGTTCTGACCGCAGAAAGAGCAGGGCAACCCCCCGGGTTGGGCGGGCAGCCGCGCGGCACAGGCCTGGGACACCCTCTGGTCGGGTGACCACGAGGGGATCGCGTAGTTGGCGGGGAAAGCACTGATGCTCTGAAACGCTACTTCTAAGGAGGTGGACAGTTTTACCGTCTCTTCCACGTCGAGGGCGCCCTTTTCGAGCAAGCGCTGTCTGGCGTAGTTAGACCGGACTCCAGCCATATAGGTGTCCTGGATGGCGAGTTCCATATGCTGTGAGGCCGTGACATCCTTGTAGTTGCAGTTTCGAGCGAGTACCTTCAGATCGCGTAGGTATTCCTCCAGCGATTCCCCGGGGCGTCGACGACGAGTGGTGAGGAGATGCCGCGCGAATACTTCATTCACCGGCCGCACGTACTGCCTTTTCAGGATCGCGACCGCGTCTGTGTACGTGGTCACTTCCTCGATCTGCACGGAGATTCTGTGGCTCACCGGGGCATGGAGGAGACTCAGTTTCTGTTCCTCGGTGATGGTGGGTGAGGAGGAGGCGGTGAGGTAGGCCTCAAAACAGCAGTCAGTGCAAAAAAATTCCTTTGGCTTCAGCTGCCTGTGGGTTGAGCTCCAGTCGATCAGGTTTGAGGGCTGCTTCCATAGCAATATTGTAGCTGATTAAATTGATGCGACCATCAATTCACACGAGACGGAGAGTTGAAGTGAACAGTGGTTTTAATCAGCTAGAACTGTGCCTGATTGCGACTGCTCTGTACTGAGTGCTGCCTACAGGCTGCAGCTCTATATACCTCCCCCAAGGGGGCGGAGCCCACAAGGTCATCAACATAATACAATACAATGTAATGCAATTACAATGGTGAATGGTAGCAGTATTACATTCACCACAGAGAGGTTGAATAAACTCGGTTTGTTCTCACTGGAACAACGGAGGTTGAGGGACGACCTGATAGAGGTCTACAAAATTATGAGGGGCATAGACAGAGTGGATAGTCAGAGGCTTTTTCCAATGGTAGAGGGGTCAATTACTAGAGTCTGGAAATCGATAGTTAAAGCAATTGTGAACAGTTTGTACAACAGTCAAGACAAAGAACTCCTGAAGAAGGAGGCTTAAAACCTTAATTAATTGTTAAAAGTGGAGTGGAAGCTTAGTTTGAAAGAGTAATTTGGAAAACCTGGACTGGATTTTGTAATGCAAACCGTTATTGTGAAACAAGATTTTAAAGCATTTCTTTTTTAAAGAGTGGAGTTTGGAAACTCTCATGTGACAATCATTTGGGTGAATTCTGAAGAGAAATCCACAGACACTCACTCAACTTTCAGAGTGGAGGGTGTATTTTACCACAGCCATCTTGAGTGTTTAAAAGGATGCTGAGACCATTGTAGCTTAGGTTATACCTAGCAATCCATGTTAATATTAAAATCTGTATGTATTGTTTAGCTAAGGAGAGAGTAAAGGAGTATTGTATCATCATCCAATTTTTTCATGTTTAATAAATGTCTTTTTCTTGTTGTTAAAATTGATTAGCGGCCCTGTGGCTTTTCCCCATGTTTTATAAACAAAGTAAAACAGAAATCATTTGAGCCAAGGTTCCATTCTGGAATCTTCGCATCCAGTTATAATATCAACTGGGATCGTAACATTGTGGAGTGCAAAAGTACAAAGAAATTAAACCAATGTGGAGCAAATGTTGTTTTAAAAAACATTTTTTTGTAATGAGCCAGCCAACGTCAGCATCAAATTAATGTGTTTAAAATTAAGGTCCGCTCTTTTTACCAGAGCCTAATGACAAGTGATTGCATGAAGAATGAAAGAAAACAGCAAGCAGTTGTGTTAATTTTAGGTTATAAATGAATAAACAGATGAGAATCTGACTTGCAAATTGTTATCTGAAAATGTCATTTTAGAGAGAAAAAAAGGGAGGAAAAAAAACCTGATTGCATCAGTTGCAACACGTATAGGGAGGTACGAACCCCTGAGAATTATTTTTTTTAAATATATTTTTATTAGGTACAGCTCAGAATCAGAATTATTGCAGACATAAGGACAAAAAGAAAATCTTTCCAATAATACAAACAAAACAAAGAAAATGGTATCCAAAATCCCAAACAGCTGACGGTGTCCAGACCTTTTGAAAAGGAGATAAATGGTTGTCATCTCAGGTAGAATCTCTCGACAGAACCCCTGATGGTAAATTTAATTTTCTCCAAATGCAAAAAGGACATCAAGTCCCCCAACCAGCCAGAGACACTAGGCCAAGCAGGAGGCCTCCCGCTGAACAGTATCCGCCTCCAGGCTATCAATGAGACAAAGACAATAACGTCCGCCTCGACTGCAGTGTGATCTGACAAGAGAGTCCGAAACCCCAAATATGGCCACCAGTGGGCCAGTATTTGGCCCATGTCCCTCTATACCCATCTTTCCCAAACAACTGTCTAAATGCTTTTTAAAAGACATAATTGTACCCACCTCTACTACTGCCTCTGGCAGCTCGTTCCAGACACTCACCACCCTCTGTGTGAAAAAACTGCCCCTCTGGATCCTTTTGTATCTCTCCCTCTCACCTTAAATCTATGCCCTCTCGTTTTAGACTCCACTACCTTTGGGAAAAGATGTTGACCTTGTAGCGCACAAAGACTCCGTGAGACGAATAGAGTGAAGTCGATGAGGCTTTATTAAGCGTGTCTGTTCCCCCGCAGCTCAATAGTAGACTGGCCTGCGGGGGAGGACTCCGGCTTCTTATACTCCGCCTTCAGGGCGGAGCTAGAGGTCAACGGCCAACCAGGACCCGGGATCTGTCAGCCAATGACATTAGGGCTTCCAGTCCCACATGACCCCCAATACATACTACCACATTCACCCCTTGTCAAAAATGAACCCGGCGGGGTGATGCTTCGTATGGTGGTAAGGGTTTACAGGGCTGGTCCTGGGAGAAAAAAAAACATTCACATGGCAATACAGTATTGTACAATTTTGTCCTGTTTCAACTGTTTACAGAGGGTATAGAGAGAAAAGCAAAATGTTCTTGTGAAAAGTCCATATTTTGATTTAGATCAACGCCACGAGTCGGTCGGGCGGTCTGGTCGTCCGTGTCGATCGCCTCGGTCCCGCTGGTGGTGGTGGTGCTTGTATCGGTGTTGTCGTCTCCGGGAGCCTTACGGTTTCAGCTTGGGCTTTATTCTTGGTCGGGCCTGAGGGGAGGGGAACCGATCCTCCTGGGAAGGGGTGGTCGCGGGGTGCGGCGGTGGCAGGAAGGGGGGGGGTGAATGGTGTCGGGGGTGTGTGTGTGTTGCCGGCGGGCGCCAGATCCCGCAGGGAGACCGTGTCCTGTCGGCCGTCGGGGTACTCCACGTAAGCATACTGCGCGTTCGCGCGGAGGAGGCGAACCCCTTCGACCAACGGGTCCGCCTTATGTGCCCGCACATGCTTTCGGAGCAAGATGGGTCCTGGGGCCGCCAGCCAGGTCGGCAGCGACGTTCCAGAGGAGGACCTCCTAGGGAAGACAAGGAGACGCTCATGAGGCGTTTGATTAGTGCTCGTACATAATAACGACCGGATGGAGTGGAGAGCGTCCGGGAGGACCTCCTGCCACCGTGAAACTGGGAGGTCCCTGGACCGTAGGGCCAGTAGGACGGCCTTCCAGACCGTGTCGTTCTCCCTCTCTACTTGCCCGTTCCCCCGGGGGTTGTAGCTGGTCGTCCTGCTTGAGGCTATGCCCTTACTGAGCAGGAACTGGCGCAGCTCGTCACTCATGAAAGAGGACCCCCTGTCGCTGTGGACGTATGCGGGGTAACCGAACAGTGTGAAGATGCTGTTCAGGGCTTTAATGACTGTGGCCGCGGTCATGTCAGAGCAGGGAATGGCAAAAGGGAAGCGGGAGTATTCGTCCACTACATTAAGAAAATATGCGTTGCGGTCGGTGGAGGAGAGGGGCCCTTTGAAATCGAGACTGAGGCGTTCAAAGGGGCGGGAAGCCTTAATCAGGTGCACTCCATCCGGCCTGAAAAAATGCGGTTTGCATTCCGCGCAGATGTGGCAGTCCCTTGTGACTGTACGAACCTCCTCTAAAGAGTATGGGAGATTGCGGGACTTGATGAAATGGAAAAACCGAGTGACCCCCGGGTGGCAGAGGTCCTCGTGGAGGGTTTGGAGGCGGTTAATTTGTGCGTTGGCACATGTGCCGCGGGATAGGGCATCGGACGGCTCGTTGAGCTTTCCGGGGCGATACAAAATCTCATAGTTGAAGGTGGAGAGCTCGATCCTCCACCTTAAGATCTTGTCGTTTTTGATTTTGCCCCGCTGTGCATTATCGAACATGAAGGCTACCGACCGTTGGTCCGTGAGGAGAGTGAATCTCCTGCCGGCCAGGTAATGCCTCCAATGTCGCACAGCTTCCACTATGGCTTGGGCTTCCTTTTCCACTGAGGAGTGGCGGATTTCTGAGGCGTGGAGAGTTCGGGAGAAGAAGGCCACGGGTCTGTCCGCTTGGTTAAGGGTGGCCGCTAGAGTTACGTCGGAGGCGTCGCTCTCGACCTGGAAGGGGAGGGACTCGTCGATGGCGCGCATCGTGGCCTTTGCGATATCCGCTTTGATGCGGCTGAAGGCCTGGCAAGCCTCTGTCGACAGAGGGAAGGTCGTGATCTGTATTAGGGGGCGGGCCTTGTCTGCGTACTGGGGGACCCACTGGGCGTGGTATGAAAAGAACCCCAGGCAGCGTTTCAGGGCTTTTGGGCAGTGCGGGAGGGGAAATTCCATGAGGGCGCGCATACGTTCGGGGTCGGGGCCTATTATCCCATTGCGCACTACGTAGCCCAGAATGGCTAGCCGATTGGTGCTAAAAACGCACTTGTCCTCGTTGTACGTGAGGTTCAAGGCTTTGGCGGTCTGGAGGAATTTTTGGAGGTTGGCGTCGTGGTCCTGCTGGTTGTGGCCGCAGATGGTTACATTGTCGAGATACGGGAACATGGCCCGCAACCCATGTTGGTCAACCATTCGGTCCATCTCCCGTTGGAAGACCGAGACCCCGTTTGTGACGCCAAAAGGGACCCTTAGGAAATGGTATAATCGCCCGTCTGCCTCGAAGGCTGTGTACTTGCGGTCACTTGGGCGGATGTGGAGCTGATGGTAGGCGGACTTGAGGTCCACGGTGGAGAAGACTTTATATTGGGCAATCCGATTGACCATGTCGGATATGCAGGGGAGAGGGTACGCGTCTAGTTGTGTGTACCTGTTGATGGTCTGGCTATAGTCTATGACCATCCTTTGTTTCTCCCCTGTCTTCACTACTACCACCTGCGCTCTCCAGGGACTATTGCTGGCCTGGATTATGCCCTCCTTTAGTAGCCGCTGGACTTCGGACCGAATGAAGGTCCGGTCCTGGGCGCTGTACCGTCTGCTCCTAGTGGCGACGGATTTGCAATCCGGGGTGAGGTTCGCAAACAAGGACGGGGGTTGCACCTTGAGGGTTGCGAGGCCGCAGATAGTGAGTGGGGGTATTGGGCCGCCGAATTTGAACGTAAGGCTCTGTAGATTGCATTGAAAATCTAATCCCAGCAAGGTGGGGGCACAGAGTTGGGGAAGAACGTTTAGTTTGTAGTTTTTGAACTCCCTCCCCTGCACCGTTAGGGTAACTATGCAGAATCCTTGGATCTGTACGGAGTGGGATCCTGCAGCTAGGGAAATCTTTTGTGCGCTGGGATAGGTGGTCAAGGAACAGCGTCTTACCGTGTCGGGGTGGATAAAGCTCTCCATGCTCCCGGAGTCGACTAGGCATGGCGTCTCGTGGCCGTTTATTAGCACCGTTGTCGTCGTCGTCTGGCGTGTCCGGGGCCGAGCTTGATCGAGCGTAATTGAAGCGAGACGTGGTTGTAGTAGTGGAGTGGGGTCCGTTGTTGCCGTCCAAGATGGCGTCGGGGATGGACAAAATGGCCGCCCCCATACATCGCACGTGGCTGGTGGGTCACAAGATGGCGACGGGGGTGGACAAATGGCCGCCCTCACGCGTCGTACAGGTCTGGGGCGGTCCAAGATGGCGGCGCCCTTCCTCCCCTCGTGGTGGCCGGGACCCAAAATGGCGGCGTCTGCGGGTCGCACATGGGGCGCTGAGGGGGCTGGGGAGCGCTAGGACCGCGCGGAGCTCCCTCACCGGGGACAGCGGTGGTCGGGACCCAAGTTGGTGGCGCCGGCGGGTCAGACGTGGGGCGCGGGTGGGGGTTAGGGGGGCGTTAGGGACGCGCAAAACTCCCTCTTCTCCGTGGAGAGTGGTGGCCGGGACCCAAAGCGGTAGCGCCGGCGGGTCATACATGGGGTACGGGGAGGGGGGTTGGGGAGTGTAAGCGGCGTGCAGGGCTCCCTGTTCTCCCGGGACCGCGATGGTCGGGACCCAGAGGGGCTGCGCCTGCGGGTCGTACATGGCGTGCTGGGGGGGTTGGGGCGCGTAAACGGCTTGCAGGGCTCCCTGTTCTCCCGGGACAGCGGCGACCTCGCGGGACCGGCACACAACCGCGTAATGGCCCTTTTTCCCGCAGCTCTTGCAGATAGCTGCGCGGGCCGGGCAGCGCTGCCGGGGGTGTTTCGCCTGGCCGCAGAATTAACAGCGGGCGCCCCCGGTGCGACTCGGCGTTTGGACCGCGCAAGCCTGTGGGGTGTCCGGGGGGGGGGGGGTGGGTTTGTCGCGACGGGCACGTACGGAGCCCAATGGGCTGCCGCGCGGTCGGGGCCGTAGGCGCGGGTATTACGCGCGGCCTCGTCTAGGGAGGCTGCTAGGGCCCGGGCCTCTGAGAGTCCTAGCGACTCTCTTTCTAGAAGTCTTTGGCGGATTTGGGAGGAATTCATACCTGCCACAAAAGCATCGCGCATTAACATGTCCGTGTGTTCATTTGCGTTCACCGAAGGGCAGCTGCAGGCTCGTCCCAAAATCAGCAGCGCGGCGTAGAATTCGTCCATCGATTCTCCGGGACCTTGCCATCTCGTCGCGAGCTGGTAGCGAGCGTAGATTTGGTTAACTGGGCGGACATAGAGACTTTTCAGTGCTGCAAACGCCGTCTGGAAATCCTCCGAGTCTTCGATGAGGGAGAAGATCTCCGTGCTCACCCTCGAGTGCAGGACCTGTAGTTTTTGGTCTTCTGTGACCCGGCCGGTGGCCGTTCTGAGGTAGGCCTCGAAACAAGTCTGCCAGTGCTTGAAGGCTGCTGGCGCGTTCACTGCATGGGGGCTGATCCTCAGGCATTCCGGAATGATCCTGAGCTCCATAGTCCTTTTTAGGCACGCTTAATAAATTGTAGCGCACAAAGACTCCGTGAGACGAATAGAGTGAAGTCGATGAGGCTTTATTAAGCGTGTCTGTTCCCCCGCAGCTCGATAGTAGACTGGCCTGCGGGGGAGGACTCCGGCTTCTTATACTCCGCCTTCAGGGCGGAGCTAGAGGTCAACGGCCAACCAGGACCCGGGATCTGTCAGCCAATGACATTAGGGCTTCCAGTCCCACATGACCCCCAATACATACTACCACAGACCTTATCTATGCCCCTCATTATTTTATAGACTTCTATAAGGTCATCCTACGTTCCAGGGAAAAAAGCTCCAGTCTATCCAGCCTCTCCTTATTCCTCAAACCATCAAGTCCTGGTAGCATCCTAGCAAATCTTTTCTGCACTCTTTCTAGTTTAATAATATCCTTTCTATAATAGGGTGACCAGAACTGAACAGCGATCACATCCGTCCTCAACATTCGGGGAAAAGCCCACTCATCCTTGCCTTGGTCAACTGTCCTATGTAGCACTTTGAACTGAATTAGGCTGAACAAGGGACATGAGGACATGGAGTTGACCCTGTATAAGGCCTCTCTCCAGACCTTGCAGTGAGTGCAGGGCCCAGTTCAATGTCCCATTTCACCCTCATCCCATGCAGTGGGGAGGGATCGGATGAGAGAATGTGGCCATATAGGTCTGAGATGGACCCCCTATGTGGCGGAGCCGAGGGTAGAATCCTCTCCAGGAATGTGGAAGATGGAGCCAGAGGAAAGGAAGGGAAGGCCAGACGGGTGAAATCGTGAACTTGAAAATAACGAAAAAGACTAGAGTTGGACAGCTGAAATTTGTCTGCTAATTCTCTAAAGTTGGCAACCCTCCCCGCTATGAACAAGTTAGCAAAGTGCTCGAGACCCTTCAATTTCCACAAGTTAAAGGTTGATTCCAGTCCTGAAGGTAAGAAAAGGTGGTTGTTACAGAAAGTCGCCAGTGAAGACAAGGCCAGGAGTTTAAAATGTTGTTGCTACTGTTCCCAGCAACCTAAGAGAGGAGGCCTCCATCAAGTTTGAGGAAAATCTAGCAGGAGAAAAGAGCAAAGGTGCAGTAACTACGGCTGGGAGGGTGGATGTAGTACAAGAGCTAGCCTCCAGCCAATTCACCTACCCTGCACAACTTTGGGTTGTGGGGGTGAGACCCACGTAGAATATGCAAATTCCACACAGACAGTGACCCGGGGCCGGGATTAAACCCGGGTCCTTGGCGCCGTGAGGCAGCAGTGGTAACCACTGTGCCACCATGATGCCCTGAGCAGCCCAGTAATGAAACAATAAGTTTGGGAGAGCCAAGCCTCCTGTCCGTCTTTCCCTCTAGAGTAGAACGCCATGGATTCTGGGATTCTTGCCCGCCCAGATAAAGGCAGATATCAATTTATTAACCTTGATTAAAAATAGGATTTGGGCAGGAAAATGGGGAGGCATTGAAACAAAAAGAAAAATGTAGGGAGTATGTTCATTTTTATTGTTTGGATCCTGCCAGCCAAAGATAAAGGAAGGTTGTTCCATCTCTGCAGATCAGTTCTAACATTGTTCATCAGGCTGGAATAATTCATGTTGTGGACAGAGGCCCAATTGTGGACCACCCTGACCCCCAAGTAATGAAAACCTGTCCTGGAGGGGTGAAATGGTGGAGTACCTAAATGGGCTCATTTCCTGGAGGGACCAGAAAACACTCAACCTTACCTAGATTTGTGAGGGCCACAAAGAATCCAGCACAAGTTTGTAGAGTCGAAAGAAATAACTTTATTTACAATTACATATATACAACGGCGGCAGTACTCCACCACTGCTCTCTGCTCTCTAGCTGGTTCCACACTGGCCAGCTCTATTTATGTTCATGATTCTGCTAATGATGTTTCCACCCTCCTTACTGGGGGAGCTCATACTCAGTCAGGATTGAAGGATTGCCAATAGTCCCCAGCCAACAGTAATCAGGCAGGTTATAACACCTGGATTTAATTTATAGCCAGAGAGGGAGCCACAAGTTTTAAGTGTCTTCATTTTGCCGGTGATGGAGGGAATTGGGTCTGTACCCACATCCCGATTAATACCCCTCCATTAATTGGAAGCTCTCAACAAAGAACAAAGAACAAAGAAATGTACAGCACAGGAACAGGCCCTTCGGCCCTCCAAGCCCGTGCCGACCATACTGCCCGACTAAACTACAATCTTCTACACTTCCTGGGTCCATATCCTTCTATTCCCATCCTATTCATATATTTGTCAAGATGCCCCTTAAATGTCCCTATCGTCCCTGCCTCCACTACCTCCTCCGGTAGTGAGTTCCAGGCACCCACTACCCTCTGCGTAAAAAACTTGCCTCGTACATCTACTCTAAACTTTGCCCCTCTCACCTTAAACCTATGCCCCCTAGTAATTGACCCCTTTACCCTGGGGAAAAGCCTCTGACTATCCACTCTGTCTATGCCCCTCATAATTTTGTATACCTCTATCAGGTCGCCCCTCAACCTCCTTCGTTCCAGTGAGAACAAACCGAGTTTATTCAATCGCTCCTCATAGCTTATGCCCTCCATACCAGGCAACATTCTGGTAAATCTCTTCTGCACCCTCTCTAAAGCCTCCACATCCTTCTGGTAGTGTGGCGACCAGAATTGAACACTATACTCCAAGTGTGGCCTAACTAAGGTTCTATACAGCTGCAACATGACTTGCCAATTCTTATACTCTCTAGGCTACACAGAGAATAATAGTGGAGAGAGTGTGCAGACCTGCCGAGTGCCCCTATTCATGGGGAAGTATTCTGAATATTCATGTGAACCCTGGCAGTAGGGACATTGTATAGCAAAATGATCCAGGAGACAAATTGTTGGCCGAATCCAAACATTCCAAGAATCTCAAACAAATCTCAACCCTGTTAAATGCTTTCTCTGTGTCTGGAGATACCATCACCTCTGTCTCGGGTGCAGGAGGGCGATGAAGTATGACATTCAAAAGGCCACCTGCATTAGCTGATAACTGACGGCCCTTTACAAAGCCTGTCTGGTCCTCTAAAATGATACTTGGAAGGGAACGTTTCAACCGGAGGGCCAGGACCTTAGCAAGCAGCGTAACATCTACGTTTAAGAGCGAAACAGGTCGGTATGAACCGTACTCTCTCGGGTCCTTGGCCTTCTTAAGGAGCAAGGAAATCGAGGCTTGAGTAAGGGCTGGAGGCAATGAACGACGGGATAGGGAGTCATTGAACATATCTAACAGCAAAGGTGTAAGTTGTTCCGAGAATTTATTTTAAAACTCGATCGGAAAGCTATTCAGAGCTAGAAGCCTTACCAGCCTGCATTTTAAAATCTCGTCAGGGCATATTGGGGAGTCCAACTCACAGCTCTTAATTGTTTTGACAGATGGGATGGGCAGGCTGTCCAGAGAATTAGCCATGATCAACTTGTCTGTGGGAGGCTCAGATTGATACAGGTCACAGTAGTGGGATGTAAAAGCCGCATTGACCTGGAGAGGGGCGGAAACGAGGTTGCCCCCGGGTTGAGTATCTGGGGAATCTCACCGGAGGCCGATTGGTGTGCTAAAAGGTGACTGGCCTTCTCCCCATACTCGTAGAGAGCACCCCTGAAGCGCTGTAGCAGACATATGGCCTTATTGGTGGTCAGTAGCTCGAGCTGGATCTGCAACTTGTGTCTGCTTGCGTATAATTCCAGTGCGGGATCGAGTGAGTACTGGTGAGCTACCTCCAGAATGGAGTCCACCAGCCTCTGTTGTTCTAATGTCTTCATCTTTAGCACATGTGTGCAATAAGAAATAACTTCACCCCGAAGGACTGCCTCAAAAAACACCCACAGCGTAGAAGGGGAGATGGAGTCGGACCTGTTAAATTTAATGTACTTGTCAATAGAGGTCAACATGTGATTGCAAAATTTTTATCGGTCAACAAAGTCGTATCCAACCACCAGGTTGGACGTTGGGTGGGGCCAGACTTCAGCAGCAGGTCGACAAAGTGTGGGGTGTGGTCAGAGATTACAATTGCTGAATACTCAGCTACAACTATCAATGGGAGGAGAGCCCTACACAGAATTTAAAAAATCAATGCCAGAGTACACATGGTGAACAGGAGAGAAAGAGGGGAAATCCCGATCATTCGGATATAAAAATCAGTCCCTCACAAGCACACAAACACATCTACACACACAAATACACACACAACCACACGCTCACCCACACATCCTCTCATCCTCACCAACACACACAATTTTCCCCACACACCCATACATACACCCTCGCACACACTTTTCCTCACACACTCTCTCATCCCCCGCCTGCCCCCCCAAACTCACACTCATCCTAAATCACACACTCATCCTAAAACACACACACCCTCACACACACTTATATCCCCTCCCCCCCCCCCCCCCCCCCCCCCCCCCACACTCCCTCACACACTTATCCTCAAAGCACACGCTCTCATCCCCCGCACCCCCACACACACACTCATCCTCACACACCCACACTTATTCCCTGGCCGGACCCCTACCACCATAACCCCTCCCCCCACACACACACACGCTCTCCTAAAGCACACATGCCCTCACACACACACACTCACAGACGTACACAGACCTTTACACACACACTGATCTTAAAACACACACATTCACATTCTAACAAAAGCACAAACCGACCCCAACAAACACAGAAAATCCTCATCCTCACACATACCCTCACAAACACACACACACATCCCCTCAAACACATTCCCCACCCTCACACATGAACACCCTCGCACATCAACCCATTCCCACACACACCCTTGCACACACACAAACCCATCCCCACACACACTCTCACAAACCCATCCCCACACACCCTCACAAACCCATCCCCACACACCCTCACAAACCCATTCACGTCACAAACCCATCCCCACAGACCCTCATAAACCCATCCCCTCACACACCCATCCCCACATACCCTCACAAACCCATCCCCGTCACAAACTCATCCCCACAGACCCTCACAAACCCATCCCCACCCACCCTCACAAACCCATCCCCGTCACAAACTCATCCCACACACACCCTCACAAAACCATCCCCTCACACACCCTCACAAACCCATCACTAAACACACCCTCACAAACCCATCCCCGTCACAAACTCATCACACACACACCTTCACAAACCCATCCCCACACACCCTCACAAACTCATCCCCACACACCCTCACAAACCCATTACCACACACCCTCACAAACCCATCCCCGTCACAAACTCATCCCACACACACCCTCACAAACCCATCCCCTCACACACCCTCACAAACCCATCCCCACACACCCTCACACAGCCAACCCCACACACCCTCACAAACCCATCCCCGCCACAAATTCATCCCTACACACCCTCACAAACCCATTCTCACACACCCTCACAAACCCATCCCCGTCACAAACTCATCCCACACACACCCTCACAAACCCATCCCCACACACCCTCACAAACCCATCCCCGTCACAAACTCATCCCACACACACCCTCACAAACCCATCCCCACACACCCTCACAAACCCATCCCCACACACCCTCACAAACGCATCACCCCACACACCCTCACGAACCCATCCCCACACACCCTCACAAACCCATCCCCACACACACCCTCACAAACCCATCCCCACACACCCTCACAAACCCATCCCCGTCACAAACTCATCCCCACAAACCCTCACAAACGCATCCCCTTCACAAACTCATCTCTACACAGCCTCACAAACCCATCCCCACACACCCTCACAAACCCATCCCCACACACCCTCACAAACTCATCCCCGTCAAAAACCCAGCCCCACACACCCTCACAACCCCATCCCCACACACCCTCACAAACCCATCCCCACATAGCCTCACAAACCCATCCCCACACAGCCTCACAAACCCATCTCCACACACCCTCACAAACCCATCCCCATACACCCTCACAAACCCATCCCCACACACCCTCACAAACCCATCCCCACACACCCTCACAAACACATTCCCACAGATGCTCACAAACCCATCCCCACACACACCCTCACAAACCCATCCCCACACACACCCTCACAAACCCATCCCCACACACCCTCACAAACCCATCCCCGTCACAAACTCATCCCCACAAACCCTCACAAACGCATCCCCTTCACAAACTCATCTCTACACAGCCTCACAAACCCATCCCCACACACCCTCACAAACCCATCCCCACACACCCTCACAAACTCATCCCCGTCAAAAACCCAGCCCCACACACCCTCACAACCCCATCCCCACACACCCTCACAAACCCATCCCCACATAGCCTCACAAACCCATCCCCACACAGCCTCACAAACCCATCTCCACACACCCTCACAAACCCATCCCCATACACCCTCACAAACCCATCCCCACACACCCTCACAAACCCATCCCCACACACACCGTCACAAACTCATCCCCACACACCCTCACAAACCCATCCCCACACACACCCTCACAAACCCATCCACACACACCTTCACAAATTCATCCCCACACACACCCTCACAAACCCATCCCCCTCACACACCCTCACAAATCCATCCTCACACCCCGTCACAAACTCATCCCCACACACCCTCACAAACCCATCCCCACACGCACCCTCACAAACCCATCCCCACACACCCTCACAAACCCATCCCCGTCACAAACTCATCCCCACAAACCCTCACAAACGCATCCCCTTCACAAACTCATCTCTACACAGCCGCACAAACCCATCCCCACACACCCTCACAAACCCATCCCCACACACCCTCACAAACTCATCCCCATCAAAAACCCAGCCCCACACACCCTCACAACCCCATCCCCACACACCCTCACAAACCCATCCCCACATAGACTCACAAACCCATCCCCACACAGCCTCACAAACCCATCTCCACACACCCTCACAAACCCATCCCCATACACCCTCACAAACCCATCCCCACACACCCTCACAAACCCATCCCCACACACCCTCACAAACCCATCCCCACACACCCTCACAAACCCATTCCCACAGATGCTCACAAACCCATCCCCACACACACCCTCACAAACTCATCCCCACACACCCTCACAAACCCATCCCCACACACACCCTCACAAACCCATCCCCACACACCTTCACAAATTCATCCCCACACACCCTCACAAACCCATCCCCACACAGCCTCACAAACCCATCCCCACATACCCTCACAAACTCATCCCCACACACACCCTCACAAACCCATCCCCGTCACAAACCCATCCCCACACACGCTCACAAACCCATCCCCGTCACAAACCCATCCCCACACACCCTCACAAACTCATCCCCACACACCCTCACAAACCCATCCCCACACACCCTCACAAACTCATCCCCACACAGCCTCACAAACCCATCCCCACACACACCCTCACAAACTCATCCCCACACACCCTCACAAACCCATCCCCACACACCCTCACAACCCCATCCCTACACACCATCACAAACCCATCCCCACACACACCCTCACAAACCCATCCCCACACACCCTCACAAACACATCCCCACACATCCTCACAAACCAATCCCCACACACACCCTCACAAACCCATCCCCACACACGTTCACAAACCCATCCCCGTCACAAACTCATCCCACACACACCCTCACAAACCCATCCCACACACACCCTCACAAACCCATCCCCACACACCCTCACAAACTCATCCCGACACACCTTCACAAACCGATCCCCACACATACGCTCACAAACCCATCCCCGTCACAAACTCATCCCCACACACCCTCACAAACCCATCCCCACACACACGCTCACAAACCCATCCCCGTCACAAACTCATCCCCACACACCCTCACAAACCCATCCCCACACACCCTCACAAACCCATCCCCGTCACATACCCATCCCCACACACCCTCACAAACCCATCCCCGTCACAAACTCATCCCACACACAAGCTCACAAACCCATCCCCTCACACACCCTCACAAACCCATCCCCACACACACCCTCACAAACCCATCCCCACACACCCTCACAAACCCAACACCCCACACACCCTAACGAACCCATCCCCACACACCCTCACAAAGCTATCCCCACACACACCCTCACAAACCCATCCCCACAGACCCTCACAAACCCATCCCCTTCACAAACTCATCCCCACACAGCCTCACAAACCCATCCCCACACACCCTCACAAACCATCCCCATCACAAACCCATCCCCACACATCCTCACAAACCCATCCCCGTCACAAACCCATCCCCACACACCCTCACAAACTCATCCCCACACACCCTCACAAATGCATCCCCACACACCCTCACAACCCCATCCCCACACATCCTAAAAACCCATCCCCACACAGCCTCACAAACCCATCCCCACACAGCCTCACAACCCCATCCCCACACACCCTCACAAACCCATCCGCACACACCCTCACAAACCCATCCCCATACACCCTCACAAAACCATCCCCACACACCCTCACAAACCCATCCCCACACACACCCTCACAAACCCATCCCCACACACCCTCACAAACTCATCCCCACACACCCTCACAAACCCATCCCCACACAGCCTCACAAACTCATCCCCACACACACCCTCACAAACCCATCCCCACACACCCTCACAAACCCATCACCCCACACACCCTCACGAACCCATCCCCACACACCCTCACAAACCCATCCCCACACACACCCTCACAAACCCATCCCCTTCACAAACTCATCCCCACACAGCCTCACAAACCCATCCCCACACACCCTCACAAACCCATCCCCGTCACAAACCCATCCCCACACACCCTCACAAACACATCCCCGTCACAAACCTATCCCCACACACCCTCACAAACTCATCCCCACACACCCTCACAACCCCATCCCCACACATCCTCACAAACCCATCCCCACACAGCCTCACAAACCCATCCCCACACAGCCTCACAACCCCATCCCCACACACCCTCACAAACCCATCCCCTCACACCCTCACAATCCCATCCCCATACACCCTCACAAACCCATCCCCACACACCCTCACAAACCCATCCCCACACACCCTCACAAACCCATTCCCACACACCCTCACACACCCATCCCCACACACACCCTCACAAACCCATCCCCACACACCCTCACAAATTCATCCCCACACACCCTCACAAACCCATCCCCACACACACCCTCACAAACCCATCCCCACACACCTTCACAAACGCATCCCCACACACCCTCACAAACCCATCCCCACACACTCTCACAAACGCATCCCTACACACAGACCCTCACAAACCCATTCCCACACACCCTCACAAACCCACCCCCACACACACCCTCACAAACCCATCCCCACACAACCTCACAAACCCATCCCCCTCACACATCCTCACAAATCCAGCCTCACACCCCCTCAAAATCGATTCCCACACAGCCTCATAAACCCATCCCCACACACCCTCACAAACCCATCCCCACCCACACCCTCACAAACCCATCCCCACACACCCTCACAAACCCATCCCCGTCACAAACCCATCCCCACACACCCTCACAAACCCATCCCCATCACAAACTCATCCCCACATACCCTCACAAACCCATCCCCGTCACAACCCCATCCCCACACACCCTCACAAACCCATCCCCTCACACCCTCACAAACCCATCCCCACACACCCTCACAAACCCATTCCCACACACCCTCACAAACCCATCCCCACACACACCCTCACAAACCCATCCCGACACACCCTCACAAACTCATCCCCACACACCCTCACAAACCCATCCCCACACACACCCTCACAAACCCATCCCACCACACCCTCACAAACCCATCCACACACCTTCACAAACCTATCCCCACACAGCCTCACAAACCCATCCCCACACAGCCTCACAAACCCATTCCCACACACACCCTCACAAACCCATCCCCACACACCTTCACAAACCCATCCCCTCACACACCCTCACAAACCCATCCCCACACACCCTCACACACCCATCCCCACACACCCTCACAAACCCATCCCCGTCACAAACTCATCCCCACACACCCTCACAAACCCATCCCCACACGCCCTCACAAACACATCCCCGTCACAAACTCATCCCACACACACACTCACAAACCCATCCCCACACACACCCTCACAAACCCATCCCCACACACCCTCACAAACCCATCCCCGTCACAAACTCATCCCACACACACCCTCACAAACCCATCCCCTCACACACCCTCACAAACCCATCGCCAAACACACCCTCACAAACCCATCCCCATCACAAACTCATCCCACACACACCCTCACAAACCCATCCCCACACACCCTCACAAACCCATCCCCCACACACCCTCACAAACCCATCCCCACACACCCTCACAAACCAATCCCCACACACACCCTAAAAACCCATCCCCACATACCCTCACAAACCCATCCCCGTCACAAACCCATCCCCACACACCCTCACAAACTCATCCCCTCACACCCTCACAAACTCATCCCCAATCACCCTCACAAACCCATCCCCAAACACCCTCACAAACCCATCCCCACACACCCTCACAAACCCATCCCCACACAGCCTCACAAACCCATCCCCACACAGCCTCACAACCCCATCCCCACACACCCTCACAAACCCATCCCCACACACCCTCACAAACCCTTTCCCACACACCCTCACAAACCCATCCCCACACATACCCTCACAAACCCATCCCCCCACACACCCTAACGAACCCATCCCCACACAACCTCACAAAGCTATCCCCACACACACCCTCACAAACCCATCCCCACAGACCCTCACAAAACCATCCCCTTCACAAACTCATCCCCACACAGCCTCACAAACCCATCCCCACACACCCTCACAAACCATCCCCATCACAAACCCATCCCCACACACCCTCACAAACCCATCCCCGTACAAACCCATCCCCACACACCCTCACAAACTCATCCCCACACACCCTCACAAACCCATCCCAAAGCACCCTCACAAACACATCCCCACACAGCCTCACAAATGCATCCCCACACACCCTCACAACCCCATCCCGACACACCCTAAAAACCCATCCCCACACAGCCTCACAAACCCATCCCCACACAGCCTCACAACCCCATCCCCACACACCCTCACAAACCCATCCCCACACACCCTCACAAACCCATCCCCATACACCCTCACAAAACCATCCCCACACACCCTCACAAACCAATCCCCACACACCCTCACACACCCATTCCCACACACCCTCACAAACCCATCCCCACACACACCCTCACAAACCCATCCCCACACACCCTCACAAACTCATCCCCACACACCCTCACAAACCCATCCCCACACAGCCTCGCAAACCCATCCCCACAAACCCTCACAAACTCATCCCCACACACCCTCACAAACCCATCCCCACACACCCTCACAAACACATCACCCCACACACTCTCACGAACCCATCCCCACACACCCTCACAAACCCATCCCCACACACACCCTCACAAACCCATCCCCACATACCCTCACAAACTCATCCCCACACACACCCTCACAAACCCATCCCCGTCACAAACCCATCCCCACACACGCTCACAAACCCATCCCCGTCACAAACCCATCCCCACACACCCTCACAAACTCATCCCCACACACCCTCACAAACCCATCCCCACACACCCTCACAAACTCATCCCCACACAGCCTCACAAACCCATCCCCACACACACCCTCACAAACTCATCCCCACACACCCTCACAAACCCATCCCCACACACCCTCACAACCCCATCCCTACACACCATCACAAACCCATCCCCACACACACCCTCACAAACCCATCCCCACACACCCTCACAAACACATCCCCACACATCCTCACAAACCAATCCCCACACACACCCTCACAAACCCATCCCCACACACGTTCACAAACCCATCCCCGTCACAAACTCATCCCACACATACCCTCACAAACCCATCCCACACACACCCTCACAAACCCATCCCCACACACCCTCACAAACTCATCCCCACACACCTTCACAAACCGATCCCCACACATACGCTCACAAACCCATCCCCGTCACAAACTCATCCCCACACACCCTCACAAACCCATCCCCACACACACGCTCACAAACCCATTCCCGTCACAAACTCATCCCCACACACCCTCACAAACCCATCCCCACACACCCTCACAAACCCATCCCCGTCACAAACTCATCCCCACACACCCTCACAAACCCATCCCCACACACACCCTCACAAACCCATCCCCACACACCTTCACAAACCCATCCCTGTCACAAACTCATCCCCACACACCCTCACAAACCCATCCCCACACACACCCTCACAAACCCAACCCCTCACAGACCCTCACAAACCCATCCCCGTCACATACCCATCCCCACACACCCTCACAAACCCATCCCCGTCACAAACTCATCCCACACACAAGCTCACAAACCCATCCCCTCACACACCCTCACAAACCCATCCCCACACACACCCTCACAAACCCATCCCCACACACCCTCACAAACCCAACACCCCACACACCCTAACGAACCCATCCCCACACACCCTCACAAAGCTATCCCCACACACACCCTCACAAACCCATCCCCACAGACCCTCACAAACCCATCCCCTTCACAAACTCATCCCCACACAGCCTCACAAACCCATCCCCACACACCCTCACAAACCATCCCCATCACAAACCCATCCCCACACATCCTCACAAACCCATCCCCGTCACAAACCCATCCCCACACACCCTCACAAACTCATCCCCACACACCCTCAAAAACCCATCCCAAAACACCCTCACAAACTCATCCCCACACAGCCTCACAAATGCATCCCCACACACCCTCACAACCCCATCCCCACACATCCTAAAAACCCATCCCCACACAGCCTCACAAACCCATCCCCACACAGCCTCACAACCCCATCCCCACACACCCTCACAAACCCATCCGCACACACCCTCACAAACCCATCCCCATACACCCTCACAAAACCATCCCCACACATCCTCACAAACCCATCCCCACACACCCTCACAAACCCATTCCCACACACCCTCACAAACCCATCCCCACACACCCTCACAAACCCATTCCCACACACACCCTTACAAACCCATCCCCACACACCCTCACAAACCCATCCCCACACACCCTCACAAACTCATCCCCACACACCCTCACAAACCCATCCCCACACAGCCTCACAAACCCATCCCCACACACCCTCACAAACTCATCCCCACACACACCCTCACAAACCCATCCCCACACACCCTCACAAACCAATCACCCCACACACCCTCACGAACCCATCCCCACACACCCTCACAAACCCATCCCCACACACACCCTCACAAATCCATCCCCACACACCCTCACAAACCCATCCCCGTCACAAACTCATCCCCACACACCCTCACAAACCCATCCCCTTCACAAACTCATCCCCACACAGCCTCACAAACCCATCCCCACACACCCTCACAAACCCATCCCCGTCACAAACCCATCCCCACACACCCTCACAAACACATCCCCGTCACAAACCTATCCCCACACACCCTCACAAACTCATCCCCACACACCCTCACAACCCCATCCCCACACATCCTCACAAACCCATCCCCACACAGCCTCACAAACCCATCCCCACACAGCCTCACAACCCCATCCCCACACACCCTCACAAACCCATCCCCTCACACCCTCACAATCCCATCCCCATACACCCTCACAAACCCATCCCCACACACCCTCACAAACCCATCCCCAGACACCCTCACAAACCCATTCCCACACACCCTCACACACCCATCCCCACACACACCATCACAAACCCATCCCCACACACACCATCACAAATTCATCCCCACACACCCTCACAAACCCATCCCCACACACACCCTCACAAACCCATCCCCACACACCTTCACAAACGCATCCCCACACACCCTCACAAACCCATCCCCACACACTCTCACAAACGCATCCCTACACACAGACCCTCACAAACCCATTCCCACACACCCTCACAAACCCACCCCCACACACACCCTCACAAACCCATCCCCACACAACTTCACAAACCCATCCCCCTCACACATCCTCACAAATCCAGCCTCACACCCCCTCAAAATCGATTCCCACACAGCCTCATAAACCCATCCCCACACACCCTCACAAACCCATCCCCACCCACACCCTCACAAACCCATCCCCACACACCCTCACAAACCCATCCCCGTCACAAACCCATCCCCACACACCCTCACAAACCCATCCCCGTCACAAACTCATCCCCACATACCCTCACAAACCCATCCCCGTCACAACCCCATCCCCACACACCCTCACAAACCCATCCCCTCACACCCTCACAAACCCATCCCCACACACCCTCACAAACCCATTCCCACACACCCTCACAAACCCATCCCCACACACACCCTCACAAACCCATCCCCATCACAAACCCATCCCCACACATCCTCACAAACCCATCCCCGTCACAAACCCATCCCCACACACCCTCACAAACTCATCCCCACACACCCTCACAAACCCATCCCAAAACACCCTCACAAACTCATCCCCACACAGCCTCACAAATGCATCCCCACACACCCTCACAACCCCATCCCCACACATCCTAAAAACCCATCCCCACACAGCCTCACAAACCCATCCCCACACAGCCTCACAACCCCATCCCCACACACCCTCACAAACCCATCCCCATACACCCTCACAAAACCATCCCCACACATCCTCACAAACCCATCCCCACACACCCTCACAAACCCATTCCCACACACCCTCACAAACCCATCCCCACACACACCCTCACAAACCCATCCCCACACACCCTCACAAACTCATCCCCACACACCCTCACAAACCCATCCCCACACAGCCTCACAAACCCATCCCCACACACCCTCACAAACTCATCCCCACACACACCCTCACAAACCCATCCCCACACACCCTCACAAACCCATCACCCCACACACCCTCACGAACCCATCCCCACACACCCTCACAAACCCATCCCCACACACACCCTCACAAATCCATCCCCACACACCCTCACAAACCCATCCCCGTCACAAACTCATCCCCACACACCCTCACAAACCCATCCCCTTCACAAACTCATCCCCACACAGCCTCACAAACCCATCCCCACACACCCTCACAAACCCATCCCCGTCACAAACCCATCCCCACACACCCTCACAAACACATCCCCGTCACAAACCTATCCCCACACACCCTCACAAACTCATCCCCACACACCCTCACAACCCCATCCCCACACATCCTCACAAACCCATCCCCACACAGCCTCACAAACCCATCCCCACACAGCCTCACAACCCCATCCCCACACACCCTCACAAACCCATCCCCTCACACCCTCACAATCCCATCCCCATACACCCTCACAAACCCATCCCCACACACCCTCACAAACCCATCCCCACACACCCTCACAAACCCATTCCCACACACCCTCACACACCCATCCCCACACACACCCTCACAAACCCATCCCCACACACCCTCACAAATTCATCCCCACACACCCTCACAAACCCATCCCCACACACACCCTCACAAACCCATCCCCACACACCTTCACAAACGCATCCCCACACACCCTCACAAACCCATCCCCACACACTCTCACAAACGCATCCCTACACACAGACCCTCACAAACCCATTCCCACACACCCTCACAAACCCACCCCCACACACACCCTCACAAACCCATCCCCACACAACCTCACAAACCCATCCCCCTCACACATCCTCACAAATCCAGCCTCACACCCCCTCAAAATCGATTCCCACACAGCCTCACAAACCCATCCCCACACACCCTCACAAACCCATCCCCACCCACACCCTCACAAACCCATCCCCACACACCCTCACAAACCCATCCCCGTCACAAACCCATCCCCACACACCCTCACAAACCCATCCCCGTCACAAACTCATCCCCACATACCCTCACAAACCCATCCCCGTCACAACCCCATCCCCACACACCCTCACAAACCCATCCCCTCACACCCTCACAAACCCATCCCCACACACCCTCACAAACCCATTCCCACACACCCTCACAAACACATCCCCACATACACCCTCACAAACCCATCCCCACACACCCTCACAAACTCATCCCCACACACCCTCACAAACCCATCCCCACACACACCCTCACAAACCCATCCCACCACACCCTCACAAACCCATCCACACACCTTCACAAACCCATCCCCACACAGCCTCACAAACCCATCCCCACACAGCCTCACAAACCCATTCCCACACACACCCTCACAAACCCATCCCCACACACACCCTCACAAACCCATCCCCACACACCTTCACAAACCCATCCCCTCACACACCCTCACAAACCCATCCCCACACACCCTCACACACCCATCCCCACACACCCTCACAAACCCATCCCCGTCACAAACTCATCCCCACACACCCTCACAAACCCATCCCCACACGCCCTCACAAACACATCCCCGTCACAAACTCATCCCACACACACACTCACAAACCCATCCCCACACACACCCTCACAAACCCATCCCCACACACCCTCACAAACCCATCCCCGTCACAAACTCATCCCACCCACACCCTCACAAACCCATCCCCTCACACACCCTCACAAACCCATCGCCAAACACACCCTCACAAACCCATCCCCGTCACAAACTCATCCCACACACACCCTCACAAACCCATCCCCACACACCCTCACAAACCCATCCCCCACACACCCTCACAAACCCATCCCCACACACCCTCACAAACCCATCCCCACACACACCCTAAAAACCCATCCCCACACACCCTCACAAACCCATCCCCGTCACAAACCCATCCCCACACACCCTCACAAACTCATCCCCTCACACCCTCACAAACTCATCCCCAATCACCCTCACAAACCCATCTCCAAACACCCTCACAAACCCATCCCCACACACCCTCACAAACCCATCCCCACACAGCCTCACAAACCCATCCCCACACAGCCTCACAACCCCATCCCCACACACCCTCACAAACCCATCCCCACACACCCTCACAAACCCTTTCCCACACACCCTCACAAACCCATCCCCACACATACCCTCACAAACCCATCCCCCCACACACCCTAACGAACCCATCCCCACACACCCTCACAAAGCTATCCCCACACACACCCTCACAAACCCATCCCCACAGACCCTCACAAACCCATCCCCTTCACAAACTCATCCCCACACAGCCTCACAAACCCATCCCCACACACCCTCACAAACCATCCCCATCACAAACCCATCCCCACACACCCTCACAAACCCATCCCCGTACAAACCCATCCCCACACACCCTCACAAACTCATCCCCACACACCCTCACAAACCCATCCCAAAGCACCCTCACAAACTCATCCCCACACAGCCTCACAAATGCATCCCCACACACCCTCACAACCCCATCCCGACACACCCTAAAAACCCATCCCCACACAGACTCACAAACCCATCCCCACACAGCCTCACAACCCCATCCCCACACACCCTCACAAACCCATCCCCACACACCCTCACAAACCCATCCCCATACACCCTCACAAAACCATCCCCACACACCCTCACAAACCCATCCCCACACACCCTCACAAACCCATTCCCACACACCCTCACAAACCCATCCCCACACACACCCTCACAAACCCATCCCCACACACCCTCACAAACTCATCCCCACACACCCTCACAAACCCATCCCCACACAGCCTCACAAACCCATCCCCACAAACCCTCACAAACTCATCCCCACACACACCCTCACAAACCCATCCCCACACACCCTCACAAACACATCACCCCACACACCCTCACGAACCCATCCCCACACACCCTCACAAACCCATCCCCACACACACCCTCACAAATCCATCCCCACACACCCTCACAAACCCATCCCCTTCACAAACCCATCCCCACACACCCTCACAAACCCATCCCCTTCACAAACTCATCCCCACACAGCCTCACAAACCCATCCCCACACACCCTCACAAACCCATCCCCGTCACAAACCCATCCCCACACACCCTCACAAACCCATCCCCGTCACAAACCCATCCCCACACACCCTCACAAACTCATCCCCACACACCCTCACAAACCCATCCCCACACAGCCTCACAAACCCATCCCCCCACACCCTCACAACCCCATCCCCACACACCCTCACAAACCCATCCCGTCACATCCTCACAAATCCATCCCCATACACCCTCACAAACCCATCCCCACACACCCTCACAAACCCATCCCCACACACCCTCACAAACCCATTCCCACACACCCTCACAAACCCATCCCCACACACACCCTCACAAACCCATCCCCACACACCCTCACAAATTCATCCCCACACACCCTCACAAACCCATCCCCACACACACCCTCACAAACCCATCCCCACACACCTTCACAAACTCATCCCCACACTCCCTCACAAACCCATCCCCACACACTCTCACAAACGCATCCCTACACACAAACCCTCACAAACCCATTCCCACACACCCTCACAAACCCATCCCCACACACACCCTCACAAACCCATCCCCACACACCCTCACAAACCCATCCCCCTCACACATCCTCACAAATCCATCCTCACACCCCCTCAAAACCCATTCCCACACAGCCTCACAAACCCACCCCACACACCCTCACAAACCCATCCCCACACACACCCTCACAAACCCATCCCCGTCACAAACCCATCCCCACACACCCTCACAAACCCATCCCCACACACCCTCACAAACTCATTCCAACACAGCCTCACAAACCCATCCCCCGATACCCTCACAACCCCATCCCCACACACCCTCACAAACCCATCCCCACACACCCTCACAAACCCATCCCCGTCACAAACCCATCCCCACACACCCTCACAAACCCATCCCCACACACCCTCACAAACCCATCCCCACACATACCCTCACAAACCCATCCCCCCACACACCCTAACGAACCCATCCCCACACACCCTCACAAAGCTATCCCCACACACACCCTCACAAACCCATCCCCACAGACCCTCACAAACCCATCCCCTTCACAAACTCATCCCCACACAGCCTCACAAACCCATCCCCACACACCCTCACAAACCATCCCCATCACAAACCCATCCCCACACACCCTCACAAACCCATCCCCGTACAAACCCATCCCCACACACCCTCACAAACTCATCCCCACACACCCTCACAAACCCATCCCAAAGCACCCTCACAAACTCATCCCCACACAGCCTCACAAATGCATCCCCACACACCCTCACAACCCCATCCCGACAAACCCTAAAAACCCAGCCCCACACAGCCTCACAAACCCATCCCCACACAGCCTCACAACCCCATCCCCACACACCCTCACAAACCCATCCCCACACACCCTCACAAACCCATCCCCATACACCCTCACAAAACCATCCCCACACACCCTCACAAACCCATCCCCACACACCCTCACAAACCCATTCCCACACACCCTCACAAACCCATCCCCACACACACCCTCACAAAACCATCCCCACACACCCTCACAAACTCATCCCCACACACCCTCACAAACCCATCCCCACACAGCCTCACAAACCCATCCCCACAAACCCTCACAAACGCATCCCCACACACACACTCACAAACCCATCCCCACACACCCTCACAAACACATCACCCCACACACCCTCACGAACCCATCCCCACACACCCTCACAAACCCATCCCCACACACACCCTCACAAATCCATCCCCACACACCCTCACAAACCCATCCCCGTCACAAACCCATCCCCACACACCCTCACAAACCCATCCCCTTCACAAACTCATCCCCACACAGCCTCACAAACCCATCCCCACACACCCTCACAAACCCATCCCCGTCACAAACCCATCCCCACACACCCTCACAAACCCATCCCCGTCACAAACCCATCCCCACACACCCTCACAAACTCATCCCCACACACCCTCACAAACCCATCCCCACACACCCTCACAAACTCATTCCCACACAGCCTCACAAACCCATCCCCCCACACCCTCACAACCCCATCCCCACACACCCTCACAAACCCATCTCCTCACACCCTCACAAATCCATCCCCATACGACCTCACAAACCCATCCCCACACACCCTCACAAACCCATCCCCACACACCCTCACAAACCCATTCCCACACACCCTCACACACCCATCCCCACACACACCCTCACAAACCCATCCCCACACACCCTCACAAATTCATCCCCACACACCCTCACAAACCCATCCCCACACACACCCTCACAAACCCATCCCCACACACCTTCACAAACTCATCCCCACACTCCCTCACAAACCCATCCCCACACACTCTCACAAACGCATCCCTACACACAAACCCTCACAAACCCATTCCCACACACCCTCACAAACCCATCCCCACACACACCCTCACAAACCCATCCCCACACACCCTCACAAACCCATCCCCCTCACACATCCTCACAAATCCATCCTCACACCCCCTCAAAACCCATTCCCACACAGCCTCACAAACCCACCCCACACACCCTCACAAACCCATCCCCACACACACCCTCACAAACCCATCCCCACACACCCTCACAAACCCATCCCCGTCACAAACCCATCCCCGTCACAAACTCATCCCCACACAGCCTCACAAACCCATCCCCACACACCCTCACAAACCCATCCCCGTCACAAACCCATCCCCACACACCCTCACAAACCCATCCCCGTCACAAACCCATCCCCACACACCCTCACAAACTCATCCCCACACACCCTCACAAACCCATCCCCACACACCCTCACAAACTCATTCCCACACAGCCTCACAAACCCATCCCCCGACACCCTCACAACCCCATCCCCACACACCCTCACAAACCCATCCCCTCACACCCTCACAAACCCATCCCCATACACCCTCACAAACCCATCCCCACACACCCTCACAAACCCATCCCCACACACCCTCACAAACCCATTCCCACACACCCTCACACACCCATCCCCACACACACCCTCACAAACCCATCCCCACACACCCTCACAAATTCATCCCCACACACCCTCACAAACCCATCCCCACACACACCCTCACAAACCCATCCCCACACACCTTCACAAACCCATCCCCACACACCCTCACAAACCCATCCCCACACACTCTCACAAACGCATCCCTACACACAAACCCTCACAAACCCATTCCCACACACCCTCACAAACCCATCCCCACACACACCCTCACAAACCCATCCCCACACACCCTCACAAACCCATCCCCCTCACACATCCTCACAAATCCATCCTCACACACCCTCAAAACCCATTCCCACACAGCCTCACAAACCCACCCCCACACACACTCACAAACCCATCCCCACACACACCCTCACAAACCCATCCCCACACACCCTCACAAACCCATCCCCGTCACAAACCAATCCCCGTCACAAACTCATCCCCACACACCCTCACAAACCCATCCCCGTCACAACCCCATCCCCACACACCCTCACAAACCCATCCCCTCACACCCTCACAAACCCATCCCCACACACCCTCACAAACCCATTCCCACACACTCTCACAAACCCATCCCCACACACACCCTCACAAACCCATCCCCACACACCCTCACAAACTCATCCCCACACACCCTCACAAACCCATCCCCACACACACCCTCACAAACCCATCCCACCACACCCTCACAAACCCATCCCCACACACCTTCACAAACCCATCCCCACACAGCCTCACAAACCCATCCCCACACTGCCTCACAAACCCATTCCCACACACACCCTCACAAACCCATCCCCACACACACCCTCACAAACCCATCCCCACACACCTTCACAAACCCATCCCCTCACACACCCTCACAAACCCATCCCCACACACCCTCACACACCCATCCCCACACACCCTCACAAACTCATCCCCACACACCCTCACAAACCCATCCCCACACACACCCTCACAAACCCATCCCACCACACCCTCACAAACCCATCCCCACACACCTTCACAAACCCATCCCCACACAGCCTCACAAACCCATCCCCACACTGCCTCACAAACCCATTCCCACACACACCCTCACAAACCCATCCCCACACACACCCTCACAAACCCATCCCCACACACCCTCACAAACCCATCCCCGTCACAAACCCATCCCCGTCACAAACTCATCCCCACACAGCCTCACAAACCCATCCCCACACACCCTCACAAACCGATCCCCGTCACAAACCCATCCCCACACACCCTCACAAACCCATCCCCGTCACAAACCCATCCCCACACACCCTCACAAACTCATCCCCACACACCCTCACAAACCCATCCCCACACACCCTCACAAACTCATTCCCACACAGCCTCACAAACCCATCCCCCGACACCCTCACAACCCCATCCCCACACACCCTCACAAACCCATCCCCACACACCCTCACAAACCCATCCCCGTCACAAACCCATCCCCACACACCCTCACAAACCCATCCCCACACACCCTCACAAACCCATCCCCACACATACCCTCACAAACCCATCCCCCCACACACCCTAACGAACCCATCCCCACACACCCTCACAAAGCTATCCCCACACACACCCTCACAAACCCATCCCCACAGACCCTCACAAACCCATCCCCTTCACAAACTCATCCCCACACAGCCTCACAAACCCATCCCCACACACCCTCACAAACCATCCCCATCACAAACCCATCCCCACACACCCTCACAAACCCATCCCCGTACAAACCCATCCCCACACACCCTCACAAACTCATCCCCACACACCCTCACAAACCCATCCCAAAGCACCCTCACAAACTCATCCCCACACAGCCTCACAAATGCATCCCCACACACCCTCACAACCCCATCCCGACACACCCTAAAAACCCAGCCCCACACAGCCTCACAAACCCATCCCCACACAGCCTCACAACCCCATCCCCACACACCCTCACAAACCCATCCCCACACACCCTCACAAACCCATCCCCATACACCCTCACAAAACCATCCCCACACACCCTCACAAACCCATCCCCACACACCCTCACAAACCCATTCCCACACACCCTCACAAACCCATCCCCACACACACCCTCACAAACCCATCCCCACACACCCTCACAAACTCATCCCCACACACCCTCACAAACCCATCCCCACACAGCCTCACAAACCCATCCCCACAAACCCTCACAAACGCATCCCCACACACACCCTCACAAACCCATCCCCACACACCCTCACAAACACATCACCCCACACACCCTCACGAACCCATCCCCACACACCCTCACAAACCCATCCCCACACACACCCTCACAAATCCATCCCCACACACCCTCACAAACCCATCCCCGTCACAAACCCATCCCCACACACCCTCTCAAACCCATCCCCTTCACAAACTCATCCCCACACAGCCTCACAAACCCATCCCCACCCACCCTCACAAACCCATCCCCGTCACAAACCCATCCCCACACACCCTCACAAACTCATCCCCACACACCCTCACAAACCCATCCCCACACACCCTCACAAACTCATTCCCACACAGCCTCACAAACCCATCCCCCCACACCCTCACAACCCCATCCCCACACACCCTCACAAACCCATCTCCTCACACCCTCACAAATCCATCCCCATACACCCTCACAAACCCATCCCCACACACCCTCACAAACCCATCCCCACACACCCTCACAAACCCATTCCCACACACCCTCACACACCCATCCCCACACACACCCTCACAAACCCATCCCCACACACCCTCACAAATTCATCCCCACACACCCTCACAAACCCATCCCCACACACACCCTCACAAACCCATCCCCACACACCTTCACAAACTCATCCCCACACTCCCTCACAAACCCATCCCCACACACACCCTCACAAACCCATCCCCACACACCCTCACAAACCCATCCCCCTCACACATCCTCACAAATCCATCCTCACACCCCCTCAAAACCCATTCCCACACAGCCTCACAAACCCACCCCACACACCCTCACAAACCCATCCCCACACACACCCTCACAAACCCATCCCCACACACCCTCACAAACCCATCCCCGTCACAAACCCATCCCCGTCACAAACTCATCCCCACACAGCCTCACAAACCCATCCCCACACACCCTCACAAACCCATCCCCGTCACAAACCCATCCCCACACACCCTCACAAACCCATCCCCGTCACAAACCCATCCCCACACACCCTCACAAACTCATCCCCACACACCCTCACAAACCCATCCCCACACACCCTCACAAACTCATTCCCACACAGCCTCACAAACCCATCCCCCGACACCCTCACAACCCCATCCCCACACACCCTCACAAACCCATCCCCTCACACCCTCACAAACCCATCCCCATACACCCTCACAAACCCATCCCCACACACCCTCACAAACCCATCCCCACACACCCTCACAAACCCATTCCCACACACCCTCACACACCCATCCCCACACACACCCTCACAAACCCATCCCCACACACCCTCACAAATTCATCCCCACACACCCTCACAAACCCATCCCCACACACACCCTCACAAACCCATCCCCACACACCTTCACAAACCCATCCCCACACACCCTCACAAACCCATCCCCACACACTCTCACAAACGCATCCCTACACACAAACCCTCACAAACCCATTCCCACACACCCTCACAAACCCATCCCCACACACACCCTCACAAACCCATCCCCACACACCCTCACAAACCCATCCCCCTCACACATCCTCACAAATCCATCCTCACACACCCTCAAAACCCATTCCCACACAGCCTCACAAACCCACCCCCACACACCCTCACAAACCCATCCCCACACACACCCTCACAAACCCATCCCCACACACCCTCACAAACCCATCCCCGTCACAAACCAATCCCCGTCACAAACTCATCCCCACACACCCTCACAAACCCATCCCCGTCACAACCCCATCCCCACACACCCTCACAAACCCATCCCCTCACACCCTCACAAACCCATCCCCACACACTCTCACAAACCCATCCCCACACACACCCTCACAAACCCATCCCCACACACCCTCACAAACTCATCCCCACACACCCTCACAAACCCATCCCCACACACACCCTCACAAACCCATCCCACCACACCCTCACAAACCCATCCCCACACACCTTCACAAACCCATCCCCACACAGCCTCACAAACCCATCCCCACACTGCCTCACAAACCCATTCCCACACACACCCTCACAAACCCATCCCCACACACACCCTCACAAACCCATCCCCACACACCTTCACAAACCCATCCCCTCACACACCCTCACAAACCCATCCCCACACACCCTCACACACCCATCCCCACACACCCTCACAAACCCATTCCCGTCACAAACTCATCCCCACACACCCTCACAAACCCATCCCCACACGCCCTCACAAACACATCCCCGTCACAAACTCATCCCACACACACCCTCACAAACCCATCCCCACACACACCCTCACAAACCCATCCCCACACACCCTCACAAACCCATCCCCACACACCCTCACAAACCCATCCCCGTCACAAACTCATCCCACACACACCCTCACAAACCCATCCCCTCACACACCCTCACAAACCCATCGCCAAACACACCCTCACAAACCCATCCCCGTCACAAACTCATCCCACACACACCCTCACAAACCCATCCCCACACACCCTCACAAACCCATCCCCCACACACCCTCACAAACCCATCCCCACACACCCTCACAAACCCATCCCCACACACAGCCTCACAAACCCAACCCCACACATCCTCACAAACCATCCCCGTCACAAACCCATCCGCACACACCCTCACAAACCCATCCCCGTCACAAACCCATCCCCACACACCCTCACAAACTCATCCCCGCACACCCTCACAAACTCGTCCCCAATCACCCTCACAAACCCATCCCCAAACACCCTCACAAACCAATCCCCACACAGCCTCACAAACCCATCCCCACACAGCCTCACAAACCCATCCCCACACAGCCTCACAAACCCATCCCCACACAGCCTCACAAACCCATCCCCACACAGCCTCACAAACCCATCCCCACACAGCCTCACAACCCCATCCCCACACACCCTCACAATCCCATCCCCACACACCCTCACAAACCCATCCCCACACACCCTCACAAACCCATCCCCACACACCCTCACAAACCCATCCCCACACACCCTCACAAACCCATCCCCACACACCCTCACAAACCCTTTCCCACACACCCTCATAAACCCATCCCCACACATACCCTCACAAACCCATCCCCACACACCCTCACAAACTCATCCCCACACACCCTCACAAACCCATCCCCACACACACCCTCACAAACCCATCCCCACACACCTTCACAAACTCATCCCCACACACCCTCACAAACCCATCCCCACACAGCCTCACAAACCCATCCCCACACACCCTCACAAACTCATCCCCACACACACCCTCACAAACCCATCCCCACACACACCCTCACAAACCCATCCCCACACACCCTCACAAACCCATTCCCACACAGCCTCACAAACCCATCCCCACACACCCTCACAAACCCATCCCCACACACCCTCACAAACCCATCCCCGTTACAAACTCATCCCCACACACCCTCACAAACCCATCCCCGCCACAAACTCATCCCCACACTCCCTCACAAACCCATCCCCATCACAAACCCATCCCCACACACCCTCACAAACCCATCCCCGTCACAAACCCATCCCCGTCACAAACCCATCCCCACACACCCTCACAAACTCATCCCCACACAGCCTCACAAACCCATCCCCACACACCCTCACAAACCCCATCCCCACACACCCTCACAAACCCATCCCCACACACCCTCACAAACCCATCCCCACACAGCCTCACAATCCCATCCCCACACAGCCTCACCAACCCATCCCCACACAGCCTCACAAACCCATCCCCACACACCCTCACAAACCCATCCCCACACACCCTCACAAACCCATCCCCACACACCCTCACAAACCCATCCCCACACACCCTCACAAACCTATTCCCACACACACCCTCTCAAACCCATCCCCACACACCCTCACAAACTCATTCCCACACACCCTCACAAACCCATCCCCACACACACCCTCACAAACCCATCCCCACACACCCTCACAAACCCATCCCCACACACCCTCACAAACCTATTCCCACACACACCCTCACAAACCCATCCCCACACACCCTCACAAACCTATTCCCACACACACCCTCTCAAACCCATCCCCACACACCTTCACAAACTCATCCCCACACACCCTCACAAATCCATCCCCACACAGCCTCACAAACCCATTCCCACACACACCCTCACAAACCCATCCCCCTCACACCCCCCCACAAATCCATCCTCACACCCCCTCACAAACCCATTCCCACACAGCCTCACAAACCCATCCCCACACATCCTCACAAACCCATTCCCACACACACCCTCACAAACCCATCCCCACACACACCCTCACAAACTCGTCCCCATTGAGGTATGATCAATTGAACAAAGACTAGAGTTGGATACAACTGAGGCTTTATTGCTCTAAGATGTCTGGCCTCCCACAGCAGCTGGTGAAATGGCTGCTAAATGGAGGACACGCATATTTATACTCCATCTACTGGGCGGAGGCAGAGACTACCGGCGAACCTGTAGTAGAGGTCCTACCTTACATCACCTAATACAGGTGCAACAGTGGTTTACCACATTCACCCCCTGTTAAAATTGAGTCTGACGGGGGTGGTGGAGAACTATATACAGCAATGAATTTATATTTACAGTATTTGATCAGAAAAAAGTGTCTTTTGAAGTCCGGTGCCAGTTAGAGATTTAACCGGTCCGGTGCCTTGATGTTCCGTTGGGAGCGACGTAGCGGTGGCGGCGATGTTGATGCTGGCCTGATGTTCAGTGACTCCGGGAGCGTGCTAAAATCCTCTTCATCCTAGGGCATGGGCAGGGGAAGGACGGATGTTCCTAGTGGGGTTAATGCTGGGAGCACCGGGGGAGGGGAGGATGGCCAGGTTGTGCGGACGAGACTGGTCGATCGGCACTGAGGCGAGTCGTGGCCGGTCGTCGCTGACGTCGGATGATGGGGAGCCTGGGGGGGCGAAGGTCCTGGATTGCTGTTGGTGTCCATGTCCCGTGGGGAGACAAGATGGCAGTGCCTGAAGATCCTGCGGGGGACAAGATGGCGGCGCCCATGGGCCGCACGTGGACTCAGGGGGTGAAGATGGCGGCGCCCACTGGTCGCGTGTGGCCCCGGGAGGTGAAGATGGCGGCGCCCACTGGCCGCGCGTGGTCCAGGGAGATGAACATGGCGGCACCCATTGTCTGTAGGCAAGGGGGGTGGGGGCGATATCGGCGACTGCACGGGCCTGGCACACCGCGGCAAAGTGCCCCTTTTTGCCGCAAGCCTTGCAAAGAACAGCGGGCCAGGCAGCATTGGCGAGGGTGCTTCCTCTGACCGCAGAAGTAACATCGGGGACTCCCGGCGTGCGTGGGCTGGTGGGTGGCGCAGGCGTACTGGCTGGGTAAGGCACCCGCTGGGGCCCCTTCCAACAGTCTTTGGCGTATGAGGTCTGACCCAATCCCCGTTTCGAACGCATCCCGCATAAAAAGGATGGAATGTTTGGTGGCCGTAACGGCCTGACAGTCACCGTCCCGGACGAATGGGATTAGGGCCCGCCAGAAGTCTTCTATGGACTCACCAGGGAGTTGAGAGCGAGTGGCGAGTATGCGCCTGGCGAAGAGCGTGTTCGTTTTCTGTGCGTAGTTTTCTTTGAGAAGCACCATGGCGTTGGCGTAGCTCGGGGCGTCCTGGATCAGCAGAAACACGTTGGAGCTCAACCTTGAGTACAGGATCTGTATCTTCTGAGCCTCCGGAACAGGGGTGGTCGCTGAGTTGTGTACACTTCGAAGCAAGCTAGCCAGTGATTAAAGTCCTTTTTGGCGTCGCTTGATTGCGGATCCGGCTGCAGGTGATCTGGCTTGATTCGGAGGTCCATCATTTAGAAAACTTGGAGCAATAAATTGAGGCACGATCAATTGAACAAAGACTAGAGTTGGATACAACTGAGGCTTTATTGCTATAAGATGTGTGGCCTCCCACAGCAGCTGGCGAAATGGCTGCTGAATAGAGGACACGCATATTTACACTCCGCCTACTGGGCGGAGCCAGCAGGCAGGGACTACCGGCGAACCTGTAGTACAGGTCCTACCTTACATCACCTAATACAGGTGCAACAGTGGTTTACCACACCCATCACACACCCTCACAAACCCATCCCCTTCACACACCCTCACAAACCCATCCCACCACACCCTCACAAACCCATCCCACCACACCCTCACAAACCCATTCCCACACAGCCTCACAAACCCATCCCAACACACCTCACAAACCCATCCCCACACACCCTCACAAACCCATCCCCACACACCTCACAAACCCATCCACACACACCGTCACAAACCGATCCCACCACACCCCCACAAACCCATCCCCACACAGCCTCACAACCCCATCCCCACACAGCCTCACAACCCCATCCCCACACACCCTCACACACCCATCCCAACACACCCTCACAAACCCATCCCCACACAGCCTCACAAACCCATCCCCACACAGCCTCACAACCCCATCCCCACACACCCTCACACACCCATCCCAACACACCCTCACAAACCCATCCCCACACAGCCTCACAAACCCATCCCCACACACACCCTCACAAACCCATCCCCACACAGCCTCACAAACCCATCGCAACACACCCGCACAAACCCATCCCCACACACCCTCACAAACCCATCCCCATACACCCTCACAAACCGATCCCCACACACCCTCACAAACCCATCCCCACACAGCCTCACAAACCCATCCCCCTCACAAACCCATCCCCACACACCCCCTCACAAACCCATCCCCACACAGCCTCACAAACCCATCCCCACCCACCTTCACAAAGCCATCCCCCTCACACACCCTCACAAACCGATCCCCACACAGCCTCACAAACCCATCCCCACACACAACCTCACAAACTCAACCCCTCACACACACTCACATACTCATCCTCACACAATAAGTGATTTTCATTTTCATGAGTATGTGAGTGTGTGTGAGAGGATGAGCACGTGAGTGTGTGTGAGGATGAGTACGTGAGTGTGTGTGAGAGGATGAGCACGTGAGTGTGTGTGAGGATGAGTATGTGAGTGTGTGTGAGGATGAGTACGTGAGTGTGTGTGAGAGGATGAGCACGTGAGTGTGTGTGAGGATGAGTATGTGAGTGTGTGTGAGGATGAGTACGTGAGTGTATGTGAGGATGAGTATGTGAGTGTGTGTGAGGATGAGTATGTGAGTGTGTGTGAGGATGAGTACGTGAGTGTGTGTGAGGATGACTATGTGAGTGTGTGTGAGGATGAGTATGTGAGTGTGTGTGAGGATGAGTATGTGAGTGTGTGAGGATGAGTATGTGAGTGTGTGAGGATGAGTATGTGAGTGTGTGTGAGGATGAGTATGTGAGTGTGTGTGAGGATGAGTATGTGAGTGTGTGTGAGGATGAGTATGTGTGTGTGTGAGGATGAGTATGTGAGTGTGTGTGAGGATGAGTATGTGAGTGTGTGTGAGGATGAGTATGTGAGTGTGTGTGAGGATGAGTATGTGTGTGAGGATGAGTATGTGAGTGTGTGTGAGGATGAGTATGTGTGTGTGTGTGAGGATGAGTATGTGAGTGTGTGTGAGGATGAGTATGTGAGTGTGTGAGGATGAGTGTGTGTGAGGATGAGTATGTGAGAGTGTGAGGATGAGTATGTGAGTGTGTGTGAGGATGAGTATGTGAGTGTGTGTGAGGATGAGTATGTGAGTGTCTGCGAGGATGAGTATGTGAGTGTGTGTGAGGATGAGTACGTGAGTGTGTGAGGATGAGTATGTGTGTGTGTGTGTGAGGATGAGTACGTGAGTGTGTGTGAGGATGAGTATGTGTGTGTGTGTGTGAGGATGAGTATGTGTGTGTGTGTGAGGATGAGTATGTGAGTGTGTGTGAGGATGAGTATGTGTGTGTGTGTGTGAGGATGAGTATGTGTGTGTGTGTGTGAGGATGAGTACGTGAGTGTGTGTGAGGATGAGTATGTGTGTGTGTGAGGATGAGTATGTGTGTGTGAGGATGAGGATGAGTATGTGTGTGTGAGGATGAGTATGTGTGTGTGTGTGTGAGGATGAGTACGTGAGTGTGTGTGAGGATGAGTATGTGAGTGTGTGAGGATGAGTATGTGAGTGTGTGTGAGGATGAGTATGTGAGTGTGTGAGGATGAGTATGTGAGTGTGTGTGAGGATGTGTATGTGAGTGTGTGAGGATGAGTAGGTGAGTGTGTGTGAGGATGAGTATGTGTGTGTGTGTGAGGATGAGTATGTGAGTGTGTGTGAGGATGAGTATGTGAATGTGTGTGTGAGGATGAGTACGTGAGTGTGTGTGAGGATGAGTATGTGTGTGTGTGTGAGGATGAGTATGTGAGTGTGTGTGAGGATGAGTATGTGAGTGTGTGTGTGAGGATGAGTACGTGAGTGTGTGTGAGGATGAGTCTGTGTGTGTGTGTGTGAGGATGAGTACGTGAGTGTGTGTGAGGATGAGTATGTGAGTGTGTGTGAGGATGAGTATGTGAGTGTGTGTGAGGATGAGTACGTCAGTGTGTGTGAGGATGAGTATGTGAGTGTGTGTGAGGATGAGTACGTGAGTGTGTGAGGATGAGTATGTGTGTGTGTGTGAGGATGAGTATGTGAGTGTGTGTGAGGATGAGTATGTGAGTGTGTGTGAGGATGAGTATGTGAGTGTGTGTGAGGATGAGTATGTGAGTGTGTGTGAGGATGAGTACGTGAGTGTGTGTGAGGATGAGTATGTGAGTGTGTGAGGATGAGTACGTGAGTGTGTGTGAGGATGAGTATGTGAGTGTGTGTGAGGATGAGTATGTGAGTGTGTGTGAGGATGAGTATGTGAGTGTGTGTGAGGATGAGTATGTGAGTGTGTGAGGATGAGTACGTGAGTGTGTGTGAGGATGAGTATGTGAGTGTGTGTGAGGATGAGTATGTGAGTGTGTGTGAGGATGAGTATGTGAGTGTGTGTGAGAATGAGCATGTGAGTGTGTGTGAGGATGAGTATGTGAGTGTGTGAGGATGAGTACGTGAGTGTGTGTGAGGATGAGTATGTGAGTGTGTGTGAGGATGAGTACGTGAGTGTGTGAGGATGAGTACGTGAGTGTGTGTGAGGATGAGTATGTGAGTGTGTGTGAGGATGAGTATGTGAGTGAGTGTGTGTGAGGATGAGTATGTGAGTGTGTGTGAGGATGAGTATGTGAGTGTGTGAGGGTGAGTATGTGAGTGTGTGTGAGGATGAGTATGAGAGAGTGTGTGAGGATGAGTATGTGAGTGTGTGTGAGGATGAGTATGTGAGTGTGTGTGTGAGGATGAGTACGTGAGTGTGTGAGAATGAGTATGTGAGTGTGTGTGAGGATGAGTACGTGAGTGTGTGTGAGGATGAGTATGTGAGTGTGTGTGAGGATGAGTATGTGAGTGTGTGAGGATGAGTACGTGAGAGTGTGTGAGGATGAGTATGTGAGTGTGTGTGAGGATGAGTATGTGAGTGTGTGTGAGGATGAGTATGTGAGTGTGTGAGGATGAGTACGTGAGTGTGTGTGAGGATGAGTATGTGAGTGTGTGAGGATGAGTATGTGCGTGTGTGTGAGGATGAGTATGTGAGTGTGTGTGAGGATGAGTATGTGAGTGTGTGTGAGGATGAGTATGTGAGTGTGTGAGGATGAGTACGTGAGTGTGTGTGAGGATGAGTATGTGAGTGTGTGTGAGGATGAGTACGTGAGTGTGTGAGGATGAGTACGTGAGTGTGTGTGAGGATGAGTATGTGAGTGTGTGTGAGGATGAGTATGTGAGTGTGTGTGAGGATGAGTACGTGAGTGTGTGAGGATGAGTACGTGAGTGTGTGTGAGGATGAGTATGTGTGTGTGTGTGTGAGGATGAGTATGTGAGTGTGTGAGGATGAGTACGTGAGTGTGTGAGGATGAGTATGTGAGTGTGTGTGAGGATGAGTACGTGAGTGTGTGAGGATGAGCATGTGAGTGTGTGTGAGGATGAGTGTGTGTGAGTGTGTGTGAGGATGAGTGTGTGTGAGGATAAGTATGTGAGTGTGTGAGGATGAGTACGTGAGTGTGTGTGAGGATGAGTATGTGAGTGTGTGTGAGGATGAGTATGTGTGTGTGTGTGAGGATGAGTATGTGAGTGTGTGTGAGGATGAGTATGTGAGTGTGTGTGAGGATGAGTATGTGAGTGTGTGTGAGGATGAGTATGTGAGTGTGTGAGGATGAGTACGTGAGTGTGTGTGAGGATGAGTATGTGAGTGTGTGTGAGGATGAGTACGTGAGTGTGTGAGGATGAGTACGTGAGTGTGTGTGAGGATGAGTATGTGAGTGTGTGTGAGGATGAGTATGTGAGTGTGTGTGAGGATGAGTATGTGAGTGTGTGTGAGGATGAGTATGTGAGTGTGTGAGGATGAGTATGTGAGTGTGTGTGAGGATGAGTATGTGAGAGTGTGTGAGGATGAGTATGTGAGTGTGTGAGGATGAGTATGTGAGTGTGTGTGAGGATGAGTATGTGAGAGTGTGTGAGGATGAGTATGTGAGTGTGTGTGAGGATGAGTATGTGAGTGTGTGTGTAAGGATGAGTACGTGAGAGTGTGTGAGGATGAGTATGTGAGTGTGTGTGAGGATGAGTATGTGAGTGTGTGTGAGGATGAGTATGTGAGTGTGTGAGGATGAGTACGTGAGTGTGTGTGAGGATGAGTACGTGAGTGTGTGTGAGGATGAGGATGTGAGTGTGTGTGAGGATGAGTATGTGAGTGTGTGTGAGGATGAGTACGTGAGTGTGTGAGGATGAGTACGTGAGTGTGTGTGAGAATGAGTATGTGTGTGTGTGTGTGAGGATGAGTATGTGAGTGTGTGAGGATGAGTACGTGAGTGTGTGAGGATGAGTATGTGAGTGTGTGTGAGGATGAGTACGTGAGTGTGTGAGGATGAGTATGTGAGTGTGTGTGAGGATGAGTGTGTGTGAGTGTGTGTGAGGATGAGTGTGTGTGAGGATGAGTATGTGAGTGTGTGAGGATGAGTACGTGAGTGTGTGTGAGGATGAGTATGTGAGTGTGTATGAGGATGAGTATGTGTGTGTGTGTGAGGATGAGGATGTGAGTGTGTGTGAGGATGAGTATGTGAGTGTGTGTGAGGATGAGTTTGTGAGTGTGTGTGAGGATGAGTATGTGAGTGTGTGTGAGGATGAATATGTGAGTGTGTGTGAGGATGAGTATGTGTGTGTGTGTGAGGATGAGTATGTGAGTGTGAGGATGAGTATGTGTGTGTATGTGAGGATGAGTATGTGTGTGTGTATGTGAGGATGAGTATGTGTGTGTGTGTGAGGATGAGTATGTGAGTGTGAGGATGAGTATGTGAGTGTGTGTGAGGATGAGTATGTGTGTGTGTGTGTGAGGATGAGTATGTGTGTGTGTGTGTGAGGATGAGTATGTGAGTGTGTGTGAGGATGAGTATGTGAGTGTGTGTGAGGATGAGTATGTGTGTGTGAGGATGAGTATGTGAGTGTGTGTGAGGATGAGTATGTGAGTGTGTGTGAGGATGAGTATGTGAGTGTGTGTGTGAGGATGAGTATGTGAGTGTGTGTGAGGATGAGTATGTGAGTGTGTGTGAGGATGAGTATGTGAGTGTGTGAGGATGAGTATGTGTGTGTGTGTGTGAGGATGAGTATGTGAGTGTGTGTGAGGATGAGTATGTGTGTGTGAGGATGAGTATGTGAGTGTGTGTGAGGATGAGTATGTGAGTGTGTGTGAGGATGAGTATGTGAGTGTGTGTGAGGATGAGTATGTGTGTGTGTGTGTGAGGATGAGTATGTGAGTGTGTGTGAGGATGAGTATGTGAGTGTGTGTGAGGATGAGTATGTGTGTGTGAGAATGAGTATGTGAGTGTGTGTGAGGATGAGTATGTGAGTGTGTGTGAGGATGAGTATGTGAGTGTGTGTGAGGATGAGTATGTGTGTGTGTGTGAGGATGAGTATGTGAGTGTGTGTGAGGATGAGTACGTGAGTGTGTGTGAGGATGAGTACGTGAGTGTGTGAGGATGAGTATGTGAGTGTGTGTGAGGATGAGTACGTGAGTGTGTGTGAGGATGAGTATGTGTGTGTGTGTGAGGATGAGTATGTGAGTGTGTGTGAGGATGAGTATGTGAGTGTGTGTGAGGGTGAGTGTGTGAGGATGAGTATGTGAGTGTGTGTGAGGATGAGTATGTGAGTGTGTGAGGATGAGTATGTGAGTGTGTGAGGATGAGGATGTGAGTGTGTGCGAGGATGAGTATGTGAGTTGTGTGAGGATGAGTATGTGTGTGTGTGTGAGGATGAGTATGTGAGTGTGTGTGAGGATGAGTATGTGTGTGTGTGTGTGAGGATGAGTATGTGAGTGTGTGTGAGGATGAGTATGTGTGTGTGTGTGAGGATGAGTATGTGAGTGTGTGAGGATGAGTATGTGAGTGTGTGTGAGGATGAGTATGTGTGTGTGTGTGAGGATGAATATGTGACTGTGTGTGAGGATGAGTACGTGAGTGTGTGTGAGGATGAGTACGTGAGTGTGTGTGCGGATGAGTATATGAGTGTGTGTGTAAGGATGAGTACGTGAGAGTGTGTGAGGATGAGTATGTGAGTGTGTGTGAGGATGAGTATGTGAGTGTGTGTGAGGATGAGTATGTGAGTGTGTGAGGATGAGTACGTGAGTGTGTGTGAGGATGAGTACGTGAGTGTGTGTGAGGATGAGGATGTGAGTGTGTGTGAGGATGAGTATGTGAGTGTGTGTGAGGATGAGTACGTGAGTGTGTGTGAGGATGAGTATGTGAGTGTGTGTGAGGATGAGTATGTGAGTGTGTGTGAGGATGAGTATGTGAGTGTGTGTGAGGATGAGCATGTGAGTGTGTGTGAGGATGAGTATGTGAGTGTGTGAGGATGAGTACGTGAGTGTGTGTGAGGATGAGTATGTGAGTGTGTGTGAGGATGAGTACGTGAGTGTGTGAGGATGAGTACGTGAGTGTGTGTGAGGATGAGTATGTGAGTGTGTGTGAGGATGAGTATGTGAGTGAGTGTGTGTGAGGATGAGTATGTGAGTGTGTGTGAGGATGAGCATGTGAGTGTGTGAGGATGAGTATGTGAGTGTGTGTGAGGATGAGTATGTGAGAGTGTGTGAGGATGAGTATGTGAGTGTGTGTGAGGATGAGTATGTGAGTGTGTGTGTGAGGATGAGTACGTGAGTGTGTGAGAATGAGTATGTGAGTGTGTGTGAGGATGAGTACGTGAGTGTGTGTGAGGATGAGTATGTGAGTGTGTGTGAGGATGAGTATGTGAGTGTGTGAGGATGAGTACGTGAGAGTGTGTGAGGATGAGTATGTGAGTGTGTGTGAGGATGAGTATGTGAGTGTGTGTGAGGATGAGTATGTGAGTGTGTGAGGATGAGTACGTGAGTGTGTGTGAGGATGAGTATGTGAGTGTGTGAGGATGAGTATGTGCGTGTGTGTGAGGATGAGTATGTGAGTGTGTGTGAGGATGAGTATGTGAGTGTGTGTGAGGATGAGTATGTGAGTGTGTGAGGATGAGTACTTGAGTGTGTGTGAGGATGAGTATGTGAGTGTGTGTGAGGATGAGTACGTGAGTGTGTGAGGATGAGTACGTGAGTGTGTGTGAGGATGAGTATGTGAGTGTGTGTGAGGATGAGTATGTGAGTGTGTGTGAGGATGAGTACGTGAGTGTGTGAGGATGAGTACGTGAGTGTGTGTGAGGATGAGTATGTGTGTGTGTGTGTGAGGATGAGTATGTGAGTGTGTGAGGATGAGTACGTGAGTGTGTGAGGATGAGTATGTGAGTGTGTGTGAGGATGAGTACGTGAGTGTGTGAGGATGAGCATGTGAGTGTGTGTGAGGATGAGTGTGTGTGAGTGTGTGTGAGGATGAGTGTGTGTGAGGATGAGTATGTGAGTGTGTGAGGATGAGTACGTGAGTGTGTGTGAGGATGAGTATGTGAGTGTGTGTGAGGATGAGTATGTGTGTGTGTGTGAGGATGAGTATGTGAGTGTGTGTGAGGATGAGTATGTGAGTGTGTGTGAGGATGAGTATGTGAGTGTGTGTGAGGATGAGTATGTGAGTGTGTGAGGATGAGTACGTGAGTGTGTGTGAGGATGAGTATGTGAGTGTGTGTGAGGATGAGTACGTGAGTGTGTGAGGATGAGTACGTGAGTGTGTGTGAGGATGAGTATGTGAGTGTGTGTGAGGATGAGTATGTGAGTGTGTGTGAGGATGAGTATGTGAGTGTGTGTGAGGATGAGTATGTGAGTGTGTGAGGATGAGTATGTGAGTGTGTGTGAGGATGAGTATGTGAGAGTGTGTGAGGATGAGTATGTGAGTGTGTGAGGATGAGTATGTGAGTGTGTGTGAGGATGAGTATGTGAGAGTGTGTGAGGATGAGTATGTGAGTGTGTGTGAGGATGAGTATGTGAGTGTGTGTGTAAGGATGAGTACGTGAGAGTGTGTGAGGATGAGTATGTGAGTGGGTGTGAGGATGAGTATGTGAGTGTGTGTGAGGATGAGTATGTGAGTGTGTGAGGATCAGTACGTGAGTGTGTGTGAGGATGAGTACGTGAGTGTGTGTGAGGATGAGGATGTGAGTGTGTGTGAGGATGAGTATGTGAGTGTGTGTGAGGATGAGTACGTGAGTGTGTGAGGATGAGTACGTGAGTGTGTGTGAGGATGAGTATGTGTGTGTGTGTGTGAGGATGAGTATGTGAGTGTGTGAGGATGAGTACGTGAGTGTGTGAGGATGAGTATGTGAGTGTGTGTGAGGATGAGTACGTGAGTGTGTGAGGATGAGTATGTGAGTGTGTGTGAGGATGAGTGTGTGTGAGTGTGTGTGAGGATGAGTGTGTGTGAGGATGAGTATGTGAGTGTGTGAGGATGAGTACGTGAGTGTGTGTGAGGATGAGTATGTGAGTGTGTATGAGGATGAGTATGTGTGTGTGTGTGAGGATGAGTATGTGAGTGTGTGTGAGGATGAGTATGTGAGTGTGTGTGAGGATGAGTTTGTGAGTGTGTGTGAGGATGAGTATGTGAGTGTGTGTGAGGATGAGTATGTGAGTGTGTGTGAGGATGAGTATGTGTGTGTGTGTGAGGATGAGTATGTGAGTGTGAGGATGAGTATGTGTGTGTATGTGAGGATGAGTATGTGTGTGTGTATGTGAGGATGAGTATGTGTGTGTGTGTGAGGATGAGTATGTGAGTGTGAGGATGAGTATGTGAGTGTGTGTGAGGATGAGTATGTGTGTGTGTGTGTGAGGATGAGTATGTGTGTGTGTGTGTGAGGATGAGTATGTGAGTGTGTGTGAGGATGAGTATGTGAGTGTGTGTGAGGATGAGTATGTGAGTGTGTGTGAGGATGAGTATGTGAGTGTGTGTGAGGATGAGTATGTGAGTGTGTGTGTGAGGATGAGTATGTGAGTGTGTGTGAGGATGAGTATGTGAGTGTGTGTGAGGATGAGTATGTGAGTGTGTGAGGATGAGTATGTGTGTGTGTGTGTGAGGATGAGTATGTGAGTGTGTGTGAGGATGAGTATGTGTGTGTGAGGATGAGTATGTGAGTGTGTGTGAGGATGAGTATGTGAGTGTGTGTGAGGATGAGTATGTGTGTGTGAGAATGAGTATGTGAGTGTGTGTGAGGATGAGTATGTGAGTGTGTGTGAGGATGAGTATGTGAGTGTGTGTGAGGATGAGTATGTGTGTGTGTGTGAGGATGAGTATGTGAGTGTGTGTGAGGATGAGTACGTGAGTGTGTGTGAGGATGAGTATGTGTGTGTGTGTGAGGATGAGTATGTGTGTGTGTGTGTGAGGATGAGTATGTGAGTGTGTGTGAGGATGAGTATGTGAGTGTGTGTGAGGATGAGTATGTGTGTGTGTGTGAGGATGAGTATGTGAGTGTGTGTGAGGATGAGTACGTGAGTGTGTGTGAGGATGAGTACGTGAGTGTGTGAGGATGAGTATGTGAGTGTGTGTGAGGATGAGTACGTGAGTGTGTGTGAGGATGAGTATGTGTGTGTGTGTGAGGATGAGTATGTGAGTGTGTGTGAGGATGAGTATGTGAGTGTGTGTGAGGATGAGTATGTGAGTGTGTGAGGATGAGTATGTGAGTGTGTGTGAGGATGAGTATGTGAGTGTGTGAGGATGAGTATGTGAGTGTGTGAGGATGAGGATGTGAGTGTGTGCGAGGATGAGTATGTGAGTTGTGTGAGGATGAGTATGTGTGTGTGTGTGAGGATGAGTATGTGAGTGTGTGTGAGGATGAGTATGTGTGTGTGTGTGTGAGGATGAGTATGTGAGTGTGTGTGAGGATGAGTATGTGTGTGTGTGTGAGGATGAGTATGTGAGTGTGTGAGGATGAGTATGTGAGTGTGTGTGAGGATGAGTATGTGTGTGTGTGTGAGGATGAATATGTGACTGTGTGTGAGGATGAGTACGTGAGTGTGTGTGAGGATGAGTACGTGAGTGTGTGTGCGGATGAGTATATGAGTGTGTGTGAGGATGAGTATGTGAGTGTGTGTGAGGATGAGTATGTGAGTGTGTGACGATGAGTATGTGAGTGTGTGAGGATGAGTATGTGTGTGTGTGTGAGGATGAGTATGTGAGTGTGTGTGAGGATGAGTATGTGAGTGTGTGTGAGGATGAGTATGTGAGTGTGTGTGAGGATGAGTATGTGAGTGTGTGTGAGGATGAGTATGTGAGTGTGTGTGAGGATGAGTATGTGAGAGTGTGTGAGGATGAGTATGTGAGTGTGTGTGAGGATGAGTTTGTGAGTGTGTGTGAGGATGAGTATGTGTGTGTGTGTGAGGATGAGTATGTGAGTGTGTGAGGATGAGTATGTGAGTGTGCGAGGATGAGTATGTGAGTGTGTGTGAGGATGAGTATGTGTGTGTGTGTGAGGATGAGTATGTGAGTGTGTGAGGATGAGTATGTGAGTGTGTGTGAGGATGAGTATGTGAGTGTGTGTGAGGATGAGTATGTGAGTGTGTGTGAGGATGACTATGTGTGTGTGTGTGAGGATGAGTATGTGAGTGTGTGTGAGGATGAGTAAGTGAGTGTGTGTGAGGATGAGTATGTGAGTGTGTGAGGATGAGTATGTGAGTGTGTGTGAGGATGAGTATGTGTGTGTGTGTGAGGATGAGTATGTGTGTGTGTGAGGATGAGAATGTGAGTGTGTGAGGATGAGTATGTGACTGTGTGTGAGGATGAGTATGTGAGTGTGTGTGAGGATGAGTATGTGTGTGTGTGTGAGGATGAGTATGTGAGTGTGTGAGGATGAGTATGTGAGTGTGTGAGGATGAGTATGTGAGTGTGTGTGAGGATGAGTATGTGAGTGTGTGTGAGGATGAGTATGTGAGTGTGTGTGAGGATGAGTATGTGAGTGTGTGTGAGGATGAGTATGTGAGTGTGTGTGTAAGGATGAGTACGTGAGAGTGTGTGAGGATGAGTATGTGAGTGTGTGTGAGGATGAGTATGTGAGTGTGTGTGAGGATGAGTATGTGAGTGTGTGAGGATGAGTACGTGAGTGTGTGTGAGGATGAGTACGTGAGTGTGTGTGAGGATGAGGATGTGAGTGTGTGTGAGGATGAGTATGTGAGTGTGTGTGAGGATGAGTACGTGAGTGTCTGAGGATGAGTACGTGAGTGTGTGTGAGGATGAGTATGTGTGTGTGTGTGTGAGGATGAGTATGTGAGTGTGTGAGGATGAGTACGTGAGTGTGTGAGGATGAGTATGTGAGTGTGTGTGAGGATGAGTACGTGAGTGTGTGAGGATGAGTATGTGAGTGTGTGTGAGGATGAGTGTGTGTGAGTGTGTGTGAGGATGAGTGTGTGTGAGGATGAGTATGTGAGTGTGTGAGGATGAGTACGTGAGTGTGTGTGAGGATGAGTATGTGAGTGTGTGTGAGGATGAGTATGTGTGTGTGTGTGAGGATGAGTATGTGAGTGTGTGTGAGGATGAGTTTGTGAGTGTGTGTGAGGATGAGTATGTGAGTGTGTGTGAGGATGAGTATGTGAGTGTGTGTGAGGATGAGTATGTGTGTGTGTGTGAGGATGAGTATGTGAGTGTGAGGATGAGTATGTGTGTGTATGTGAGGATGAGTATGTGTGTGTGTATGTGAGGATGAGTATGTGTGTGTGTGTGAGGATGAGTATGTGAGTGTGAGGATGAGTATGTGAGTGTGTGTGAGGATGAGTATGTGTGTGTGTGTGTGAGGATGAGTATGTGTGTGTGTGTGTGTGTGTGAGGATGAGTATGTGAGTGTGTGTGAGGATGAGTATGTGAGTGTGTGTGAGGATGAGTATGTGAGTGTGTGTGAGGATGAGTATGTGTGTGTGAGGATGAGTATGTGAGTGTGTGTGAGGATGAGTATGTGAGTGTGTGTGAGGATGAGTATTTGAGTGTGTGTGAGGATGAGTATGTGAGTGTGTGTGTGAGGATGAGTATGTGAGTGTGTGTGAGGATGAGTATGTGAGTGTGTGTGTGAGGATGAGTATGTGAGTGTGTGTGAGTATGAGTATGTGAGTGTGTGAGGATGAGTATGCGAGTGTGTGTGAGGATGAGTATGTGTGTGTGAGGATGAGTATGTGAGTGTGTGTGAGGATGAGTATGTGAGTGTGTGTGAGGATGAGTATGTGAGTGTGTGTGAAGATGAGTATGTGTGTGTGTGTGTGAGGATGAGTATGTGAGTGTGTGTGAGGATGAGTATGTGAGTGTGTGTGAGGATGAGTATGTGTGTGTGAGGATGAGTATGTGAGTGTGTGTGAGGATGAGTATGTGAGTGTGTGTGAGGATCAGTATGTGAGTGTGTGTGAGGATGAGTATGTGTGTGTGTGTGAGGATGAGTATGTGAGTGTGTGTGAGGATGAGTACGTGAGTGTGTGTGAGGATGAGTACGTGAGTGTGTGAGGATGAGTATGTGAGTGTGTGTGAGGATGAGTACGTGAGTGTGTGTGAGGATGAGTATGTGTGTGTGTGTGAGGATGAGTATGTGAGTGTGTGTGAGGATGAGTATGTGAGTGTGTGTGAGGATGAGTATGTGAGTGTGTGAGGATGAGTATGTGAGTGTGTGTGAGGATGAGTGTGTGTGAGTGTGTGTGAGGATGAGTGTGTGTGAGGATGAGTATGTGAGTGTGTGAGGATGAGTACGTGAGTGTGTGTGAGGATGAGTATGTGAGTGTGTGTGAGGATGAGTATGTGTGTGTGTGTGAGGATGAGTATGTGAGTGTGTGTGAGGATGAGATTGTGAGTGTGTGTGAGGATGAGTATGTGAGTGTGTGTGAGGATGAGTATGTGAGTGTGTGTGAGGATGAGTATGTGTGTGTGTGTGAGGATGAGTATGTGAGTGTGAGGATGAGTATGTGTGTGTATGTGAGGATGAGTATGTGTGTGTGTATGTGAGGATGAGTATGTGTGTGTGTGTGAGGATGAGTATGTGAGTGTGAGGATGAGTATGTGAGTGTGTGTGAGGATGAGTATGTGTGTGTGTGTGTGAGGATGAGTATGTGTGTGTGTGTGTGTGTGTGAGGATGAGTATGTGAGTGTGTGTGAGGATGAGTATGTGAGTGTGTGTGAGGATGAGTATGTGAGTGTGTGTGAGGATGAGTATGTGTGTGTGAGGATGAGTATGTGAGTGTGTGTGAGGATGAGTATGTGAGTGTGTGTGAGGATGAGTATTTGAGTGTGTGTGAGGATGAGTATGTGAGTGTGTGTGTGAGGATGAGTATGTGAGTGTGTGTGAGGATGAGTATGTGAGTGTGTGTGTGAGGATGAGTATGTGAGTGTGTGTGAGTATGAGTATGTGAGTGTGTGAGGATGAGTATGCGAGTGTGTGTGAGGATGAGTATGTGTGTGTGAGGATGAGTATGTGAGTGTGTGTGAGGATGAGTATGTGAGTGTGTGTGAGGATGAGTATGTGAGTGTGTGTGAAGATGAGTATGTGTGTGTGTGTGTGAGGATGAGTATGTGAGTGTGTGTGAGGATGAGTATGTGAGTGTGTGTGAGGATGAGTATGTGTGTGTGAGGATGAGTATGTGAGTGTGTGTGAGGATGAGTATGTGAGTGTGTGTGAGGATCAGTATGTGAGTGTGTGTGAGGATGAGTATGTGTGTGTGTGTGAGGATGAGTATGTGAGTGTGTGTGAGGATGAGTACGTGAGTGTGTGTGAGGATGAGTACGTGAGTGTGTGAGGATGAGTATGTGAGTGTGTGTGAGGATGAGTACGTGAGTGTGTGTGAGGATGAGTATGTGTGTGTGTGTGAGGATGAGTATGTGAGTGTGTGTGAGGATGAGTATGTGAGTGTGTGTGAGGATGAGTATGTGAGTGTGTGAGGATGAGTATGTGAGTGTGTGTGAGGATGAGTATGTGAGTGTGTGAGGATGAGTATGTGAGTGTATGAGGATGAGGATGTGAGTGTGTGCGAGGATGAGTATGTGAGTTGTGTGAGGATGAGTATGTGTGTGTGTGTGAGGATGAGTATGTGAGTGTGTGTGAGGATGAGTATGTGTGTGTGTGTGTGAGGATGAGTATGTGAGTGTGTGTGAGGATGAGTATGTGTGTGTGTGTGAGGATGAGTATGTGAGTGTGTGAGGATGAGTATGTGAGTGTGTGTGAGGATGAGTATGTGTGTGTGTGTGAGGATGAATATGTGACTGTGTGTGAGGATGAGTACGTGAGTGTGTGTGAGGATGAGTACGTGAGTGTGTGTGAGGATGAGTATATGAGTGTGTGTGAGGATGAGTATGTGAGTGTGTGTGAGGATGAGTATGTGTGTGTGTGAGGATGAGTATGTGTGTGTGTGAGGATGAGAATGTGAGTGTGTGAGGATGAGTATGTGACTGTGTGTGAGGATGAGTATGTGAGTGTGTGTGAGGATGAGTATGTGTGTGTGTGTGAGGATGAGTATGTGAGTGTGTGAGGATGAGTATGTGAGTGTGTGAGGATGAGTATGTGAGTGTGTGTGAGGATGAGTATGTGAGTGTGTGTGAGGATGAGTATGTGAGTGTGTGTGAGGATGAGTATGTGAGTGTGTGTGAGGATGAGTATGTGAGTGTGTGTGTAAGGATGAGTACATGAGAGTGTGTGAGGATGAGTATGTGAGTGTGTGTGAGGATGAGTATGTGAGTGTGTGTGAGGATGAGTATGTGAGTGTGTGAGGATGAGTATGTGAGTGTGTGTGAGGATGAGTACGTGAGTGTGTGTGAGGATGAGGATGTGAGTGTGTGTGAGGATGAGTATGTGAGTGTGTGTGAGGATGAGTACGTGAGTGTGTGAGGATGAGTACGTGAGTGTGTGTGAGGATGAGTATGTGCGTGTGTGTGTGAGGATGAGTATGTGAGTGTGTGAGGATGAGTACGTGAGTGTGTGAGGATGAGTATGTGAGTGTGTGTGAGGATGAGTACGTGAGTGTGTGAGGATGAGTATGTGAGTGTGTGTGAGGATGAGTGTGTGTGAGTGTGTGTGAGGATGAGTGTGTGTGAGGATGAGTATGTGAGTGTGTGAGGATGAGTACGTGAGTGTGTGTGAGGATGAGTATGTGAGTGTGTGTGAGGATGAGTATGTGTGTGTGTGTGAGGATGAGTATGTGAGTGTGTGTGAGGATGAGTTTGTGAGTGTGTGTGAGGATGAGTATGTGAGTGTGTGTGAGGATGAGTATGTGAGTGTGTGTGAGGATGAGTATGTGTGTGTGTGTGAGGATGAGTATGTGAGTGTGAGGATGAGTATGTGTGTGTATGTGAGGATGAGTATGTGTGTGTGTATGTGAGGATGAGTATGTGTGTGTGTGTGAGGATGAGTATGTGAGTGTGAGGATGAGTATGTGAGTGTGTGTGAGGATGAGTATGTGTGTGTGTGTGTGAGGATGAGTATGTGTGTGTGTGTGTGAGGATGAGTATGTGAGTGTGTGTGAGGATGAGTATGTGAGTGTGTGTGAGGATGAGTATGTGAGTGTGTGTGAGGATGAGTATGTGTGTGTGAGGATGAGTATGTGAGTGTGTGTGAGGATGAGTATGTGAGTCTGTGTGAGGATGAGTATGTGAGTGTGTGTGAGGATGAGTATGTGAGTGTGTGTGTGAGGATGAGTATGTGAGTGTGTGTGAGGATGAGTATGTGAGTGTGTGTGAGGATGAGTATGTGAGTGTGTGAGGATGAGTATGTGTGTGTGTGTGTGAGGATGAGTATGTCAGTGTGTGTGAGGATGAGTATGTGTGTGTGAGGATGAGTATGTGAGTGTGTGCGAGGATGAGTATGTGAGTGTGTGTGAGGATGAGTATGTGAGTGTGTGTGAGGATGAGTATGTGTGTGTGTGTGTGAGGATGAGTATGTGAGTGTGTGTGAGGATGAGTATGTGAGTGTGTGTGAGGATGAGTATGTGTGTGTGAGGATGAGTATGTGAGTGTGTGTGAGGATGAGTATGTGAGTGTGTGTGAGGATGAGTATGTGAGTGTGTGTGAGGATGAGTATGTGTGTGTGTGTGAGGATGAGTATGTGAGTGTGTGTGAGGATGAGTACGTGAGTGTGTGTGAGGATGAGTACGTGAGTGTGTGAGGATGAGTATGTGAGTGTGTGTGAGGATGAGTACGTGAGTGTGTGTGAGGATGAGTATGTGTGTGTGTGTGAGGATGAGTATGTGAGTGTGTGTGAGGATGAGTATGTGAGTGTGTGTGAGGATGAGTATGTGAGTGTGTGAGGATGAGTATGTGAGTGTGTGTGAGGATGAGTATGTGAGTGTGTGAGGATGAGTATGTGAGTGTGTGAGGATGAGGATGTGAGTGTGTGCGAGGATGAGTATGTGAGTTGTGTGAGGATGAGTATGTGTGTGTGTGTGAGGATGAGTATGTGAGTGTGTGTGAGGATGAGTATGTGTGTGTGTGTGTGAGGATGAGTATGTGAGTGTGTGTGAGGATGAGTATGTGTGTGTGTGTGAGGATGAGTATGTGAGTGTGTGAGGATGAGTATGTGAGTGTGTGTGAGGATGAGTATGTGTGTGTGTGTGAGGATGAATATGTGACTGTGTGTGAGGATGAGTACGTGAGTGTGTGTGAGGATGAGTACGTGAGTGTGTGTGAGGATGAGTATATGAGTGTGTGTGAGGATGAGTATGTGAGTGTGTGTGAGGATGAGTATGTGAGTGTGTGAGGATGAGTATGTGAGTGTGTGAGGATGAGTATGTGTGTGTGTGTGAGGATGAGTATGTGAGTGTGTGTGAGGATGAGTATGTGAGTGTGTGTGAGGATGAGTATGTGAGAGTGTGTGAGGATGAGTATGTGAGTGTGTGTGAGTGTGTGTGAGGATGAGTATGTGAGTGTGTGTGAGGATGAGTATATGAGTGTGTGTGAGGATGAGTATGTGAGTGTGTGAGGATGAGTATGTGAGTGTGTGTGAGGATGAGTATGTGAGTGTGTGTGAGGATGAGTATGTGAGTGTGTGTGAGGATGAGTATGTGAGAGTGTGTGAGGATGAGTATGTGAGTGTGTGTGAGGATGAGTTTGTGAGTGTGTGTGAGGATGAGTATGTGTGTGTGTGTGAGGATGAGTATGTGAGTGTGTGAGGATGAGTATGTGAGTGTGTGAGGATGAGTATGTGAGTGTGTGTGAGGATGAGTATGTGTGTGTGTGTGAGGATGAGTATGAGTGTGTGAGGATGAGTATGTGAGTGTGTGTGAGGATGAGTATTTGAGTGTGTGTGAGGATGAGTATGTGAGTGTGTGTGAGGATGACTATGTGTGTGTGTGTGAGGATGAGTATGTGAGTGTGTGTGAGGATGAGTAAGTGAGTGTGTGTGAGGATGAGTATGTGAGTGTGTGAGGATGAGTATGTGAGTGTGTGTGAGGATGAGTGTGTGTGAGTGTGTGTGAGGATGAGTGTGTGTGAGGATGAGTATGTGAGTGTGTGAGGATGAGTACGTGAGTGTGTGTGAGGATGAGTATGTGAGTGTGTGTGAGGATAAGTATGTGTGTGTGTGTGAGGATGAGTATGTGAGTGTGTGTGAGGATGAGTTTGTGAGTGTGTGTGAGGATGAGTATGTGAGTGTGTGTGAGGATGAGTATGTGAGTGTGTGTGAGGATGAGTATGTGTGTGTGTGTGAGGATGAGTATGTGAGTGTGAGGATGAGTATGTGTGTGTATGTGAGGATGAGTATGTGTGTGTGTATGTGAGGATGAGTATGTGTGTGTGTGTGAGGATGAGTATGTGAGTGTGAGGATGAGTATGTGAGTGTGTGTGAGGATGAGTATGTGTGTGTGTGTGTGAGGATGAGTATGTGTGTGTGTGTGTGTGTGAGGATGAGTATGTGAGTGTGTGTGAGGATGAGTATGTGAGTGTGTGTGAGGATGAGTATGTGAGTGTGTGTGAGGATGAGTATGTGTGTGTGAGGATGAGTATGTGAGTGTGTGTGAGGATGAGTATGTGAGTGTGTGTGAGGATGAGTATGTGAGTGTGTGTGAGGATGAGTATGTGAGTGTGTGTGTGAGGATGAGTATGTGAGTGTGTGTGAGGATGAGTATGTGAGTGTGTGTGAGGATGAGTATGTGAGTGTGTGAGGATGAGTATGTGTGTGTGTGTGAGGATGAGTATGTGAGTGTGTGTGAGGATGAGTATGTGTGTGTGAGGATGAGTATGTGAGTGTGTGTGAGGATGAGTATGTGAGTGTGTGTGAGGATGAGTATGTGAGTGTGTGTGAGGATGAGTATGTGTGTGTGTGTGTGAGGATGAGTATGTGAGTGTGTGTGAGGATGAGTATGTGAGTGTGTGTGAGGATGAGTATGTGTGTGTGAGGATGAGTATGTGAGTGTGTGTGAGGATGAGTATGTGAGTGTGTGTGAGGATCAGTATGTGAGTGTGTGTGAGGATGAGTATGTGTGTGTGTGTGAGGATGAGTATGTGAGTGTGTGTGAGGATGAGTACGTGAGTGTGTGTGAGGATGAGTACGTGAGTGTGTGAGGATGAGTATGTGAGTGTGTGTGAGGATGAGTACGTGAGTGTGTGTGAGGATGAGTATGTGTGTGTGTGTGAGGATGAGTATGTGAGTGTGTGTGAGGATGAGTATGTGAGTGTGTGTGAGGATGAGTATGTGAGTGTGTGAGGATGAGTATGTGAGTGTGTGTGAGGATGAGTATGTGAGTGTGTGAGGATGAGTATGTGAGTGTGTGTGAGGATGAGTATGTGTGTGTGTGTGTGAGGATGAGTGTGTGAGGGTGTGTGAGGATGAGTATGTGAGTTGTGTGAGGATGAGTATGTGTGTGTGTGTGAGGATGAGTATGTGAGTGTGTGTGAGGATGAGTATGTGTGTGTGTGTGTGAGGATGAGTATGTGAGTGTGTGTGAGGATGAGTATGTGAGTTGTGTGAGGATGAGTATGTGTGTGTGTGTGAGGATGAGTATGTGAGTGTGTGTGAGGATGAGTATGTGTGTGTGTGTGTGAGGATGAGTATGTGAGTGTGTGTGAGGATGAGTATGTGTGTGTGTGTGAGGATGAGTATGTGAGTGTGTGAGGATGAGTATGTGAGTGTGTGTGAGGATGAGTATGTGTGTGTGTGTGAGGATGAATATGTGACTGTGTGTGAGGATGAGTACGTGAGTGTGTGTGAGGATGAGGATGTGAGTGTGTGCGAGGATGAGTATGTGAGTTGTGTGAGGATGAGTATGTGTGTGTGTGTGAGGATGAGTATGTGAGTGTGTGTGAGGATGAGTATGTGTGTGTGTGTGTGAGGATGAGTATGTGAGTGTGTGTGAGGATGAGTATGTGTGTGTGTGTGAGGATGAGTATGTGAGTGTGTGAGGATGAGTATGTGAGTGTGTGTGAGGATGAGTATGTGTGTGTGTGTGAGGATGAATATGTGACTGTGTGTGAGGATGAGTACGTGAGTGTGTGTGAGGATGAGTACGTGAGTGTGTGTGAGGATGAGTATATGAGTGTGTGTGAGGATGAGTATGTGAGTGTGTGTGAGGATGAGTATGTGTGTGTGTGAGGATGAGTATGTGTGTGTGTGAGGATGAGAATGTGAGTGTGTGAGGATGAGTATGTGACTGTGTGTGAGGATGAGTATGTGAGTGTGTGTGAGGATGAGTATGTGTGTGTGTGTGAGGATGAGTATGTGAGTGTGTGAGGATGAGTATGTGAGTGTGTGAGGATGAGTATGTGAGTGTGTGTGAGGATGAGTATGTGAGTGTGTGTGAGGATGAGTATGTGAGTGTGTGTGAGGATGAGTATGTGAGTGTGTGTGAGGATGAGTATGTGAGTGTGTGTGTAAGGATGAGTACATGAGAGTGTGTGAGGATGAGTATGTGAGTGTGTGTGAGGATGAGTATGTGAGTGTGTGTGAGGATGAGTATGTGAGTGTGTGAGGATGAGTATGTGAGTGTGTGTGAGGATGAGTACGTGAGTGTGTGTGAGGATGAGGATGTGAGTGTGTGTGAGGATGAGTATGTGAGTGTGTGTGAGGATGAGTATGTGAGTGTGTGTGAGGATGAGTATGTGAGTGTGAGGATGAGTATGTGTGTGTATGTGAGGATGAGTATGTGTGTGTGTATGTGAGGATGAGTATGTGTGTGTGTGTGAGGATGAGTATGTGAGTGTGAGGATGAGTATGTGAGTGTGTGTGAGGATGAGTATGTGTGTGTGTGTGTGAGGATGAGTATGTGTGTGTGTGTGTGTGTGAGGATGAGTATGTGAGTGTGTGTGAGGATGAGTATGTGAGTGTGTGTGAGGATGAGTATGTGAGTGTGTGTGAGGATGAGTATGTGTGTGTGAGGATGAGTATGTGAGTGTGTGTGAGGATGAGTATGTGAGTGTGTGTGAGGATGAGTATGTGAGTGTGTGTGAGGATGAGTATGTGAGTGTGTGTGTGAGGATGAGTATGTGAGTGTGTGTGAGGATGAGTATGTGAGTGTGTGTGAGGATGAGTATGTGAGTGTGTGAGGATGAGTATGTGTGTGTGTGTGTGAGGATGAGTATGTGAGTGTGTGTGAGGATGAGTATGTGTGTGTGAGGATGAGTATGTGAGTGTGTGTGAGGATGAGTATGTGAGTGTGTGTGAGGATGAGTATGTGAGTGTGTGTGAGGATGAGTATGTGTGTGTGTGTGTGAGGATGAGTATGTGAGTGTGTGTGAGGATGAGTATGTGAGTGTGTGTGAGGATGAGTATGTGTGTGTGAGGATGAGTATGTGAGTGTGTGTGAGGATGAGTATGTGAGTGTGTGTGAGGATCAGTATGTGAGTGTGTGTGAGGATGAGTATGTGTGTGTGTGTGAGGATGAGTATGTGAGTGTGTGTGAGGATGAGTACGTGAGTGTGTGTGAGGATGAGTACGTGAGTGTGTGAGGATGAGTATGTGAGTGTGTGTGAGGATGAGTACGTGAGTGTGTGTGAGGATGAGTATGTGAGTGTGTGTGAGGATGAGTATGTGAGTGTGTGTGAGGATGAGTATGTGAGTGTGTGAGGATGAGTATGTGAGTGTGTGTGAGGATGAGTATGTGAGTGTGTGAGGATGAGTATGTGAGTGTGTGTGAGGATGAGTATGTGTGTGTGTGTGTGAGGATGAGTGTGTGAGGGTGTGTGAGGATGAGTATGTGAGTTGTGTGAGGATGAGTATGTGTGTGTGTGTGAGGATGAGTATGTGAGTGTGTGTGAGGATGAGTATGTGTGTGTGTGTGTGAGGATGAGTATGTGAGTGTGTGTGAGGATGAGTATGTGAGTTGTGTGAGGATGAGTATGTGTGTGTGTGTGAGGATGAGTATGTGAGTGTGTGTGAGGATGAGTATGTGTGTGTGTGTTTGAGGATGAGTATGTGAGTGTGTGTGAGGATGAGTATGTGAGTGTGTGTGAGGATGAGTATGTGAGTGTGTGTGAGGATGAGTATGTGAGAGTGTGTGAGGATGAGTATGTGAGTGTGTGTGAGGATGAGTTTGTGAGTGTGTGTGAGGATGAGTATGTGTGTGTGTGTGAGGATGAGTATGTGAGTGTGTGAGGATGAGTATGTGAGTGTGCGAGGATGAGTATGTGAGTGTGTGTGAGGATGAGTATGTGTGTGTGTGTGAGGATGAGTATGTGAGTGTGTGAGGATGAGTATGTGAGTGTGTGTGAGGATGAGTATGTGAGTGTGTGTGAGGATGAGTATGTGAGTGTGTGTGAGGATGACTATGTGTGTGTGTGTGAGGATGAGTATGTGAGTGTGTGTGAGGATGAGTAAGTGAGTGTGTGTGAGGATGAGTATGTGAGTGTGTGAGGATGAGTATGTGAGTGTGTGTGAGGATGAGTATGTGTGTGTGTGTGAGGATGAGTATGTGTGTGTGTGAGGATGAGAATGTGAGTGTGTGAGGATGAGTATGTGACTGTGTGTGAGGATGAGTATGTGAGTGTGTGTGAGGATGAGTATGTGTGTGTGTGTGAGGATGAGTATGTGAGTGTGTGAGGATGAGTATGTGAGTGTGTGAGGATGAGTATGTGAGTGTGTGTGAGGATGAGTATGTGAGTGTGTGTGAGGATGAGTATGTGAGTGTGTGTGAGGATGAGTATGTGAGTGTGTGTGAGGATGAGTATGTGAGTGTGTGTGTAAGGATGAGTACGTGAGAGTGTGTGAGGATGAGTATGTGAGTGTGTGTGAGGATGAGTATGTGAGTGTGTGTGAGGATGAGTATGTGAGTGTGTGAGGATGAGTACGTGAGTGTGTGTGAGGATGAGTACGTGAGTGTGTGTGAGGATGAGGATGTGAGTGTGTGTGAGGATGAGTATGTGAGTGTGTGTGAGGATGAGTACGTGAGTGTCTGAGGATGAGTACGTGAGTGTGTGTGAGGATGAGTATGTGTGTGTGTGTGTGAGGATGAGTATGTGAGTGTGTGAGGATGAGTACGTGAGTGTGTGAGGATGAGTATGTGAGTGTGTGTGAGGATGAGTACGTGAGTGTGTGAGGATGAGTATGTGAGTGTGTGTGAGGATGAGTGTGTGTGAGTGTGTGTGAGGATGAGTGTGTGTGAGGATGAGTATGTGAGTGTGTGAGGATGAGTACGTGAGTGTGTGTGAGGATGAGTATGTGAGTGTGTGTGAGGATGAGTATGTGTGTGTGTGTGAGGATGAGTATGTGAGTGTGTGTGAGGATGAGTTTGTGAGTGTGTGTGAGGATGAGTATGTGAGTGTGTGTGAGGATGAGTATGTGAGTGTGTGTGAGGATGAGTATGTGTGTGTGTGTGAGGATGAGTATGTGAGTGTGAGGATGAGTATGTGTGTGTATGTGAGGATGAGTATGTGTGTGTGTATGTGAGGATGAGTATGTGTGTGTGTGTGAGGATGAGTATGTGAGTGTGAGGATGAGTATGTGAGTGTGTGTGAGGATGAGTATGTGTGTGTGTGTGTGAGGATGAGTATGTGTGTGTGTGTGTGTGTGTGAGGATGAGTATGTGAGTGTGTGTGAGGATGAGTATGTGAGTGTGTGTGAGGATGAGTATGTGAGTGTGTGTGAGGATGAGTATGTGTGTGTGAGGATGAGTATGTGAGTGTGTGTGAGGATGAGTATGTGAGTGTGTGTGAGGATGAGTATTTGAGTGTGTGTGAGGATGAGTATGTGAGTGTGTGTGTGAGGATGAGTATGTGAGTGTGTGTGAGGATGAGTATGTGAGTGTGTGTGTGAGGATGAGTATGTGAGTGTGTGTGAGTATGAGTATGTGAGTGTGTGAGGATGAGTATGCGAGTGTGTGTGAGGATGAGTATGTGTGTGTGAGGATGAGTATGTGAGTGTGTGTGAGGATGAGTATGTGAGTGTGTGTGAGGATGAGTATGTGAGTGTGTGTGAAGATGAGTATGTGTGTGTGTGTGTGAGGATGAGTATGTGAGTGTGTGTGAGGATGAGTATGTGAGTGTGTGTGAGGATGAGTATGTGTGTGTGAGGATGAGTATGTGAGTGTGTGTGAGGATGAGTATGTGAGTGTGTGTGAGGATCAGTATGTGAGTGTGTGTGAGGATGAGTATGTGTGTGTGTGTGAGGATGAGTATGTGAGTGTGTGTGAGGATGAGTACGTGAGTGTGTGTGAGGATGAGTACGTGAGTGTGTGAGGATGAGTATGTGAGTGTGTGTGAGGATGAGTACGTGAGTGTGTGTGAGGATGAGTATGTGTGTGTGTGTGAGGATGAGTATGTGAGTGTGTGTGAGGATGAGTATGTGAGTGTGTGTGAGGATGAGTATGTGAGTGTGTGAGGATGAGTATGTGAGTGTGTGTGAGGATGAGTGTGTGTGAGTGTGTGTGAGGATGAGTGTGTGTGAGGATGAGTATGTGAGTGTGTGAGGATGAGTACGTGAGTGTGTGTGAGGATGAGTATGTGAGTGTGTGTGAGGATGAGTATGTCTGTGTGTGTGAGGATGAGTATGTGAGTGTGTGTGAGGATGAGATTGTGAGTGTGTGTGAGGATGAGTATGTGAGTGTGTGTGAGGATGAGTATGTGAGTGTGTGTGAGGATGAGTATGTGTGTGTGTGTGAGGATGAGTATGTGAGTGTGAGGATGAGTATGTGTGTGTATGTGAGGATGAGTATGTGTGTGTGTATGTGAGGATGAGTATGTGTGTGTGTGTGAGGATGAGTATGTGAGTGTGAGGATGAGTATGTGAGTGTGTGTGAGGATGAGTATGTGTGTGTGTGTGTGAGGATGAGTATGTGTGTGTGTGTGTGTGTGTGAGGATGAGTATGTGAGTGTGTGTGAGGATGAGTATGTGAGTGTGTGTGAGGATGAGTATGTGAGTGTGTGTGAGGATGAGTATGTGTGTGTGAGGATGAGTATGTGAGTGTGTGTGAGGATGAGTATGTGAGTGTGTGTGAGGATGAGTATTTGAGTGTGTGTGAGGATGAGTATGTGAGTGTGTGTGTGAGGATGAGTATGTGAGTGTGTGTGAGGATGAGTATGTGAGTGTGTGTGTGAGGATGAGTATGTGAGTGTGTGTGAGTATGAGTATGTGAGTGTGTGAGGATGAGTATGCGAGTGTGTGTGAGGATGAGTATGTGTGTGTGAGGATGAGTATGTGAGTGTGTGTGAGGATGAGTATGTGAGTGTGTGTGAGGATGAGTATGTGAGTGTGTGTGAAGATGAGTATGTGTGTGTGTGTGTGAGGATGAGTATGTGAGTGTGTGTGAGGATGAGTATGTGAGTGTGTGTGAGGATGAGTATGTGTGTGTGAGGATGAGTATGTGAGTGTGTGTGAGGATGAGTATGTGAGTGTGTGTGAGGATCAGTATGTGAGTGTGTGTGAGGATGAGTATGTGTGTGTGTGTGAGGATGAGTATGTGAGTGTGTGTGAGGATGAGTACGTGAGTGTGTGTGAGGATGAGTACGTGAGTGTGTGAGGATGAGTATGTGAGTGTGTGTGAGGATGAGTACGTGAGTGTGTGTGAGGATGAGTATGTGTGTGTGTGTGAGGATGAGTATGTGAGTGTGTGTGAGGATGAGTATGTGAGTGTGTGTGAGGATGAGTATGTGAGTGTGTGAGGATGAGTATGTGAGTGTGTGTGAGGATGAGTATGTGAGTGTGTGAGGATGAGTATGTGAGTGTATGAGGATGAGGATGTGAGTGTGTGCGAGGATGAGTATGTGAGTTGTGTGAGGATGAGTATGTGTGTGTGTGTGAGGATGAGTATGTGAGTGTGTGTGAGGATGAGTATGTGTGTGTGTGTGTGAGGATGAGTATGTGAGTGTGTGTGAGGATGAGTATGTGTGTGTGTGTGAGGATGAGTATGTGAGTGTGTGAGGATGAGTATGTGAGTGTGTGTGAGGATGAGTATGTGTGTGTGTGTGAGGATGAATATGTGACTGTGTGTGAGGATGAGTACGTGAGTGTGTGTGAGGATGAGTACGTGAGTGTGTGTGAGGATGAGTATATGAGTGTGTGTGAGGATGAGTATGTGAGTGTGTGTGAGGATGAGTATGTGTGTGTGTGAGGATGAGTATGTGTGTGTGTGAGGATGAGAATGTGAGTGTGTGAGGATGAGTATGTGACTGTGTGTGAGGATGAGTATGTGAGTGTGTGTGAGGATGAGTATGTGTGTGTGTGTGAGGATGAGTATGTGAGTGTGTGAGGATGAGTATGTGAGTGTGTGAGGATGAGTATGTGAGTGTGTGTGAGGATGAGTATGTGAGTGTGTGTGAGGATGAGTATGTGAGTGTGTGTGAGGATGAGTATGTGAGTGTGTGTGTAAGGATGAGTACATGAGAGTGTGTGAGGATGAGTATGTGAGTGTGTGTGAGGATGAGTATGTGAGTGTGTGTGAGGATGAGTATGTGAGTGTGTGAGGATGAGTATGTGAGTGTGTGTGAGGATGAGTACGTGAGTGTGTGTGAGGATGAGGATGTGAGTGTGTGTGAGGATGAGTATGTGAGTGTGTGTGAGGATGAGTACGTGAGTGTGTGAGGATGAGTACGTGAGTGTGTGTGAGGATGAGTATGTGCGTGTGTGTGTGAGGATGAGTATGTGAGTGTGTGAGGATGAGTACGTGAGTGTGTGAGGATGAGTATGTGAGTGTGTGTGAGGATGAGTACGTGAGTGTGTGAGGATGAGTATGTGAGTGTGTGTGAGGATGAGTGTGTGTGAGTGTGTGTGAGGATGAGTGTGTGTGAGGATGAGTATGTGAGTGTGTGAGGATGAGTACGTGAGTGTGTGTGAGGATGAGTATGTGAGTGTGTGTGAGGATGAGTATGTGTGTGTGTGTGAGGATGAGTATGTGAGTGTGTGTGAGGATGAGTTTGTGAGTGTGTGTGAGGATGAGTATGTGAGTGTGTGTGAGGATGAGTATGTGAGTGTGTGTGAGGATGAGTATGTGTGTGTGTGTGAGGATGAGTATGTGAGTGTGAGGATGAGTATGTGTGTGTATGTGAGGATGAGTATGTGTGTGTGTATGTGAGGATGAGTATGTGTGTGTGTGTGAGGATGAGTATGTGAGTGTGAGGATGAGTATGTGAGTGTGTGTGAGGATGAGTATGTGTGTGTGTGTGTGAGGATGAGTATGTGTGTGTGTGTGTGAGGATGAGTATGTGAGTGTGTGTGAGGATGAGTATGTGAGTGTGTGTGAGGATGAGTATGTGTGTGTGAGGATGAGTATGTGAGTGTGTGTGAGGATGAGTATGTGAGTCTGTGTGAGGATGAGTATGTGAGTGTGTGTGAGGATGAGTATGTGAGTGTGTGTGTGAGGATGAGTATGTGAGTGTGTGTGAGGATGAGTATGTGAGTGTGTGTGAGGATGAGTATGTGAGTGTGTGAGGATGAGTATGTGTGTGTGTGTGTGAGGATGAGTATGTCAGTGTGTGTGAGGATGAGTATGTGTGTGTGAGGATGAGTATGTGAGTGTGTGCGAGGATGAGTATGTGAGTGTGTGTGAGGATGAGTATGTGAGTGTGTGTGAGGATGAGTATGTGTGTGTGTGTGTGAGGATGAGTATGTGAGTGTGTGTGAGGATGAGTATGTGAGTGTGTGTGAGGATGAGTATGTGTGTGTGAGGATGAGTATGTGAGTGTGTGTGAGGATGAGTATGTGAGTGTGTGTGAGGATGAGTATGTGAGTGTGTGTGAGGATGAGTATGTGTGTGTGTGTGAGGATGAGTATGTGAGTGTGTGTGAGGATGAGTACGTGAGTGTGTGTGAGGATGAGTACGTGAGTGTGTGAGGATGAGTATGTGAGTGTGTGTGAGGATGAGTACGTGAGTGTGTGTGAGGATGAGTATGTGTGTGTGTGTGAGGATGAGTATGTGAGTGTGTGTGAGGATGAGTATGTGAGTGTGTGTGAGGATGAGTATGTGAGTGTGTGAGGATGAGTATGTGAGTGTGTGTGAGGATGAGTATGTGAGTGTGTGAGGATGAGTATGTGAGTGTGTGAGGATGAGGATGTGAGTGTGTGCGAGGATGAGTATGTGAGTTGTGTGAGGATGAGTATGTGTGTGTGTGAGGATGAGTATGTGAGTGTGTGTGAGGATGAGTATGTGTGTGTGTGTGTGAGGATGAGTATGTGAGTGTGTGTGAGGATGAGTATGTGTGTGTGTGTGAGGATGAGTATGTGAGTGTGTGAGGATGAGTATGTGAGTGTGTGTGAGGATGAGTATGTGTGTGTGTGTGAGGATGAATATGTGACTGTGTGTGAGGATGAGTACGTGAGTGTGTGTGAGGATGAGTACGTGAGTGTGTGTGAGGATGAGTATATGAGTGTGTGTGAGGATGAGTTGTGAGTGTGTGTGAGGATGAGTATGTGAGTGTGTGAGGATGAGTATGTGAGTGTGTGAGGATGAGTATGTGTGTGTGTGTGAGGATGAGTATGTGAGTGTGTGTGAGGATGAGTATGTGAGTGTGTGTGAGGATGAGTATGTGAGAGTGTGTGAGGATGAGTATGTGAGTGTGTGTGAGTGTGTGTGAGGATGAGTATGTGAGTGTGTGTGAGGATGAGTATATGAGTGTGTGTGAGGATGAGTATGTGAGTGTGTGAGGATGAGTATGTGAGTGTGTGAGGATGAGTATGTGTGTGTGTGTGAGGATGAGTATGTGAGTGTGTGTGAGGATGAGTATGTGAGTGTGTGTGAGGATGAGTATGTGAGTGTGTGTGAGGATGAGTATGTGAGAGTGTGTGAGGATGAGTATGTGAGTGTGTGTGAGGATGAGTTTGTGAGTGTGTGTGAGGATGAGTATGTGTGTGTGTGTGAGGATGAGTATGTGAGTGTGTGAGGATGAGTATGTGAGTGTGTGAGGATGAGTATGTGAGTGTGTGTGAGGATGAGTATGTGTGTGTGTGTGAGGATGAGTATGAGTGTGTGAGGATGAGTATGTGAGTGTGTGTGAGGATGAGTATGTGAGTGTGTGTGAGGATGAGTATGTGAGTGTGTGTGAGGATGACTATGTGTGTGTGTGTGAGGATGAGTATGTGAGTGTGTGTGAGGATGAGTAAGTGAGTGTGTGTGAGGATGAGTATGTGAGTGTGTGAGGATGAGTATGTGAGTGTGTGTGAGGATGAGTGTGTGTGAGTGTGTGTGAGGATGAGTGTGTGTGAGGATGAGTATGTGAGTGTGTGAGGATGAGTACGTGAGTGTGTGTGAGGATGAGTATGTGAGTGTGTGTGAGGATAAGTATGTGTGTGTGTGTGAGGATGAGTATGTGAGTGTGTGTGAGGATGAGTTTGTGAGTGTGTGTGAGGATGAGTATGTGAGTGTGTGTGAGGATGAGTATGTGAGTGTGTGTGAGGATGAGTATGTGTGTGTGTGTGAGGATGAGTATGTGAGTGTGAGGATGAGTATGTGTGTGTATGTGAGGATGAGTATGTGTGTGTGTATGTGAGGATGAGTATGTGTGTGTGTGTGAGGATGAGTATGTGAGTGTGAGGATGAGTATGTGAGTGTGTGTGAGGATGAGTATGTGTGTGTGTGTGTGAGGATGAGTATGTGTGTGTGTGTGTGTGTGAGGATGAGTATGTGAGTGTGTGTGAGGATGAGTATGTGAGTGTGTGTGAGGATGAGTATGTGAGTGTGTGTGAGGATGAGTATGTGTGTGTGAGGATGAGTATGTGAGTGTGTGTGAGGATGAGTATGTGAGTGTGTGTGAGGATGAGTATGTGAGTGTGTGTGAGGATGAGTATGTGAGTGTGTGTGTGAGGATGAGTATGTGAGTGTGTGTGAGGATGAGTATGTGAGTGTGTGTGAGGATGAGTATGTGAGTGTGTGAGGATGAGTATGTGTGTGTGTGTGTGAGGATGAGTATGTGAGTGTGTGTGAGGATGAGTATGTGTGTGTGAGGATGAGTATGTGAGTGTGTGTGAGGATGAGTATGTGAGTGTGTGTGAGGATGAGTATGTGAGTGTGTGTGAGGATGAGTATGTGTGTGTGTGTGTGAGGATGAGTATGTGAGTGTGTGTGAGGATGAGTATGTGAGTGTGTGTAAGGATGAGTATGTGTGTGTGAGGATGAGTATGTGAGTGTGTGTGAGGATGAGTATGTGAGTGTGTGTGAGGATCAGTATGTGAGTGTGTGTGAGGATGAGTATGTGTGTGTGTGTGAGGATGAGTATGTGAGTGTGTGTGAGGATGAGTACGTGAGTGTGTGTGAGGATGAGTACGTGAGTGTGTGAGGATGAGTATGTGAGTGTGTGTGAGGATGAGTACGTGAGTGTGTGTGAGGATGAGTATGTGTGTGTGTGTGAGGATGAGTATGTGAGTGTGTGTGAGGATGAGTATGTGAGTGTGTGTGAGGATGAGTATGTGAGTGTGTGAGGATGAGTATGTGAGTGTGTGTGAGGATGAGTATGTGAGTGTGTGAGGATGAGTATGTGAGTGTGTGTGAGGATGAGTATGTGTGTGTGTGTGTGAGGATGAGTGTGTGAGGGTGTGTGAGGATGAGTATGTGAGTTGTGTGAGGATGAGTATGTGTGTGTGTGTGAGGATGAGTATGTGAGTGTGTGTGAGGATGAGTATGTGTGTGTGTGTGTGAGGATGAGTATGTGAGTGTGTGTGAGGATGAGTATGTGAGTTGTGTGAGGATGAGTATGTGTGTGTGTGTGAGGATGAGTATGTGAGTGTGTGTGAGGATGAGTATGTGTGTGTGTGTGTGAGGATGAGTATGTGAGTGTGTGTGAGGATGAGTATGTGTGTGTGTGTGAGGATGAGTATGTGAGTGTGTGAGGATGAGTATGTGAGTGTGTGTGAGGATGAGTATGTGTGTGTGTGTGAGGATGAATATGTGACTGTGTGTGAGGATGAGTACGTGAGTGTGTGTGAGGATGAGGATGTGAGTGTGTGCGAGGATGAGTATGTGAGTTGTGTGAGGATGAGTATGTGTGTGTGTGTGAGGATGAGTATGTGAGTGTGTGTGAGGATGAGTATGTGTGTGTGTGTGTGAGGATGAGTATGTGAGTGTGTGTGAGGATGAGTATGTGTGTGTGTGTGAGGATGAGTATGTGAGTGTGTGAGGATGAGTATGTGAGTGTGTGTGAGGATGAGTATGTGTGTGTGTGTGAGGATGATATGTGACTGTGTGTGAGGATGAGTACGTGAGTGTGTGTGAGGATGAGTACGTGAGTGTGTGTGAGGATGAGTATATGAGTGTGTGTGAGGATGAGTATGTGAGTGTGTGTGAGGATGAGTATGTGTGTGTGTGAGGATGAGTATGTGTGTGTGTGAGGATGAGAATGTGAGTGTGTGAGGATGAGTATGTGAGTGTGTGAGGATGAGTATGTGAGTGTGTGTGAGGATGAGTATGTGTGTGTGTGTGAGGATGAGTATGTGTGTGTGTGAGGATGAGTATGTGAGTGTGTGAGGATGAGTATGTGAGTGTGTGTGAGGATGAGTATGGTGTGTTGTGTGTGAGGATGAGTATGTGAGTGTGTGTGAGGATGAGTATGTGAGTGTGTGTGAGGATGAGTATGTGAGTGTGTGTGTAAGGATGAGTACATGAGAGTGTGTGAGGATGAGTATGTGAGTGTGTGTGAGGATGAGTATGTGAGTGTGTGTGAGGATGAGTATGTGAGTGTGTGAGGATGAGTATGTGAGTGTGTGTGAGGATGAGTACGTGAGTGTGTGTGAGGATGAGGATGTGAGTGTGTGTGAGGATGAGTATGTGAGTGTGTGTGAGGATGAGTATGTGAGTGTGTGTGAGGATGAGTATGTGAGTGTGAGGATGAGTATGTGTGTGTATGTGAGGATGAGTATGTGTGTGTGTATGTGAGGATGAGTATGTGTGTGTGTGTGAGGATGAGTATGTGAGTGTGAGGATGAGTATGTGAGTGTGTGTGAGGAAGAGTATGTGTGTGTGTGTGTGAGGATGAGTATGTGTGTGTGTGTGTGTGTGAGGATGAGTATGTGAGTGTGTGTGAGGATGAGTATGTGAGTGTGTGTGAGGATGAGTATGTGAGTGTGTGTGAGGATGAGTATGTGTGTGTGAGGATGAGTATGTGAGTGTGTGTGAGGATGAGTATGTGAGTGTGTGTGAGGATGAGTATGTGAGTGTGTGTGTGAGGATGAGTATGTGAGTGTGTGTGAGGATGAGTATGTGAGTGTGTGTGAGGATGAGTATGTGAGTGTGTGAGGATGAGTATGTGTGTGTGTGTGTGAGGATGAGTATGTGAGTGTGTGTGAGGATGAGTATGTGTGTGTGAGGATGAGTATGTGAGTGTGTGTGAGGATGAGTATGTGAGTGTGTGTGAGGATGAGTATGTGAGTGTGTGTGAGGATGAGTATGTGTGTGTGTGTGAGGATGAGTATGTGAGTGTGTGTGAGGATGAGTATGTGAGTGTGTGTGAGGATGAGTATGTGTGTGTGAGGATGAGTATGTGAGTGTGTGTGAGGATGAGTATGTGAGTGTGTGTGAGGATCAGTATGTGAGTGTGTGTGAGGATGAGTATGTGTGTGTGTGTGAGGATGAGTATGTGAGTGTGTGTGAGGATGAGTACGTGAGTGTGTGTGAGGATGAGTACGTGAGTGTGTGAGGATGAGTATTGAGTGTGTGTGAGGATGAGTACGTGAGTGTGTGTGAGGATGAGTATGTGAGTGTGTGTGAGGATGAGTATGTGAGTGTGTGTGAGGATGAGTATGTGAGTGTGTGAGGATGAGTATGTGAGTGTGTGTGAGGATGAGTATGTGAGTGTGTGAGGATGAGTATGTGAGTGTGTGTGAGGATGAGTATGTGTGTGTGTGTGTGAGGATGAGTGTGTGAGGGTGTGTGAGGATGAGTATGTGAGTTGTGTGAGGATGAGTATGTGTGTGTGTGTGAGGATGAGTATGTGAGTGTGTGTGAGGATGAGTATGTGTGTGTGTGTGTGAGGATGAGTATGTGAGTGTGTGTGAGGATGAGTATGTGAGTTGTGTGAGGATGAGTATGTGTGTGTGTGTGAGGATGAGTATGTGAGTGTGTGTGAGGATGAGTATGTGTGTGTGTGTTTGAGGATGAGTATGTGAGTGTGTGTGAGGATGAGTATGTGTGTGTGTGTGAGGATGAGTATGTGAGTGTGTGAGGATGAGTATGTGAGTGTGTGTGAGGATGAGTATGGTGTGTGTGTGAGGATGAATATGTGACTGTGTGTGAGGATGAGTACGTGAGTGTGTGTGAGGATGAGGATGTGAGTGTGTGCGAGGATGAGTATGTGAGTTGTGTGAGGATGAGTATGTGTGTGTGTGTGAGGATGAGTATGTGAGTGTGTGTGAGGATGAGTATGTGTGTGTGTGTGTGAGGATGAGTATGTGAGTGTGTGTGAGGATGAATATGTGTGTGTGTGTGAGGATGAGTATGTGAGTGTGTGAGGATGAGTATGTGAGTGAGTGTGAGGATGAGTATGTGTGTGTGTGTGAGGATGAATATGTGACTGTGTGTGAGGATGAGTACGTGAGTGTGTGTGAGGATGAGTACGTGAGTGGGTGTGAGGATGAGTATATGAGTGTGTGTGAGGATGAGTATGTGAGTGTGTGTGAGGATGAGTATGTGTGTGTGTGAGGATGAGTATGTGTGTGTGTGAGGATGAGAATGTGAGTGTGTGAGGATGAGTATGTGACTGTGTGTGAGGATGAGTATGTGAGTGTGTGTGAGGATGAGTATGTGTGTGTGTGTGAGGATGAGTATGTGAGTGTGTGAGGATGAGTATGTGAGTGTGTGAGGATGAGTATGTGAGTGTGTGTGAGGATGAGTATGTGAGTGTGTGTGAGGATGAGTATGTGAGTGTGTGTGAGGATGAGTATGTGAGTGTGTGTGAGGATGAGTATGTGAGTGTGTGTGTAAGGATGAGTACATGAGAGTGTGTGAGGATGAGTATGTGAGTGTGTGTGAGGATGAGTATGTGAGTGTGTGTGAGGATGAGTATGTGAGTGTGTGAGGATGAGTATGTGAGTGTGTGTGAGGATGAGTACGTGAGTGTGTGTGAGGATGAGGATGTGAGTGTGTGTGAGGATGAGTATGTGAGTGTGTGTGAGGATGAGTACGTGAGTGTGTGAGGATGAGTACGTGAGTGTGTGTGAGGATGAGTATGTGCGTGTGTGTGTGAGGATGAGTATGTGAGTGTGTGAGGATGAGTACGTGAGTGTGTGAGGATGAGTATGTGAGTGTGTGTGAGGATGAGTACGTGAGTGTGTGAGGATGAGTATGTGAGTGTGTGTGAGGATGAGTGTGTGTGAGTGTGTGTGAGGATGAGTGTGTGTGAGGATGAGTATGTGAGTGTGTGAGGATGAGTACGTGAGTGTGTGTGAGGATGAGTATGTGAGTGTGTGTGAGGATGAGTATGTGTGTGTGTGTGAGGATGAGTATGTGAGTGTGTGTGAGGATGAGTATGTGAGTGTGTGTGAGGATGAGTTTGTGAGTGTGTGTGAGGATGAGTATGTGAGTGTGTGTGAGGATGAGTATGTGAGTGTGTGTGAGGATGAGTATGTGTGTGTGTGTGAGGATGAGTATGTGAGTGTGAGGATGAGTATGTGTGTGTATGTGAGGATGAGTATGTGTGTGTGTATGTGAGGATGAGTGTGTGTGTGTGTGTGAGGATGAGTATGTGAGTGTGAGGATGAGTATGTGAGTGTGTGTGAGGATGAGTATGTGTGTGTGTGTGTGAGGATGAGTATGTGTGTGTGTGTGTGAGGATGAGTATGTGAGTGTGTGTGAGGATGAGTATGTGAGTGTGTGTGAGGATGAGTATGTGAGTGTGTGTGAGGATGAGTATGTGTGTGTGAGGATGAGTATGTGAGTGTGTGTGAGGATGAGTATGTGAGTGTGTGTGAGGATGAGTATGTGAGTGTGTGTGAGGATGAGTATGTGAGTGTGTGTGTGAGGATGAGTATGTGAGTGTGTGTGAGGATGAGTATGTGAGTGTGTGTGAGGATGAGTATGTGAGTGTGTGAGGATGAGTATGTGTGTGTGTGTGTGAGGATGAGTATGTGAGTGTGTGTGAGGATGAGTATGTGTGTGTGAGGATGAGTATGTGAGTGTGTGTGAGGATGAGTATGTGAGTGTGTGTGAGGATGAGTATGTGAGTGTGTGTGAGGATGAGTATTTGTGTGTGTGTGTGTGAGGATGAGTATGTGAGTGTGTGTGAGGATGAGTATGTGAGTGTGTGAGAGGATGAGTATGTGTGTGTGAGGATGAGTATGTGAGTGTGTGTGAGGATGAGTATGTGAGTGTGTGTGAGGATGAGTATGTGAGTGTGTGTGAGGATGAGTATGTGTGTGTGTGTGAGGATGAGTATGTGAGTGTGTGTGAGGATGAGTACGTGAGTGTGTGTGAGGATGAGTACGTGAGTGTGTGAGGATGAGTATGTGAGTGTGTGTGAGGATGAGTACGTGAGTGTGTGTGAGGATGAGTATGTGTGTGTGTGTGAGGATGAGTATGTGAGTGTGTGTGAGGATGAGTATGTGAGTGTGTGTGAGGATGAGTTTGTGAGTGTGTGTGAGGATGAGTATGTGAGTGTGTGTGAGGATGAGTATGTGAGTGTGTGTGAGGATGAGTATGTGTGTGTGTGTGAGGATGAGTATGTGAGTGTGAGGATGAGTATGTGTGTGTATGTGAGGATGAGTATGTGTGTGTGTATGTGAGGATGAGTATGTGTGTGTGTGTGAGGATGAGTATGTGAGTGTGAGGATGAGTATGTGAGTGTGTGTGAGGATGAGTATGTGTGTGTGTGTGTGAGGATGAGTATGTGTGTGTGTGTTGTGTGAGGATGAGTATGTGAGTGTGTGTGAGGATGAGTATGTGAGTGTGTGTGAGGATGAGTATGTGAGTGTGTGTGAGGATGAGTATGTGTGTGTGTGAGGATGAGTATGTGAGTGTGTGTGAGGATGAGTATGTGAGTGTGTGTGAGGATGAGTATGTGAGTGTGTGTGAGGATGAGTATGTGAGTGTGTGTGTGAGGATGAGTATGTGAGTGTGTGTGAGGATGAGTATGTGAGTGTGTGTGAGGATGAGTATGTGAGTGTGTGAGGATGAGTATGTGTGTGTGTGTGTGAGGATGAGTATGTGAGTGTGTGTGAGGATGAGTATGTGTGTGTGAGGATGAGTATGTGAGTGTGTGTGAGGATGAGTATGTGAGTGTGTGTGAGGATGAGTATGTGAGTGTGTGTGAGGATGAGTATGTGTGTGTGTGTGTGAGGATGAGTATGTGAGTGTGTGTGAGGATGAGTATGTGAGTGTGTGTGAGGATGAGTATGTGTGTGTGAGGATGAGTATGTGAGTGTGTGTGAGGATGAGTATGTGAGTGTGTGTGAGGATCAGTATGTGAGTGTGTGTGAGGATGAGTATGTGTGTGTGTGTGAGGATGAGTATGTGAGTGTGTGTGAGGATGAGTACGTGAGTGTGTGTGAGGATGAGTATGTGAGTGTGTGTGAGGATGAGTATGTGTGTGTGTGTGAGGATGAGTATGTGAGTGTGTGTGAGGATGAGTATGTGAGTGTGTGTGAGGATGAGTTTGTGAGTGTGTGTGAGGATGAGTATGTGAGTGTGTGTGAGGATGAGTATGTGAGTGTGTGTGAGGATGAGTATGTGTGTGTGTGTGAGGATGAGTATGTGAGTGTGAGAATGAGTATGTGTGTGTATGTGAGGATGAGTATGTGTGTGTGTATGTGAGGATGAGTGTGTGTGTGTGTGTGAGGATGAGTATGTGAGTGTGAGGATGAGTATGTGAGTGTGTGTGAGGATGAGTATGTGTGTGTGTGTGTGAGGATGAGTATGTGTGTGTGTGTGTGAGGATGAGTATGTGAGTGTGTGTGAGGATGAGTATGTGAGTGTATGTGAGGATGAGTGTGTGTGTGTGTGTGAGGATGAGTATGTGAGTGTGAGGATGAGTATGTGAGTGTGTGTGAGGATGAGTATGTGTGTGTGTGTGTGAGGATGAGTATGTGTGTGTGTGTGTGAGGATGAGTACGTGAGTGTGTGTGAGGATGAGTATGTGAGTGTGTGTGAGGATGAGTACGTGAGTGTGTGTGAGGATGAGTATGTGTGTGTGTGTGAGGATGAGTATGTGAGTGTGTGTGAGGATGAGTATGTGAGTGTGTGTGAGGATGAGTATGTGAGTGGTGTGAGGATGAGTATGTGAGTGTGTGTGAGGATGAGTATGTGAGTGTGTGAGGATGAGTATGTGAGTGTGTGTGAGGATGAGTATGTGTGTGTGTGTGTGAGGATGAGTGTGTGAGGGTGTGTGAGGATGAGTATGTGAGTTGTGTGAGGATGAGTATGTGTGTGTGTGTGAGGATGAGTATGTGAGTGTGTGTGAGGATGAGTATGTGTGTGTGTGTGTGAGGATGAGTATGTGAGTGTGTGTGAGGATGAGTATGTGAGTTGTGTGAGGATGAGTATGTGTGTGTGTGTGAGGATGAGTATGTGAGTGTGTGTGAGGATGAGTATGTGTGTGTGTGTGTGAGGATGAGTATGTGAGTGTGTGTGAGGATGAGTATGTGTGTGTGTGTGAGGATGAGTATGTGAGTGTGTGAGGATGAGTATGTGAGTGTGTGTGAGGATGAGTATGTGTGTGTGTGTGAGGATGAATATGTGACTGTGTGTGAGGATGAGTACGTGAGTGTGTGTGAGGATGAGGATGTGAGTGTGTGCGAGGATGAGTATGTGAGTTGTGTGAGGATGAGTATGTGTGTGTGTGTGAGGATGAGTATGTGAGTGTGTGTGAGGATGAGTATGTGTGTGTGTGTGAGGATGAGTATGTGAGTGTGTGTGAGGATGAGTATGTGTGTGTGTGTGAGGATGAGTATGTGAGTGTGTGAGGATGAGTATGTGAGTGTGTGTGAGGATGAGTATGTGTGTGTGTGTGAGGATGAATATGTGACTGTGTGTGAGGATGAGTACGTGAGTGTGTGTGAGGATGAGTACGTGAGTGTGTGTGAGGATGAGTATATGAGTGTGTGTGAGGATGAGTATGTGAGTGTGTGTGAGGATGAGTATGTGTGTGTGTGAGGATGAGAATGTGAGTGTGTGAGGATGAGTATGTGACTGTGTGTGAGGATGAGTATGTGAGTGTGTGTGAGGATGAGTATGTGTGTGTGTGTGAGGATGAGTTGTGAGTGTGTGAGGATGAGTATGTGAGTGTGTGAGGATGAGTATGTGAGTGTGTGTGAGGATGAGTATGTGAGTGTGTGTGAGGATGAGTATGTGAGTGTGTGTGAGGATGAGTATGTGAGTGTGTGTGAGGATGAGTATGTGAGTGTGTGTGTAAGGATGAGTACATGAGAGTGTGTGAGGATGAGTATGTGAGTGTGTGTGAGGATGAGTATGTGAGTGTGTGTGAGGATGAGTATGTGAGTGTGTGAGGATGAGTATGTGAGTGTGTGTGAGGATGAGTACGTGAGTGTGTGTGAGGATGAGGATGTGAGTGTGTGTGAGGATGAGTATGTGAGTGTGTGTGAGGATGAGTATGTGAGTGTGTGTGAGGATGAGTATGTGTGTGTGTGTGAGGATGAGTATGTGAGTGTGAGGATGAGTATGTGTGTGTATGTGAGGATGAGTATGTGTGTGTGTATGTGAGGATGAGTATGTGTGTGTGTGTGAGGATGAGTATGTGAGTGTGAGGATGAGTATGTGAGTGTGTGTGAGGATGAGTATGTGTGTGTGTGTGTGAGGATGAGTATGTGTGTGTGTGTGTGTGTGAGGATGAGTAGTGAGTGTGTGTGAGGATGAGTATGTGAGTGTGTGTGAGGATGAGTATGTGAGTGTGTGTGAGGATGAGTATGTGTGTGTGAGGATGAGTATGTGAGTGTGTGTGAGGATGAGTATGTGAGTGTGTGTGAGGATGAGTATGTGAGTGTGTGTGAGGATGAGTATGTGAGTGTGTGTGTGAGGATGAGTATGTGAGTGTGTGTGAGGATGAGTATGTGAGTGTGTGTGAGGATGAGTATGTGAGTGTGTGTGAGGATGAGTATGTGTGTGTGTGTGGTGAGATGAGTATGTGAGTGTGTGTGAGGATGAGTATGTGAGTGTGTGTGAGGATGAGTATGTGTGTGTGAGGATGAGTATGTGAGTGTGTGTGAGGATGAGTATGTGAGTGTGTGTGAGGATCAGTATGTGAGGTGTGTGTGAGGATGAGTATGTGTGTGTGTGAGGATGAGTATGTGAGTGTGTGTGAGGATGAGTACGTGAGTGTGTGTGAGGATGAGTATGTGAGTGTGTGTGAGGATGAGTATGTGAGTGTGTGTGTGAGGATGAGTATGTGAGTGTGTGTGAGGATGAGTATGTGAGTGTGTGTGAGGATGAGTATGTGAGTGTGTGAGGATGAGTATGTGTGTGTGTGTGTGAGGATGAGTATGTGAGTGTGTGTGAGGATGAGTTGTGTGTGTGAGGATGAGTATGTGAGTGTGTGTGAGGATGAGTATGTGAGTGTGTGTGAGGATGAGTATGTGAGTGTGTGTGAGGATGAGTATTTGTGTGTGTGTGTGTGAGGATGAGTATGTGAGTGTGTGTGAGGATGAGTATGTGAGTGTGTGAGAGGATGAGTATGTGTGTGTGAGGATGAGTATGTGAGTGTGTGTGAGGATGAGTATGTGAGTGTGTGTGAGGATGAATATGTGAGTGTGTGTGAGGATGAGTATGTGTGTGTGTGTGAGGATGAGTATGTGAGTGTGTGTGAGGATGAGTACGTGAGTGTGTGTGAGGATGAGTACGTGAGTGTGTGAGGATGAGTATGTGAGTGTGTGTGAGGATGAGTACGTGAGTTGTGTGTGAGGATGAGTATGTGTGTGTGTGTGAGGATGAGTATGTGAGTGTGTGTGAGGATGAGTATGTGAGTGTGTGTGAGGATGAGTTTGTGAGTGTGTGTGAGGATGAGTATGTGAGTGTGTGTGAGGATGAGTATGTGAGTGTGTGTGAGGATGAGTATGTGTGTGTGTGTGAGGATGAGTATGTGAGTGTGAGGATGAGTATGTGTGTGTATGTGAGGATGAGTATGTGTGTGTGTATGTGAGGATGAGTATGTGTGTGTGTGTGAGGATGAGTATGTGAGTGTGAGGATGAGTATGTGAGTGTGTGTGAGGATGAGTATGTGTGTGTGTGTGTGAGGATGAGTATGTGTGTGTGTGTGTGTGTGAGGATGAGTATGTGAGTGTGTGTGAGGATGAGTATGTGAGTGTGTGTGAGGATGAGTATGTGAGTGTGTGTGAGGATGAGTATGTGTGTGTGAGGATGAGTATGTGAGTGTGTGTGAGGATGAGTATGTGAGTGTGTGTGAGGATGAGTATGTGAGTGTGTGTGAGGATGAGTATGTGAGTGTGTGTGTGAGGATGAGTATGTGAGTGTGTGTGAGGATGAGTATGTGAGTGTGTGTGTGAGGATGAGTATGTGAGTGTGTGAGGATGAGTATGTGTGTGTGTGTGTGAGGATGAGTATGTGAGTGTGTGTGAGGATGAGTATGTGTGTGTGAGGATGAGTATGTGAGTGTGTGTGAGGATGAGTATGTGAGTGTGTGTGAGGATGAGTATGTGAGTGTGTGTGAGGATGAGTATGTGTGTGTGTGTGTGAGGATGAGTATGTGAGTGTGTGTGAGGATGAGTATGTGAGTGTGTGTGAGGATGAGTATGTGTGTGTGAGGATGAGTATGTGAGTGTGTGTGAGGATGAGTATGTGAGTGTGTGTGAGGATCAGTATGTGAGTGTGTGTGAGGATGAGTATGTGTGTGTGTGTGAGGATGAGTATGTGAGTGTGTGTGAGGATGAGTACGTGAGTGTGTGTGAGGATGAGTACGTGAGTGTGTGAGGATGAGTATGTGAGTGTGTGTGAGGATGAGTACGTGAGTGTGTGTGAGGATGAGTATGTGTGTGTGTGTGAGGATGAGTATGTGAGTGTGTGTGAGGATGAGTATGTGAGTGTGTGTGAGGATGAGTATGTGAGTGTGTGAGGATGAGTATGTGAGTGTGTGTGAGGATGAGTATGTGAGTGTGTGAGGATGAGTATGTGAGTGTGTGTGAGGATGAGTATGTGTGTGTGTGTGTGAGGATGAGTGTGTGAGGGTGTGTGAGGATGAGTATGTGAGTTGTGTGAGGATGAGTATGTGTGTGTGTGTGAGGATGAGTATGTGAGTGTGTGTGAGGATGAGTATGTGTGTGTGTGTGTGAGGATGAGTATGTGAGTGTGTGTGAGGATGAGTATGTGAGTTGTGTGAGGATGAGTATGTGTGTGTGTGTGAGGATGAGTATGTGAGTGTGTGTGAGGATGAGTATGTGTGTGTGTGTGTGAGGATGAGTATGTGAGTGTGTGTGAGGATGAGTATGTGTGTGTGTGTGAGGATGAGTATGTGAGTGTGTGAGGATGAGTATGTGAGTGTGTGTGAGGATGAGTATGTGTGTGTGTGTGAGGATGAATATGTGACTGTGTGTGAGGATGAGTACGTGAGTGTGTGTGAGGATGAGGATGTGAGTGTGTGCGAGGATGAGTATGTGAGTTGTGTGAGGATGAGTATGTGTGTGTGTGTGAGGATGAGTATGTGAGTGTGTGTGAGGATGAGTATGTGTGTGTGTGTGAGGATGAGTATGTGAGTGTGTGTGAGGATGAGTATGTGTGTGTGTGTGAGGATGAGTATGTGAGTGTGTGAGGATGAGTATGTGAGTGTGTGTGAGGATGAGTATGTGTGTGTGTGTGAGGATGAATATGTGACTGTGTGTGAGGATGAGTACGTGAGTGTGTGTGAGGATGAGTACGTGAGTGTGTGTGAGGATGAGTATATGAGTGTGTGTGAGGATGAGTATGTGAGTGTGTGTGAGGATGAGTATGTGTGTGTGTGAGGATGAGAATGTGAGTGTGTGAGGATGAGTATGTGACTGTGTGTGAGGATGAGTATGTGAGTGTGTGTGAGGATGAGTATGTGTGTGTGTGTGAGGATGAGTATGTGAGTGTGTGAGGATGAGTATGTGAGTGTGTGAGGATGAGTATGTGAGTGTGTGTGAGGATGAGTATGTGAGTGTGTGTGAGGATGAGTATGTGAGTGTGTGTGAGGATGAGTATGTGAGTGTGTGTGAGGATGAGTATGTGAGTGTGTGTGTAAGGATGAGTACATGAGAGTGTGTGAGGATGAGTATGTGAGTGTGTGTGAGGATGAGTATGTGAGTGTGTGTGAGGATGAGTATGTGAGTGTGAGAGGATGAGTATGTGAGTGTGTGTGAGGATGAGTACGTGAGTGTGTGTGAGGATGAGGATGTGAGTGTGTGTGAGGATGAGTATGTGAGTGTGTGTGAGGATGAGTATGTGAGTGTGTGTGAGGATGAGTATGTGTGTGTGTGTGAGGATGAGTATGTGAGTGTGAGGATGAGTATGTGTGTGTATGTGAGGATGAGTATGTGTGTGTGTATGTGAGGATGAGTATGTGTGTGTGTGTGAGGATGAGTATGTGAGTGTGAGGATGAGTATGTGAGTGTGTGTGAGGATGAGTATGTGTGTGTGTGTGTGAGGATGAGTATGTGTGTGTGTGTGTGTGTGAGGATGAGTATGTGAGTGTGTGTGAGGATGAGTATGTGAGTGTGTGTGAGGATGAGTATGTGAGTGTGTGTGAGGATGAGTATGTGTGTGTGAGGATGAGTATGTGAGTGTGTGTGAGGATGAGTATGTGAGTGTGTGTGAGGATGAGTATGTGAGTGTGTGTGAGGATGAGTATGTGAGTGTGTGTGTGAGGATGAGTATGTGAGTGTGTGTGAGGATGAGTATGTGAGTGTGTGTGAGGATGAGTATGTGAGTGTGTGTGAGGATGAGTATGTGTGTGTGTGTGTGAGGATGAGTATGTGAGTGTGTGTGAGGATGAGTATGTGAGTGTGTGTGAGGATGAGTATGTGTGTGTGAGGATGAGTATGTGAGTGTGTGTGAGGATGAGTATGTGAGTGTGTGTGAGGATCAGTATGTGAGTGTGTGTGAGGATGAGTATGTGTGTGTGTGTGAGGATGAGTATGTGAGTGTGTGTGAGGATGAGTACGTGAGTGTGTGTGAGGATGAGTACGTGAGTGTGTGAGGATGAGTATGTGAGTGTGTGTGAGGATGAGTACGTGAGTGTGTGTGAGGATGAGTATGTGAGTGTGTGTGAGGATGAGTATGTGAGTGTGTGTGAGGATGAGTATGTGAGTGTGTGAGGATGAGTATGTGAGTGTGTGTGAGGATGAGTATGTGAGTGTGTGAGGATGAGTATGTGAGTGTGTGTGAGGATGAGTATGTGTGTGTGTGTGTGAGGATGAGTGTGTGAGGGTGTGTGAGGATGAGTATGTGAGTTGTGTGAGGATGAGTATGTGTGTGTGTGTGAGGATGAGTATGTGAGTGTGTGTGAGGATGAGTATGTGTGTGTGTGTGTGAGGATGAGTATGTGAGTGTGTGTGAGGATGAGTATGTGAGTTGTGTGAGGATGAGTATGTGTGTGTGTGTGAGGATGAGTATGTGAGTGTGTGTGAGGATGAGTATGTGTGTGTGTGTGTGAGGATGAGTATGTGAGTGTGTGTGAGGATGAGTATGTGTGTGTGTGTGAGGATGAGTATGTGAGTGTGTGAGGATGAGTATGTGAGTGTGTGTGAGGATGAGTATGTGTGTGTGTGTGAGGATGAATATGTGACTGTGTGTGAGGATGAGTACGTGAGTGTGTGTGAGGATGAGGATGTGAGTGTGTGCGAGGATGAGTATGTGAGTTGTGTGAGGATGAGTATGTGTGTGTGTGTGAGGATGAGTATGTGAGTGTGTGTGAGGATGAGTATGTGTGTGTGTGTGTGAGGATGAGTATGTGAGTGTGTGTGAGGATGAGTATGTGTGTGTGTGTGAGGATGAGTATGTGAGTGTGTGAGGATGAGTATGTGAGTGTGTGTGAGGATGAGTATGTGTGTGTGTGTGAGGATGAATATGTGACTGTGTGTGAGGATGAGTACGTGAGTGTGTGTGAGGATGAGTACGTGAGTGTGTGTGAGGATGAGTATATGAGTGTGTGTGAGGATGAGTATGTGAGTGTGTGTGAGGATGAGTATGTGTGTGTGTGAGGATGAGTATGTGTGTGTGTGAGGATGAGAATGTGAGTGTGTGAGGATGAGTATGTGACTGTGTGTGAGGATGAGTATGTGAGTGTGTGTGAGGATGAGTATGTGTGTGTGTGTGAGGATGAGTATGTGAGTGTGTGAGGATGAGTATGTGAGTGTGTGAGGATGAGTATGTGAGTGTGTGTGAGGATGAGTATGTGAGTGTGTGTGAGGATGAGTATGTGAGTGTGTGTGAGGATGAGTATGTGAGTGTGTGTGAGGATGAGTATGTGAGTGTGTGTGTAAGGATGAGTACATGAGAGTGTGTGAGGATGAGTATGTGAGTGTGTGTGAGGATGAGTATGTGAGTGTGTGTGAGGATGAGTATGTGAGTGTGTGAGGATGAGTATGTGAGTGTGTGTGAGGATGAGTACGTGAGTGTGTGTGAGGATGAGGATGTGAGTGTGTGTGAGGATGAGTATGTGAGTGTGTGTGAGGATGAGTACGTGAGTGTGTGAGGATGAGTACGTGAGTGTGTGTGAGGATGAGTATGTGCGTGTGTGTGTGAGGATGAGTATGTGAGTGTGTGAGGATGAGTACGTGAGTGTGTGAGGATGAGTATGTGAGTGTGTGTGAGGATGAGTACGTGAGTGTGTGAGGATGAGTATGTGAGTGTGTGTGAGGATGAGTGTGTGTGAGTGTGTGTGAGGATGAGTGTGTGTGAGGATGAGTATGTGAGTGTGTGAGGATGAGTACGTGAGTGTGTGTGAGGATGAGTATGTGAGTGTGTGTGAGGATGAGTATGTGTGTGTGTGTGAGGATGAGTATGTGAGTGTGTGTGAGGATGAGTATGTGAGTGTGTGTGAGGATGAGTTTGTGAGTGTGTGTGAGGATGAGTATGTGAGTGTGTGTGAGGATGAGTATGTGAGTGTGTGTGAGGATGAGTATGTGTGTGTGTATGTGAGGATGAGTGTGTGTGTGTGTGTGAGGATGAGTATGTGAGTGTGAGGATGAGTATGTGAGTGTGTGTGAGGATGAGTATGTGTGTGTGTGTGTGAGGATGAGTATGTGTGTGTGTGTGTGAGGATGAGTATGTGAGTGTGTGTGAGGATGAGTATGTGAGTGTGTGTGAGGATGAGTATGTGAGTGTGTGTGAGGATGAGTATGTGTGTGTGAGGATGAGTATGTGAGTGTGTGTGAGGATGAGTATGTGAGTGTGTGTGAGGATGAGTATGTGAGTGTGTGTGAGGATGAGTATGTGAGTGTGTGTGTGAGGATGAGTATGTGAGTGTGTGTGAGGATGAGTATGTGAGTGTGTGTGAGGATGAGTATGTGAGTGTGTGAGGATGAGTATGTGTGTGTGTGTGTGAGGATGAGTATGTGAGTGTGTGTGAGGATGAGTATGTGTGTGTGAGGATGAGTATGTGAGTGTGTGTGAGGATGAGTATGTGAGTGTGTGTGAGGATGAGTATGTGAGTGTGTGTGAGGATGAGTATGTGTGTGTGTGTGTGAGGATGAGTGTGTGAGGGTGTGTGAGGATGAGTATGTGAGTTGTGTGAGGATGAGTATGTGTGTGTGTGTGAGGATGAGTATGTGAGTGTGTGTGAGGATGAGTATGTGTGTGTGTGTGTGAGGATGAGTATGTGAGTGTGTGTGAGGATGAGTATGTGAGTTGTGTGAGGATGAGTATGTGTGTGTGTGTGAGGATGAGTATGTGAGTGTGTGTGAGGATGAGTATGTGTGTGTGTGTTTGAGGATGAGTATGTGAGTGTGTGTGAGGATGAGTATGTGTGTGTGTGTGAGGATGAGTATGTGAGTGTGTGAGGATGAGTATGTAAGTGTGTGTGAGGATGAGTATGTGTGTGTGTGTGAGGATGAATATGTGACTGTGTGTGAGGATGAGTACGTGAGTGTGTGTGAGGATGAGTACGTGAGTGTGTGTGAGGATGAGTATATGAGTGTGTGTGAGGATGAGTATGTGAGTGTGTGTGAGGATGAGTATGTGTGTGTGTGAGGATGAGAATGTGAGTGTGTGAGGATGAGTATGTGACTGTGTGTGAGGATGAGTATGTGAGTGTGTGTGAGGATGAGTATGTGTGTGTGTGTGAGGATGAGTATGTGAGTGTGTGAGGATGAGTATGTGAGTGTGTGAGGATGAGTATGTGAGTGTGTGTGAGGATGAGTATGTGAGTGTGTGTGAGGATGAGTATGTGAGTGTGTGTGAGGATGAGTATGTGAGTGTGTGTGAGGATGAGTATGTGAGTGTGTGTGTAAGGATGAGTACATGAGAGTGTGTGAGGATGAGTATGTGAGTGTGTGTGAGGATGAGTATGTGAGTGTGTGTGAGGATGAGTATGTGAGTGTGTGAGGATGAGTATGTGAGTGTGTGTGAGGATGAGTACGTGAGTGTGTGTGAGGATGAGGATGTGAGTGTGTGTGAGGATGAGTATGTGAGTGTGTGTGAGGATGAGTATGTGAGTGTGTGTGAGGATGAGTATGTGTGTGTGTGTGAGGATGAGTATGTGAGTGTGAGGATGAGTATGTGTGTGTATGTGAGGATGAGTATGTGTGTGTGTATGTGAGGATGAGTATGTGTGTGTGTGTGAGGATGAGTATGTGAGTGTGAGGATGAGTATGTGAGTGTGTGTGAGGATGAGTATGTGTGTGTGTGTGTGAGGATGAGGATGTGTGTGTGTGTGTGTGTGAGGATGAGTATGTGAGTGTGTGTGAGGATGAGTATGTGAGTGTGTGTGAGGATGAGTATGTGAGTGTGTGTGAGGATGAGTATGTGTGTGTGAGGATGAGTATGTGAGTGTGTGTGAGGATGAGTATGTGAGTGTGTGTGAGGATGAGTATGTGAGTGTGTGTGAGGATGAGTATGTGAGTGTGTGTGTGAGGATGAGTATGTGAGTGTGTGTGAGGATGAGTATGTGAGTGTGTGTGAGGATGAGTATGTGTGTGTGTGTGTGAGGATGAGTATGTGAGTGTGTGTGAGGATGAGTATGTGAGTGTGTGTGAGGATGAGTATGTGTGTGTGAGGATGAGTATGTGAGTGTGTGTGAGGATGAGTATGTGAGTGTGTGTGAGGATCAGTATGTGAGTGTGTGTGAGGATGAGTATGTGTGTGTGTGTGAGGATGAGTATGTGAGTGTGTGTGAGGATGAGTACGTGAGTGTGTGTGAGGATGAGTACGTGAGTGTGTGAGGATGAGTATGTGAGTGTGTGTGAGGATGAGTACGTGAGTGTGTGTGAGGATGAGTATGTGAGTGTGTGTGAGGATGAGTATGTGAGTGTGTGTGAGGATGAGTATGTGAGTGTGTGAGGATGAGTATGTGAGTGTGTGTGAGGATGAGTATGTGAGTGTGTGAGGATGAGTATGTGAGTGTGTGTGAGGATGAGTATGTGTGTGTGTGTGTGAGGATGAGTGTGTGAGGGTGTGTGAGGATGAGTATGTGAGTTGTGTGAGGATGAGTATGTGTGTGTGTGTGAGGATGAGTATGTGAGTGTGTGTGAGGATGAGTATGTGTGTGTGTGTGTGAGGATGAGTATGTGAGTGTGTGTGAGGATGAGTATGTGAGTTGTGTGAGGATGAGTATGTGTGTGTGTGTGAGGATGAGTATGTGAGTGTGTGTGAGGATGAGTATGTGTGTGTGTGTGTGAGGATGAGTATGTGAGTGTGTGTGAGGATGAGTATGTGTGTGTGTGTGAGGATGAGTATGTGAGTGTGTGAGGATGAGTATGTGAGTGTGTGTGAGGATGAGTATGTGTGTGTGTGTGAGGATGAATATGTGACTGTGTGTGAGGATGAGTACGTGAGTGTGTGTGAGGATGAGGATGTGAGTGTGTGCGAGGATGAGTATGTGAGTTGTGTGAGGATGAGTATGTGTGTGTGTGTGAGGATGAGTATGTGAGTGTGTGTGAGGATGAGTATGTGTGTGTGTGTGTGAGGATGAGTATGTGAGTGTGTGTGAGGATGAGTATGTGTGTGTGTGTGAGGATGAGTATGTGAGTGTGTGAGGATGAGTATGTGAGTGTGTGTGAGGATGAGTACGTGAGTGTGTGTGAGGATGAGTACGTGAGTGTGTGTGAGGATGAGTATATGAGTGTGTGTGAGGATGAGTATGTGAGTGTGTGTGAGGATGAGTATGTGTGTGTGTGAGGATGAGTATGTGTGTGTGTGAGGATGAGAATGTGAGTGTGTGAGGATGAGTATGTGACTGTGTGTGAGGATGAGTATGTGAGTGTGTGTGAGGATGAGTATGTGTGTGTGTGTGAGGATGAGTATGTGAGTGTGTGAGGATGAGTATGTGAGTGTGTGAGGATGAGTATGTGAGTGTGTGTGAGGATGAGTATGTGAGTGTGTGTGAGGATGAGTATGTGAGTGTGTGTGAGGATGAGTATGTGAGTGTGTGTGAGGATGAGTATGTGAGTGTGTGTGTAAGGATGAGTACATGAGAGTGTGTGAGGATGAGTATGTGAGTGTGTGTGAGGATGAGTATGTGAGTGTGTGTGAGGATGAGTATGTGAGTGTGTGAGGATGAGTATGTGAGTGTGTGTGAGGATGAGTACGTGAGTGTGTGTGAGGATGAGGATGTGAGTGTGTGTGAGGATGAGTATGTGAGTGTGTGTGAGGATGAGTACGTGAGTGTGTGAGGATGAGTACGTGAGTGTGTGTGAGGATGAGTATGTGCGTGTGTGTGTGAGGATGAGTATGTGAGTGTGTGAGGATGAGTACGTGAGTGTGTGAGGATGAGTATGTGAGTGTGTGTGAGGATGAGTACGTGAGTGTGTGAGGATGAGTATGTGAGTGTGTGTGAGGATGAGTGTGTGTGAGTGTGTGTGAGGATGAGTGTGTGTGAGGATGAGTATGTGAGTGTGTGAGGATGAGTACGTGAGTGTGTGTGAGGATGAGTATGTGAGTGTGTGTGAGGATGAGTATGTGTGTGTGTGTGAGGATGAGTATGTGAGTGTGTGTGAGGATGAGTATGTGAGTGTGTGTGAGGATGAGTTTGTGAGTGTGTGTGAGGATGAGTATGTGAGTGTGTGTGAGGATGAGTATGTGAGTGTGTGTGAGGATGAGTATGTGTGTGTGTGTGAGGATGAGTATGTGAGTGTGAGGATGAGTATGTGTGTGTATGTGAGGATGAGTATGTGTGTGTGTATGTGAGGATGAGTGTGTGTGTGTGTGTGAGGATGAGTATGTGAGTGTGAGGATGAGTATGTGAGTGTGTGTGAGGATGAGTATGTGTGTGTGTGTGTGAGGATGAGTATGTGTGTGTGTGTGTGAGGATGAGTATGTGAGTGTGTGTGAGGATGAGTATGTGAGTGTGTGTGAGGATGAGTATGTGAGTGTGTGTGAGGATGAGTATGTGTGTGTGAGGATGAGTATGTGAGTGTGTGTGAGGATGAGTATGTGAGTGTGTGTGAGGATGAGTATGTGAGTGTGTGTGAGGATGAGTATGTGAGTGTGTGTGTGAGGATGAGTATGTGAGTGTGTGTGAGGATGAGTATGTGAGTGTGTGTGAGGATGAGTATGTGAGTGTGTGAGGATGAGTATGTGTGTGTGTGTGTGTGAGGATGAGTATGTGAGTGTGTGTGAGGATGAGTATGTGTGTGTGAGGATGAGTATGTGAGTGTGTGTGAGGATTAGTATGTGAGTGTGTGTGAGGATGAGTATGTGAGTGTGTGTGAGGATGAGTATGTGTGTGTGTGTGTGAGGATGAGTGTGTGAGGGTGTGTGAGGATGAGTATGTGAGTTGTGTGAGGATGAGTATGTGTGTGTGTGTGAGGATGAGTATGTGAGTGTGTGTGAGGATGAGTATGTGTGTGTGTGTGTGAGGATGAGTATGTGAGTGTGTGTGAGGATGAGTATGTGAGTTGTGTGAGGATGAGTATGTGTGTGTGTGTGAGGATGAGTATGTGAGTGTGTGTGAGGATGAGTATGTGTGTGTGTGTTTGAGGATGAGTATGTGAGTGTGTGTGAGGATGAGTATGTGTGTGTGTGTGAGGATGAGTATGTGAGTGTGTGAGGATGAGTATGTGAGTGTGTGTGAGGATGAGTATGTGTGTGTGTGTGAGGATGAATATGTGACTGTGTGTGAGGATGAGTACGTGAGTGTGTGTGAGGATGAGGATGTGAGTGTGTGCGAGGATGAGTATGTGAGTTGTGTGAGGATGAGTATGTGTGTGTGTGTGAGGATGAGTATGTGAGTGTGTGTGAGGATGAGTATGTGTGTGTGTGTGTGAGGATGAGTATGTGAGTGTGTGTGAGGATGAGTATGTGTGTGTGTGTGAGGATGAGTATGTGAGTGTGTGAGGATGAGTATGTGAGTGTGTGTGAGGATGAGTATGTGTGTGTGTGTGAGGATGAATATGTGACTGTGTGTGAGGATGAGTACGTGAGTGTGTGTGAGGATGAGTACGTGAGTGTGTGTGAGGATGAGTATATGAGTGTGTGTGAGGATGAGTATGTGAGTGTGTGTGAGGATGAGTATGTGTGTGTGTGAGGATGAGTATGTGTGTGTGTGAGGATGAGAATGTGAGTGTGTGAGGATGAGTTTGTGACTGTGTGTGAGGATGAGTATGTGAGTGTGTGTGAGGATGAGTATGTGTGTGTGTGTGAGGATGAGTATGTGAGTGTGTGAGGATGAGTATGTGAGTGTGTGAGGATGAGTATGTGAGTGTGTGTGAGGATGAGTATGTGAGTGTGTGTGAGGATGAGTATGTGAGTGTGTGTGAGGATGAGTATGTGAGTGTGTGTGTAAGGATGAGTACATGAGAGTGTGTGAGGATGAGTATGTGAGTGTGTGTGAGGATGAGTATGTGAGTGTGTGTGAGGATGAGTATGTGAGTGTGTGAGGATGAGTATGTGAGTGTGTGTGAGGATGAGTACGTGAGTGTGTGTGAGGATGAGGATGTGAGTGTGTGTGAGGATGAGTATGTGAGTGTGTGTGAGGATGAGTACGTGAGTGTGTGAGGATGAGTACGTGAGTGTGTGTGAGGATGAGTATGTGCGTGTGTGTGTGAGGATGAGTATGTGAGTGTGTGAGGATGAGTACGTGAGTGTGTGAGGATGAGTATGTGAGTGTGTGTGAGGATGAGTACGTGAGTGTGTGAGGATGAGTATGTGAGTGTGTGTGAGGATGAGTGTGTGTGAGTGTGTGTGAGGATGAGTGTGTGTGAGGATGAGTATGTGAGTGTGTGAGGATGAGTACGTGAGTGTGTGTGAGGATGAGTATGTGAGTGTGTGTGAGGATGAGTATGTGTGTGTGTGTGAGGATGAGTATGTGAGTGTGTGTGAGGATGAGTATGTGAGTGTGTGTGAGGATGAGTTTGTGAGTGTGTGTGAGGATGAGTATGTGAGTGTGTGTGAGGATGAGTATGTGAGTGTGTGTGAGGATGAGTATGTGTGTGTGTGTGAGGATGAGTATGTGAGTGTGAGGATGAGTATGTGTGTGTATGTGAGGATGAGTATGTGTGTGTGTATGTGAGGATGAGTGTGTGTGTGTGTGTGAGGATGAGTATGTGAGTGTGAGGATGAGTATGTGAGTGTGTGTGAGGATGAGTATGTGTGTGTGTGTGTGAGGATGAGTATGTGTGTGTGTGTGTGAGGATGAGTATGTGAGTGTGTGTGAGGATGAGTATGTGAGTGTGTGTGAGGATGAGTATGTGAGTGTGTGTGAGGATGAGTATGTGTGTGTGAGGATGAGTATGTGAGTGTGTGTGAGGATGAGTATGTGAGTGTGTGTGAGGATGAGTATGTGAGTGTGTGTGAGGATGAGTATGTGAGTGTGTGTGTGAGGATGAGTATGTGAGTGTGTGTGAGGATGAGTATGTGAGTGTGTGTGAGGATGCGTATGTGAGTGTGTGAGGATGAGTATGTGTGTGTGTGTGTGAGGATGAGTATGTGAGTGTGTGTGAGGATGAGTATGTGTGTGTGAGGATGAGTATGTGAGTGTGTGTGAGGATGAGTATGTGAGTGTGTGTGAGGATGAGTATGTGAGTGTGTGTGAGGATGAGTATGTGTGTGTGTGTGTGTGAGGATGAGTATGTGAGTGTGTGTGAGGATGAGTATGTGAGTGTGTGAGAGGATGAGTATGTGTGTGTGAGGATGAGTATGTGAGTGTGTGTGAGGATGAGTATGTGAGTGTGTGTGAGGATGAGTATGTGAGTGTGTGTGAGGATGAGTATGTGTGTGTGTGTGAGGATGAGTATGTGAGTGTGTGTGAGGATGAGTACGTGAGTGTGTGTGAGGATGAGTACGTGAGTGTGTGAGGATGAGTATGTGAGTGTGTGTGAGGATGAGTACGTGAGTGTGTGTGAGGATGAGTATGTGTGTGTGTGTGAGGATGAGTATGTGAGTGTGTGTGAGGATGAGTATGTGAGTGTGTGTGAGGATGAGTTTGTGAGTGTGTGTGAGGATGAGTATGTGAGTGTGTGTGAGGATGAGTATGTGAGTGTGTGTGAGGATGAGTATGTGTGTGTGTGTGAGGATGAGTATGTGAGTGTGAGGATGAGTATGTGTGTGTATGTGAGGATGAGTATGTGTGTGTGTATGTGAGGATGAGTATGTGTGTGTGTGTGAGGATGAGTATGTGAGTGTGAGGATGAGTATGTGAGTGTGTGTGAGGATGAGTATGTGTGTGTGTGTGTGAGGATGAGTATGTGAGTGTGTGTGAGGATGAGTATGTGAGTGTGTGTGAGGATGAGTTTGTGAGTGTGTGTGAGGATGAGTATGTGAGTGTGTGTGAGGATGAGTATGTGAGTGTGTGTGAGGATGAGTATGTGTGTGTGTGTGAGGATGAGTATGTGAGTGTGAGGATGAGTATGTGTGTGTATGTGAGGATGAGTATGTGTGTGTGTATGTGAGGATGAGTGTGTGTGTGTGTGTGAGGATGAGTATGTGAGTGTGAGGATGAGTATGTGAGTGTGTGTGAGGATGAGTATGTGTGTGTGTGTGTGAGGATGAGTATGTGTGTGTGTGTGTGAGGATGAGTATGTGAGTGTGTGTGAGGATGAGTATGTGAGTGTGTGTGAGGATGAGTATGTGAGTGTGTGTGAGGATGAGTATGTGTGTGTGAGGATGAGTATGTGAGTGTGTGTGAGGATGAGTATGTGAGTGTGTGTGAGGATGAGTATGTGAGTGTGTGTGAGGATGAGTATGTGAGTGTGTGTGTGAGGATGAGTATGTGAGTGTGTGTGAGGATGAGTATGTGAGTGTGTGTGAGGATGAGTATGTGAGTGTGTGAGGATGAGTATGTGTGTGTGTGTGTGAGGATGAGTATGTGAGTGTGTGTGAGGATGAGTATGTGTGTGTGAGGATGAGTATGTGAGTGTGTGTGAGGATGAGTATGTGAGTGTGTGTGAGGATGAGTATGTGAGTGTGTGTGAGGATGAGTATGTGTGTGTGTGTGTGTGAGGATGAGTATGTGAGTGTGTGTGAGGATGAGTATGTGAGTGTGTGAGAGGATGAGTATGTGTGTGTGAGGATGAGTATGTGAGTGTGTGTGAGGATGAGTATGTGAGTGTGTGTGAGGATGAGTATGTGAGTGTGTGTGAGGATGAGTATGTGTGTGTGTGTGAGGATGAGTATGTGAGTGTGTGTGAGGATGAGTACGTGAGTGTGTGTGAGGATGAGTACGTGAGTGTGTGAGGATGAGTATGTGAGTGTGTGTGAGGATGAGTACGTGAGTGTGTGTGAGGATGAGTATGTGTGTGTGTGTGAGGATGAGTATGTGAGTGTGTGTGAGGATGAGTATGTGAGTGTGTGTGAGGATGAGTTTGTGAGTGTGTGTGAGGATGAGTATGTGAGTGTGTGTGAGGATGAGTATGTGAGTGTGTGTGAGGATGAGTATGTGTGTGTGTGTGAGGATGAGTATGTGAGTGTGAGGATGAGTATGTGTGTGTATGTGAGGATGAGTATGTGTGTGTGTATGTGAGGATGAGTATGTGTGTGTGTGTGAGGATGAGTATGTGAGTGTGAGGATGAGTATGTGAGTGTGTGTGAGGATGAGTATGTGTGTGTGTGTGTGAGGATGAGTATGTGTGTGTGTGTGTGTGTGAGGATGAGTATGTGAGTGTGTGTGAGGATGAGTATGTGAGTGTGTGTGAGGATGAGTATGTGAGTGTGTGTGAGGATGAGTATGTGTGTGTGAGGATGAGTATGTGAGTGTATGTGAGGATGAGTATGTGAGTGTGTGTGAGGATGAGTATGTGAGTGTGTGTGAGGATGAGTATGTGAGTGTGTGTGTGAGGATGAGTATGTGAGTGTGTGTGAGGATGAGTATGTGAGTGTGTGTGAGGATGAGTATGTGAGTGTGTGAGGATGAGTATGTGTGTGTGTGTGTGAGGATGAGTATGTGAGTGTGTGTGAGGATGAGTATGTGTGTGTGAGGATGAGTATGTGAGTGTGTGTGAGGATGAGTATGTGAGTGTGTGTGAGGATGAGTATGTGAGTGTGTGTGAGGATGAGTATGTGTGTGTGTGTGTGAGGATGAGTATGTGAGTGTGTGTGAGGATGAGTATGTGAGTGTGTGTGAGGATGAGTATGTGTGTGTGAGGATGAGTATGTGAGTGTGTGTGAGGATGAGTATGTGAGTGTGTGTGAGGATCAGTATGTGAGTGTGTGTGAGGATGAGTATGTGTGTGTGTGTGAGGATGAGTATGTGAGTGTGTGTGAGGATGAGTACGTGAGTGTGTGTGAGGATGAGTACGTGAGTGTGTGAGGATGAGTATGTGAGTGTGTGTGAGGATGAGTACGTGAGTGTGTGTGAGGATGAGTATGTGTGTGTGTGTGAGGATGAGTATGTGAGTGTGTGTGAGGATGAGTATGTGAGTGTGTGTGAGGATGAGTATGTGAGTGTGTGAGGATGAGTATGTGAGTGTGTGTGAGGATGAGTATGTGAGTGTGTGAGGATGAGTATGTGAGTGTGTGTGAGGATGAGCATGTGTGTGTGTGTGTGAGGATGAGTGTGTGAGGGTGTGTGAGGATGAGTATGTGAGTTGTGTGAGGATGAGTATGTGTGTGTGTGTGAGGATGAGTATGTGAGTGTGTGTGAGGATGAGTATGTGTGTGTGTGTGTGAGGATGAGTATGTGAGTGTGTGTGAGGATGAGTATGTGAGTTGTGTGAGGATGAGTATGTGTGTGTGTGTGAGGATGAGTATGTGAGTGTGTGTGAGGATGAGTATGTGTGTGTGTGTGTGAGGATGAGTATGTGAGTGTGTGTGAGGATGAGTATGTGTGTGTGTGTGAGGATGAGTATGTGAGTGTGTGAGGATGAGTATGTGAGTGTGTGTGAGGATGAGTATGTGTGTGTGTGTGAGGATGAATATGTGACTGTGTGTGAGGATGAGTACGTGAGTGTGTGTGAGGATGAGGATGTGAGTGTGTGCGAGGATGAGTATGTGAGTTGTGTGAGGATGAGTATGTGTGTGTGTGTGAGGATGAGTATGTGAGTGTGTGTGAGGATGAGTATGTGTGTGTGTGTGTGAGGATGAGTATGTGAGTGTGTGTGAGGATGAGTATGTGTGTGTGTGTGAGGATGAGTATGTGAGTGTGTGAGGATGAGTATGTGAGTGTGTGTGAGGATGAGTATGTGTGTGTGTGTGAGGATGAATATGTGACTGTGTGTGAGGATGAGTACGTGAGTGTGTGTGAGGATGAGTACGTGAGTGTGTGTGAGGATGAGTACGTGAGTGTGTGTGAGGATGAGTATATGAGTGTGTGTGAGGATGAGTATGTGAGTGTGTGTGAGGATGAGTATGTGTGTGTGTGAGGATGAGTATGTGTGTGTGTGAGGATGAGAATGTGAGTGTGTGAGGATGAGTATGTGACTGTGTGTGAGGATGAGTATGTGAGTGTGTGTGAGGATGAGTATGTGTGTGTGTGTGAGGATGAGTATGTGAGTGTGTGAGGATGAGTATGTGAGTGTGTGAGGATGAGTATGTGAGTGTGTGTGAGGATGAGTATGTGAGTGTGTGTGAGGATGAGTATGTGAGTGTGTGTGAGGATGAGTATGTGAGTGTGTGTGTAAGGATGAGTACATGAGAGTGTGTGAGGATGAGTATGTGAGTGTGTGTGAGGATGAGTATGTGAGTGTGTGTGAGGATGAGTATGTGAGTGTGTGAGGATGAGTATGTGAGTGTGTGTGAGGATGAGTACGTGAGTGTGTGTGAGGATGAGGATGTGAGTGTGTGTGAGGATGAGTATGTGAGTGTGTGTGAGGATGAGTATGTGAGTGTGTGTGAGGATGAGTATGTGTGTGTGTGTGAGGATGAGTATGTGAGTGTGAGGATGAGTATGTGTGTGTATGTGAGGATGAGTATGTGTGTGTGTATGTGAGGATGAGTATGTGTGTGTGTGTGAGGATGAGTATGTGAGTGTGAGGATGAGTATGTGAGTGTGTGTGAGGATGAGTATGTGTGTGTGTGTGTGAGGATGAGTATGTGTGTGTGTGTGTGTGTGAGGATGAGTATGTGAGTGTGTGTGAGGATGAGTATGTGAGTGTGTGTGAGGATGAGTATGTGAGTGTGTGTGAGGATGAGTATGTGTGTGTGAGGATGAGTATGTGAGTGTGTGTGAGGATGAGTATGTGAGTGTGTGTGAGGATGAGTATGTGAGTGTGTGTGAGGATGAGTATGTGAGTGTGTGTGTGAGGATGAGTATGTGAGTGTGTGTGAGGATGAGTATGTGAGTGTGTGTGAGGATGAGTATGTGAGTGTGTGAGGATGAGTATGTGTGTGTGTGTGTGAGGATGAGTATGTGAGTGTGTGTGAGGATGAGTATGTGTGTGTGAGGATGAGTATGTGAGTGTGTGTGAGGATGAGTATGTGAGTGTGTGTGAGGATGAGTATGTGAGTGTGTGTGAGGATGAGTATGTGTGTGTGTGTGTGAGGATGAGTATGTGAGTGTGTGTGAGGATGAGTATGTGAGTGTGTGTGAGGATGAGTATGTGTGTGTGAGGATGAGTATGTGAGTGTGTGTGAGGATGAGTATGTGAGTGTGTGTGAGGATCAGTATGTGAGTGTGTGTGAGGATGAGTATGTGTGTGTGTGTGAGGATGAGTATGTGAGTGTGTGTGAGGATGAGTACGTGAGTGTGTGTGAGGATGAGTACGTGAGTGTGTGAGGATGAGTATGTGAGTGTGTGTGAGGATGAGTACGTGAGTGTGTGTGAGGATGAGTATGTGAGTGTGTGTGAGGATGAGTATGTGAGTGTGTGTGAGGATGAGTATGTGAGTGTGTGAGGATGAGTATGTGAGTGTGTGTGAGGATGAGTATGTGAGTGTGTGAGGATGAGTATGTGAGTGTGTGTGAGGATGAGTATGTGTGTGTGTGTGTGAGGATGAGTGTGTGAGGGTGTGTGAGGATGAGTATGTGAGTTGTGTGAGGATGAGTATGTGTGTGTGTGTGAGGATGAGTATGTGAGTGTGTGTGAGGATGAGTATGTGTGTGTGTGTGTGAGGATGAGTATGTGAGTGTGTGTGAGGATGAGTATGTGAGTTGTGTGAGGATGAGTATGTGTGTGTGTGTGAGGATGAGTATGTGAGTGTGTGTGAGGATGAGTATGTGTGTGTGTGTGTGAGGATGAGTATGTGAGTGTGTGTGAGGATGAGTATGTGTGTGTGTGTGAGGATGAGTATGTGAGTGTGTGAGGATGAGTATGTGAGTGTGTGTGAGGATGAGTATGTGTGTGTGTGTGAGGATGAATATGTGACTGTGTGTGAGGATGAGTACGTGAGTGTGTGTGAGGATGAGGATGTGAGTGTGTGCGAGGATGAGTATGTGAGTTGTGTGAGGATGAGTATGTGTGTGTGTGTGAGGATGAGTATGTGAGTGTGTGTGAGGATGAGTATGTGTGTGTGTGTGTGAGGATGAGTATGTGAGTGTGTGTGAGGATGAGTATGTGTGTGTGTGTGAGGATGAGTATGTGAGTGTGTGAGGATGAGTATGTGAGTGTGTGTGAGGATGAGTATGTGTGTGTGTGTGAGGATGAATATGTGACTGTGTGTGAGGATGAGTACGTGAGTGTGTGTGAGGATGAGTACGTGAGTGTGTGTGAGGATGAGTATATGAGTGTGTGTGAGGATGAGTATGTGAGTGTGTGTGAGGATGAGTATGTGTGTGTGTGAGGATGAGTATGTGTGTGTGTGAGGATGAGAATGTGAGTGTGTGAGGATGAGTATGTGACTGTGTGTGAGGATGAGTATGTGAGTGTGTGTGAGGATGAGTATGTGTGTGTGTGTGAGGATGAGTATGTGAGTGTGTGAGGATGAGTATGTGAGTGTGTGAGGATGAGTATGTGAGTGTGTGTGAGGATGAGTATGTGAGTGTGTGTGAGGATGAGTATGTGAGTGTGTGTGAGGATGAGTATGTGAGTGTGTGTGTAAGGATGAGTACATGAGAGTGTGTGAGGATGAGTATGTGAGTGTGTGTGAGGATGAGTATGTGAGTGTGTGTGAGGATGAGTATGTGAGTGTGTGAGGATGAGTATGTGAGTGTGTGTGAGGATGAGTACGTGAGTGTGTGTGAGGATGAGGATGTGAGTGTGTGTGAGGATGAGTATGTGAGTGTGTGTGAGGATGAGTACGTGAGTGTGTGAGGATGAGTACGTGAGTGTGTGTGAGGATGAGTATGTGCGTGTGTGTGTGAGGATGAGTATGTGAGTGTGTGAGGATGAGTACGTGAGTGTGTGAGGATGAGTATGTGAGTGTGTGTGAGGATGAGTGTGTGTGAGTGTGTGTGAGGATGAGTGTGTGTGAGGATGAGTATGTGAGTGTGTGAGGATGAGTACGTGAGTGTGTGTGAGGATGAGTATGTGAGTGTGTGTGAGGATGAGTATGTGTGTGTGTGTGAGGATGAGTATGTGAGTGTGTGTGAGGATGAGTATGTGAGTGTGTGTGAGGATGAGTTTGTGAGTGTGTGTGAGGATGAGTATGTGAGTGTGTGTGAGGATGAGTATGTGAGTGTGTGTGAGGATGAGTATGTGTGTGTGTGTGAGGATGAGTATGTGAGTGTGAGGATGAGTATGTGTGTGTATGTGAGGATGAGTATGTGTGTGTGTATGTGAGGATGAGTGTGTGTGTGTGTGTGAGGATGAGTATGTGAGTGTGAGGATGAGTATGTGAGTGTGTGTGAGGATGAGTATGTGTGTGTGTGTGTGAGGATGAGTATGTGTGTGTGTGTGAGGATGAGTATGTGAGTGTGTGTGAGGATGAGTATGTGAGTGTGTGTGAGGATGAGTTTGTGAGTGTGTGTGAGGATGAGTATGTGAGTGTGTGTGAGGATGAGTATGTGAGTGTGTGTGAGGATGAGTATGTGTGTGTGTGTGAGGATGAGTATGTGAGTGTGAGGATGAGTATGTGTGTGTATGTGAGGATGAGTATGTGTGTGTGTATGTGAGGATGAGTGTGTGTGTGTGTGTGAGGATGAGTATGTGAGTGTGAGGATGAGTATGTGAGTGTGTGTGAGGATGAGTATGTGTGTGTGTGTGTGAGGATGAGTATGTGTGTGTGTGTGTGAGGATGAGTATGTGAGTGTGTGTGAGGATGAGTATGTGAGTGTGTGTGAGGATGAGTATGTGAGTGTGTGTGAGGATGAGTATGTGAGTGTGTGTGAGGATGAGTATGTGAGTGTGTGTGTGAGGATGAGTATGTGAGTGTGTGTGAGGATGAGGATGTGAGTGTGTGTGAGGATGAGTATGTGAGTGTGTGTGAGGATGAGTATGTGAGTGTGTGTGAGGATGAGTATGTGTGTGTGTGTGAGGATGAGTATGTGAGTGTGAGGATGAGTATGTGTGTGTATGTGAGGATGAGTATGTGTGTGTGTATGTGAGGATGAGTATGTGTGTGTGTGTGAGGATGAGTATGTGAGTGTGAGGATGAGTATGTGAGTGTGTGTGAGGATGAGTATGTGTGTGTGTGTGTGAGGATGAGTATGTGTGTGTGTGTGTGTGTGAGGATGAGTATGTGAGTGTGTGTGAGGATGAGTATGTGAGTGTGTGTGAGGATGAGTATGTGAGTGTGTGTGAGGATGAGTATGTGTGTGTGAGGATGAGTATGTGAGTGTGTGTGAGGATGAGTATGTGAGTGTGTGTGAGGATGAGTATGTGAGTGTGTGTGAGGATGAGTATGTGAGTGTGTGTGTGAGGATGAGTATGTGAGTGTGTGTGAGGATGAGTATGTGAGTGTGTGTGAGGATGAGTATGTGAGTGTGTGAGGATGAGTATGTGTGTGTGTGTGTGAGGATGAGTATGTGAGTGTGTGTGAGGATGAGTATGTGTGTGTGAGGATGAGTATGTGAGTGTGTGTGAGGATGAGTATGTGAGTGTGTGTGAGGATGAGTATGTGAGTGTGTGTGAGGATGAGTATGTGTGTGTGTGTGTGAGGATGAGTATGTGAGTGTGTGTGAGGATGAGTATGTGAGTGTGTGTGAGGATGAGTATGTGTGTGTGAGGATGAGTATGTGAGTGTGTGTGAGGATGAGTATGTGAGTGTGTGTGAGGATCAGTATGTGAGTGTGTGTGAGGATGAGTATGTGTGTGTGTGTGAGGATGAGTATGTGAGTGTGTGTGAGGATGAGTACGTGAGTGTGTGTGAGGATGAGTACGTGAGTGTGTGAGGATGAGTATGTGAGTGTGTGTGAGGATGAGTACGTGAGTGTGTGTGAGGATGAGTATGTGAGTGTGTGTGAGGATGAGTATGTGAGTGTGTGTGAGGATGAGTATGTGAGTGTGTGAGGATGAGTATGTGAGTGTGTGTGAGGATGAGTATGTGAGTGTGTGAGGATGAGTATGTGAGTGTGTGTGAGGATGAGTATGTGTGTGTGTGTGTGAGGATGAGTGTGTGAGGGTGTGTGAGGATGAGTATGTGAGTTGTGTGAGGATGAGTATGTGTGTGTGTGTGAGGATGAGTATGTGAGTGTGTGTGAGGATGAGTATGTGTGTGTGTGTGTGAGGATGAGTATGTGAGTGTGTGTGAGGATGAGTATGTGAGTTGTGTGAGGATGAGTATGTGTGTGTGTGTGAGGATGAGTATGTGAGTGTGTGTGAGGATGAGTATGTGTGTGTGTGTGTGAGGATGAGTATGTGAGTGTGTGTGAGGATGAGTATGTGTGTGTGTGTGAGGATGAGTATGTGAGTGTGTGAGGATGAGTATGTGAGTGTGTGTGAGGATGAGTATGTGTGTGTGTGTGAGGATGAATATGTGACTGTGTGTGAGGATGAGTACGTGAGTGTGTGTGAGGATGAGGATGTGAGTGTGTGCGAGGATGAGTATGTGAGTTGTGTGAGGATGAGTATGTGTGTGTGTGTGAGGATGAGTATGTGAGTGTGTGTGAGGATGAGTATGTGTGTGTGTGTGTGAGGATGAGTATGTGAGTGTGTGTGAGGATGAGTATGTGTGTGTGTGTGAGGATGAGTATGTGAGTGTGTGAGGATGAGTATGTGAGTGTGTGTGAGGATGAGTATGTGTGTGTGTGTGAGGATGAATATGTGACTGTGTGTGAGGATGAGTACGTGAGTGTGTGTGAGGATGAGTACGTGAGTGTGTGTGAGGATGAGTATATGAGTGTGTGTGAGGATGAGTATGTGAGTGTGTGTGAGGATGAGTATGTGTGTGTGTGAGGATGAGTATGTGTGTGTGTGAGGATGAGAATGTGAGTGTGTGAGGATGAGTATGTGACTGTGTGTGAGGATGAGTATGTGAGTGTGTGTGAGGATGAGTATGTGTGTGTGTGTGAGGATGAGTATGTGAGTGTGTGAGGATGAGTATGTGAGTGTGTGAGGATGAGTATGTGAGTGTGTGTGAGGATGAGTATGTGAGTGTGTGTGAGGATGAGTATGTGAGTGTGTGTGAGGATGAGTATGTGAGTGTGTGTGTAAGGATGAGTACATGAGAGTGTGTGAGGATGAGTATGTGAGTGTGTGTGAGGATGAGTATGTGAGTGTGTGTGAGGATGAGTATGTGAGTGTGTGAGGATGAGTATGTGAGTGTGTGTGAGGATGAGTACGTGAGTGTGTGTGAGGATGAGGATGTGAGTGTGTGTGAGGATGAGTATGTGAGTGTGTGTGAGGATGAGTACGTGAGTGTGTGAGGATGAGTACGTGAGTGTGTGTGAGGATGAGTATGTGCGTGTGTGTGTGAGGATGAGTATGTGAGTGTGTGAGGATGAGTACGTGAGTGTGTGAGGATGAGTATGTGAGTGTGTGTGAGGATGAGTGTGTGTGAGTGTGTGTGAGGATGAGTGTGTGTGAGGATGAGTATGTGAGTGTGTGAGGATGAGTACGTGAGTGTGTGTGAGGATGAGTATGTGAGTGTGTGTGAGGATGAGTATGTGTGTGTGTGTGAGGATGAGTATGTGAGTGTGTGTGAGGATGAGTATGTGAGTGTGTGTGAGGATGAGTTTGTGAGTGTGTGTGAGGATGAGTATGTGAGTGTGTGTGAGGATGAGTATGTGAGTGTGTGTGAGGATGAGTATGTGTGTGTGTGTGAGGATGAGTATGTGAGTGTGAGGATGAGTATGTGTGTGTATGTGAGGATGAGTATGTGTGTGTGTATGTGAGGATGAGTGTGTGTGTGTGTGTGAGGATGAGTATGTGAGTGTGAGGATGAGTATGTGAGTGTGTGTGAGGATGAGTATGTGTGTGTGTGTGTGAGGATGAGTATGTGTGTGTGTGTGTGAGGATGAGTATGTGAGTGTGTGTGAGGATGAGTATGTGAGTGTGTGTGAGGATGAGTATGTGAGTGTGTGTGAGGATGAGTATGTGAGTGTGTGTGAGGATGAGTATGTGAGTGTGTGTGTGAGGATGAGTATGTGAGTGTGTGTGAGGATGAGTATGTGAGTGTGTGTGAGGATGAGTATGTGAGTGTGTGAGGATGAGTATGTGTGTGTGTGTGTGAGGAGGAGTATGTGAGTGTGTGTGAGGATGAGTATGTGTGTGTGAGGATGAGTATGTGAGTGTGTGTGAGGATGAGTATGTGAGTGTGTGTGAGGATGAGTATGTGAGTGTGTGTGAGGATGAGTATGTGTGTGTGTGTGAGGATGAGTACGTGAGTGTGTGTGAGGATGAGTACGTGAGTGTGTGTGAGGATGAGTACGTGAGTGTGTGAGGATGAGTATGTGAGTGTGTGTGAGGATGAGTACGTGAGTGTGTGTGAGGATGAGTATGTGTGTGTGTGTGAGGATGAGTATGTGAGTGTGTGTGAGGATGAGTATGTGAGTGTGTGAGGATGAGTATGTGAGTGTGTGTGAGGATGAGTATGTGAGTGTGTGAGGATGAGTATGTGAGTGTGTGAGGATGAGGATGTGAGTGTGTGCGAGGATGAGTATGTGAGTTGTGTGAGGATGAGTATGTGTGTGTGTGTGAGGATGAGTATGTGAGTGTGTGTGAGGATGAGTATGTGTGTGTGTGTGTGAGGATGAGTATGTGAGTGTGTGTGAGGATGAGTATGTGTGTGTGTGTGAGGATGAGTATGTGAGTGTGTGAGGATGAGTATGTGAGTGTGTGTGAGGATGAGTATGTGTGTGTGTGTGAGGATGAATATGTGACTGTGTGTGAGGATGAGTACGTGAGTGTGTGTGAGGATGAGTACGTGAGTGTGTGTGAGGATGAGTATATGAGTGTGTGTGAGGATGAGTATGTGAGTGTGTGTGAGGATGAGTATGTGAGTGTGTGAGGATGAGTATGTGAGTGTGTGAGGATGAGTATGTGTGTGTGTGTGAGGATGAGTATGTGAGTGTGTGTGAGGATGAGTATGTGAGTGTGTGTGAGGATGAGTATGTGAGAGTGTGTGAGGATGAGTATGTGAGTGTGTGTGAGTGTGTGTGAGGATGAGTATGTGAGTGTGTGTGAGGATGAGTATGTGAGTGTGTGTGAGGATGACTATGTGTGTGTGTGTGAGGATGAGTATGTGAGTGTGTGTGAGGATGAGTAAGTGAGTGTGTGTGAGGATGAGTATGTGAGTGTGTGAGGATGAGTATGTGAGTGTGTGTGAGGATGAGTATGTGTGTGTGTGTGAGGATGAGTATGTGTGTGTGTGAGGATGAGAATGTGAGTGTGTGAGGATGAGTATGTGAGTGTGTGTGAGGATGAGTATGTGAGTGTGTGAGGATGAGTATGTGAGTGTGTGTGAGGATGAGTATGTGTCTGTGTGAGGATGAGTATGTGAGTGTGTGTGAGGATGAGTGTGTGACTGTGTGAGGATGAGTATGTGAGTGTGTGTCAGGATGAGTATGTGAGTGTGTGTGAGGATGAGTATGTGAGTGTGTGTGAGGATGAGTATGTGAGTGTGTGTGAGGATGAGTATGTGAGTGTGTGTGAGGATGAGTAGGTGAGTGTGGGAGGATGAGTATGTGAGTGTGTGTGAGGATGAGTATGTGAGTGTGTGAGGATGAGTATGTGAGTGTGTGTGAGGATGAGTATGTGAGTGTGTGAGGATGAGTATGTGAGTGTGTGTGAGGATGAGTATGTGAGTGTGTGTGAGGATGAGTATGTGAGTGTGTGTGAGGATGAGTATGTGAGTGTGTGAGGATGAGTATGTGAGTGTGTGTGAGGATGAGTACGTGAGTGTGTGTGAGGATGAGTATGTGAGTGTGTGTGAGGATGAGTATGTGAGTGTGTGTGAGGATGAGTATGTCAGTGTGTGAGGATGAGTATGTCAGTGTGTGAGGATGAGTATGTGAGTGTGTGTGAGGATGAGTATGTGAGTGTGTGTGAGGATGAGTATGTGAGTGTGTGTGAGGATGAGTATGTGAGTGTGTGAGGATGAGTATGTGAGTGTGTGAGGATGAGTATGTGAGTGTGTGAGGATGAGTATGTGAGTGTGTGAGGATGAGTATGTGAGTGTGTGTGAGGATGAGTATGTGAGTGTGTGTGAGGATGAGTAGGTGAGTGTGGGAGGATGAGTATGTGAGTGTGTGTGAGGATGAGTATGTGAGTGTGTGTGAGGATGAGTATGTGAGTGTGTGAGGATGAGTATGTGAGTGTGTGTGAGGATGAGTATGTGAGTGTGTGAGGATGAGTATGTGAGTGTGTGTGAGGATGAGTATGTGAGTGTGTGTGAGGATGAGTATGTGAGTGTGTGAGAGGATGAGTATGTGAGTGTGTGTGAGGATGAGTATGTGAGTGTGTGTGAGGATGAGTATGTGAGTGTGTGAGGATGAGTATGTGAGTGTGTGTGAGGATGAGTACGTGAGTGTGTGTGAGGATGAGTATGTGAGTGTGTGTGAGGATGAGTATGTGAGTGTGTGTGAGGATGAGTATGTGAGTGTGTGTGAGGATGAGTATGTGAGTGTGTGAGGATGAGTATGTCAGTGTGTGAGGATGAGTATGTGAGTGTGTGTGAGGATGAGTATGTGAGTGTGTGTGAGGATGAGTATGTGAGTGTGTGTGAGGATGAGTATGTGAGTGTGTGAGGATGAGTATGTGAGTGTGTGAGGATGAGTATGTGAGTGTGTGAGGATGAGTATGTGAGTGTGTGAGGATGAGTATGTGAGTGTGTGAGGATGAGTATGTGAGTGTGTGTGAGGATGAGTATGTGAGTGTGTGTGAGGATGAGTATGTGAGTGTGTGAGGATGAGTATGTGAGTGTGTGTGAGGATGAGTATGTGAGTGTGTGTGAGGATGAGTATGTGAGTGTGTGTGAGGATGAGGATGTGAGTGTGTGTGAGGATGAGTATGTGAGTGTGTGTGAGGATGAGTATGTGAGTGTGTGAGGATGAGTATGTGAGTGTGTGAGGATGAGTATGTGAGTGTGTGAGGATGAGTATGTGAGTGTGTGAGGATGAGTATGTGAGTGTGTGTGAGGATGAGTATGTGAGTGTGTGTGAGGATGAGTATGTGAGTGTGTGTGAGGATGAGTACGTGAGTGTGTGTGAGGATGAGTATGTGAGTGTGTGTGAGGATGAGTATGTGAGTGTTGTGAGGATGAGTATGTGTGTGTGTGTGAGGATGAGTACGTAAGTGTGTGTGAGGATGAGTATGTGAGTGTGTGAGGATGAGTATGTGAGTGTGTGAGGATGAGTATGTGAGTGTGTGTGAGGATGAGTATGTGAGTGTGTGTGAGGATGAGTATGTGAGTGTGTGAGGATGAGTATGTGAGTGTGTGAGGATGAGTATGTGAGTGTGTGTGAGGATGAGTGAGTGTGTGTGAGGATGAGTACGTGAGTGTGTGTGAGGATGAGTATGTGAGTGTGTGAGGATGAGTATGTGTGTGTGTGTGAGGATGAGTATGTGAGTGTGTGAGGATGAGTATGTGAGTGTGTGTGAGGATGAGTATGTGAGTGTGTGTGAGGATGAGTATGTGTGTGTGAGGATGAGTACGTGAGTGTGTGTGAGGATGAGTATGTGAGTGTGTGTGAGGATGAGTATGTGAGTGTGTGTGAGGATGTGTATGTGTGTGTGAGGGTGAGTACGTGAGTGTGTGTGAGGATGAGTATGTGAGTGTGTGTGAGGATGAGTATGTGAGTGTGTATGAGGATGAGTATGTGAGTGTGTGAGGATGAGTATGTGAGTGTGTGAGGATGAGTATGTGAGTGTGTGTGAGGATGAGTATGTGAGTGTGTGTGAGGATGAGTATGCGAGTGTGTGAGGATGAGTATGTGAGTGTGTGTGAGGATGAGTATGTGAGTGTGTGTGAGGATGAGTATGTGAGTGTGTGTGAGGATGAGTACGTGAGTGTGTGAGGATGAGTATGTGAGTGTGTGTGAGGATGAGTATGTGAGTGTGTGAGGATGCGTATGTGAGTGTGTGTGAGGATGAGTATGTGAGTGTGTGAGGATGAGTATGTGAGTGTGTGTGAGGATGAGTATGTGAGTGTGTGTGAGGATGAGTACGTGAGTGTGTGAGGATGAGTATGTGAGTGTGTGTGAGGATGAGTATGTGAGTGTGTGAGGATGAGTGTGTGAGTGTTTGTGAGGATGAGTATGTGAGTGTGTGTGAGGATGAGTATGTGAATGTGTGTGAGGATGAGTACGTGAGTGTGTGTGAGGATGAGTATGTGAGTGTGTGTGAGGATGAGTATGTGTGTGTGAGGATGAGTATGTGAGTGTGTGTGAGGATGAGTATGTGAGTGTGTGTGAGGATGAGTATGAGTGTGTGTGAGGATGAGTATGTGAGTGTGTGTGAGGATGAGTATGTGAGTGTGTGTGAGGATGAGTATGTGAGTGTGTGTGAGGATGAGTATGTGAGTGTGTGTGAGGATGAGTATGTGAGTGTGTGTGAGGATGAGTATGTGAGTGTGTGTGAGGATGAGTATGTGAGTGTGTGTGAGGATGAGTATGTGAGTGTGTGTGAGGAGGAGTATGAGTGTGTGTGAGGATGAGTATGTGAGTGTGTGTGAGGATGAGTATGTGAGTGTGTGTGAGGATGAGTATGTGTGAGTGTGTGAGGATGAGTATGTGAGTGTGTGTGAGGATGAGTATGTGAGTGTGTGAGGATGAGTATGTGAGTGTGTGTGAGGATGAGTATGTGAGTGTGTGTGAGGATGAGTATGTGAGTGTGTGTGAGGATGAGTATGTGAGTGTGTGTGAGGATGAGTATGTGAGTGTGTGAGGATGAGTATGTGAGTGTGTGTGAGGATGAGTATGTGAGTGTGTGTGAGGATGAGTGTGTGTGAGGATGAGTATGTGAGTGTGTGAGGATGAGTATGTGAGTGTGTGTGAGGATGAGTGTGTGAGTGTGTGTGAGGATGAGTATGTGAGTGTGTGTGAGGATGAGTACGTGAGAGTGTGTGAGGATGAGTATGTGAGTGTGTGAGGATGCGTATGTGAGTGTGTATGAGGATGAGTATGTGAGTGTGTGTGAGGATGAGTATGTGAGTGTGTGTGAGGATGAGTAAGTGAGTGTGTGTGAGGATGAGTATGTGAGTGTGTGAGGATGAGTATGTGAGTGTGTGTGAGGAAGAGTATGTGAGTGTGTGAGGATGAGTATGTGTGTGTGTGTGAAGATGAGTATGTGTGTGTGTGTGAGGATGAGTATGTGTGTGTGAGGATGAGTATGTGAGTGTGTGTGAGGATGAGTATGTGTGTGTGTGAGGATGAGTATGTGAGTGTGTGTGAGGATGAGTATGTGAGTGTGTGAGGATGAGTATGTGTGTGTGTGTGAGGATGAGTATGTGTGTGTGTGTGAGGATGAGTATGTGAGTGTGTGTGAGGATGAGTACGTGTGTGTGTGAGGATGAGTATGTGTGAGTGTGTGAGGATGAGTATGTGAGTGTGTGTGAGGATGAGTATGTGAGTGTGTGTGAGTGTGTGTGAGGATGAGTATGTGAGTGTGTGTGAGGATGAGTACGTGTGTGTGTGAGGATGAGTATGTGTGAGTGTGTGAGGATGAGTATGTGTGAGTGTGTGAGGATGAGTATGTGTGTGAGGATGAGTATGTGAGTGTGTGTGAGGATGAGTATGTGAGTGTGTGTGAGGATGAGTATGTGAGTGTGTGTGAGGATTAATATGTGAGTGTGTGTGAGGATGAGTATGTGAGTGTGTGTGAGGATGAGTATGTGAGTGTGTGTGAGGATGAGTATGTGAGTGTGTGAGGATGAGTATGTGAGTGTGTGTGAGGATGAGTATGTGAGTGTGTGAGGATGAGTATGTGAGAGTGTGTGAGGATGAGTATGTGTGTGTCTGTGAGGATGAGTATGTGAGTGTGTGAGGATGAGTATGTGAGAGTGTGTGAGGATGAGTATGTGAGTCTGTGAGGATGAGTATGTGAGTGTGTGTGAGGATGAGTATGTGAGTGTGTGTGAGGATGAGTATGTGAGTGTGTGTGAGGATGAGTATGTGAGTGTGTGAGGATGAGTATGTGTGTGTGTGTGAGGATGAGTATGTGAGTGTGTGAGGATGAGTATGTGAGTGTGTGTGAGGATGAGTATGTGAGTGTGTGTGAGGATGAGTATGTGTGTGTGAGGATGAGTATGTGAGTGTGTGTGAGGATGAGTATGTGAGTGTGTGTGAGGATGTGTATGTGTGTGTGAGGGTGAGTACGTGAGTGTGTGTGAGGATGAGTATGTGAGTGTGTGTGAGGATGAGTATGTGAGTGTGTATGAGGATGAGTATGTGAGTGTGTGAGGATGAGTATGTGAGTGTGTGAGGATGAGTATGTGAGTGTGTGTGAGGATGAGTATGTGAGTGTGTGTGAGGATGAGTATGCGAGTGTGTGAGGATGAGTATGTGAGTGTGTGTGAGGATGAGTATGTGAGTGTGTGTGAGGATGAGTATGTGAGTGTGTGTGAGGATGAGTACGTGAGTGTGTGAGGATGAGTATGTGAGTGTGTGTGAGGATGAGTATGTGAGTGTGTGAGGATGCGTATGTGAGTGTGTGTGAGGATGAGTATGTGAGTGTGTGAGGATGAGTATGTGAGTGTGTGTGAGGATGAGTATGTGAGTGTGTGTGAGGATGAGTACGTGAGTGTGTGAGGATGAGTATGTGAGTGTGTGTGAGGATGAGTATGTGAGTGTGTGAGGATGAGTGTGTGAGTGTTTGTGAGGATGAGTATGTGAGTGTGTGTGAGGATGAGTATGTGAATGTGTGTGAGGATGAGTACGTGAGTGTGTGTGAGGATGAGTATGTGAGTGTGTGTGAGGATGAGTATGTGTGTGTGAGGATGAGTATGTGAGTGTGTGTGAGGATGAGTATGTGAGTGTGTGTGAGGATGAGTATGAGTGTGTGTGAGGATGAGTATGTGAGTGTGTGTGAGGATGAGTATGTGAGTGTGTGTGAGGATGAGTATGTGAGTGTGTGTGAGGATGAGTGTGAGTGTGTGTGAGGATGAGTATGTGAGTGTGTGTGAGGATGAGTATGTGAGTGTGTGTGAGGATGAGTATGTGAGTGTGTGTGAGGATGAGTATGTGAGTGTGTGTGAGGATGAGTATGTGAGTGTGTGTGAGGAGGAGTATGAGTGTGTGTGAGGATGAGTATGTGAGTGTGTGTGAGGATGAGTATGTGAGTGTGTGTGAGGATGAGTATGTGTGAGTGTGTGAGGATGAGTATGTGAGTGTGTGTGAGGATGAGTATGTGAGTGTGTGAGGATGAGTATGTGAGTGTGTGTGAGGATGAGTATGTGAGTGTGTGAGGATGAGTATGTGAGTGTGTGTGAGGATGAGTATGTGAGTGTGTGTGAGGATGAGTATGTGAGTGTGTGTGAGGATGAGTATGTGAGTGTGTGTGAGGATGAGTATGTGAGTGTGTGAGGATGAGTATGTGAGTGTGTGTGAGGATGAGTATGTGAGTGTGTGTGAGGATGAGTGTGTGTGAGGATGAGTATGTGAGTGTGTGAGGATGAGTATGTGAGTGTGTGTGAGGATGAGTGTGTGAGTGTGTGTGAGGATGAGTATGTGAGTGTGTGTGAGGATGAGTACGTGAGAGTGTGTGAGGATGAGTATGTGAGTGTGTGAGGATGCGTATGTGAGTGTGTATGAGGATGAGTATGTGAGTGTGTGTGAGGATGAGTATGTGAGTGTGTGTGAGGATGAGTAAGTGAGTGTGTGTGAGGATGAGTATGTGAGTGTGTGAGGATGAGTATGTGAGTGTGTGTGAGGAAGAGTATGTGAGTGTGTGAGGATGAGTATGTGTGTGTGTGTGAAGATGAGTATGTGTGTGTGTGTGAGGATGAGTATGTGTGTGTGAGGATGAGTATGTGAGTGTGTGTGAGGATGAGTATGTGTGTGTGTGAGGATGAGTATGTGAGTGTGTGTGAGGATGAGTATGTGAGTGTGTGAGGATGAGTATGTGTGTGTGTGTGAGGATGAGTATGTGTGTGTGTGTGAGGATGAGTATGTGAGTGTGTGTGAGGATGAGTACGTGTGTGTGTGAGGATGAGTATGTGTGAGTGTGTGAGGATGAGTATGTGAGTGTGTGTGAGGATGAGTATGTGAGTGTGTGTGAGTGTGTGTGAGGATGAGTATGTGAGTGTGTGTGAGGATGAGTACGTGTGTGTGTGAGGATGAGTATGTGTGAGTGTGTGAGGATGAGTATGTGTGAGTGTGTGAGGATGAGTATGTGTGTGAGGATGAGTATGTGAGTGTGTGTGAGGATGAGTATGTGAGTGTGTGTGAGGATGAGTATGTGAGTGTGTGTGAGGATTAATATGTGAGTGTGTGTGAGGATGAGTATGTGAGTGTGTGTGAGGATGAGTATGTGAGTGTGTGTGAGGATGAGTATGTGAGTGTGTGAGGATGAGTATGTGAGTGTGTGTGAGGATGAATATGTGAGTGTGTGAGGATGAGTATGTGAGAGTGTGTGAGGATGAGTATGTGTGTGTCTGTGAGGATGAGTATGTGAGTGTGTGAGGATGAGTATGTGAGAGTGTGTGAGGATGAGTATGTGAGTCTGTGAGGATGAGTATGTGAGTGTGTGTGAGGATGAGTATGTGAGTGTGTGTGAGGATGAGTATGTGAGTGTGTGTGAGGATGAGTATGTGAGTGTGTGAGGATGAGTGTGTGTGAGGATGAGTATGTGAGTGTGTGTGAGGATGAGTATGTGAGTGTGTGTGAGGATGAGTATGTGTGTGTGAGGATGAGTACGTGAGTGTGTGTGAGGATGAGTATGTGAGTGTGTGAGGATGAGTATGTGTGTGTGTGTGAGGATGAGTATGTGAGTGTGTGAGGATGAGTATGTGAGTGTGTGTGAGGATGAGTATGTGAGTGTGTGTGAGGATGAGTATGTGTGTGTGAGGATGAGTACGTGAGTGTGTGTGAGGATGAGTATGTGAGTGTGTGTGAGGATGAGTATGTGAGTGTGTGTGAGGATGAGTATGTGTGTGTGAGGATGAGTACGTGAGTGTGTGTGAGGATGAGTATGTGAGTGTGTGTGAGGATGAGTATGTGAGTGTGTATGAGGATGAGTATGTGAGTGTGTGAGGATGAGTATGTGAGTGTGTGAGGATGAGTATGTGAGTGTGTGTGAGGATGAGTATGTGAGTGTGTGTGAGGATGTGTATGCGAGTGTGTGAGGATGAGTATGTGAGTGTGTGTGAGGATGAGTATGTGAGTGTGTGTGAGGATGAGTATGTGAGTGTGTGAGGATGAGTATGTGAGTGTGTGTGAGGATGAGTATGTGAGTGTGTGAGGATGAGTACGTGAGTGTGTGAGGATGAGTATGTGAGTGTGTGTGAGGATGAGTATGTGAGTGTGTGAGGATGAGTGTGTGAGTGTGTGTGAGGATGAGTATGTGAGTGTGTGTGAGGATGAGTATGTGAGTGTGTGTGAGGATGAGTATGTGAGTGTGTGTGAGGATGAGTATGTGAGTGTGTGTGAGGATGAGTATGTGTGTGTGAGGATGAGTACGTGAGTGTGTGTGAGGATGAGTATGTGAGTGTGTGTGAGGATGAGTATGTGAGTGTGTGTGAGGATGAGTGTGTGTGTGTGTGAGGATGAGTATGTGAGTGTGTGTGAGGATGAGTCTGTGAGTGTGTCTGAGGATGAGTATGTGAGTGTGTGTGAGGATGAGGATGTGAGTGTGTGAGGATGAGTATGTGAGTGTGTGTGAGGATGAGTATGTGAGTGTGTGTGAGGATGAGTATGTGAGTGTGTGAGGATGAGTATGTGAGTGTGTGTGAGGATGAGTATGTGAGTGTGTGTGAGGATGAGTATGTGAGTGTGTGTGAGGATGAGTACGTGAGTGTGTGTGAGGATTAGTATGTGAGTGTGTGTGAGGATGAGTATGTGAGTGTGTGAGGATGCGTATGTGAGTGTGTATGAGGATGAGTGTGTGTGAGGATGAGTATGTGTGTGTGTGTGAGGATGAGTATGTGAGTGTGTGTGAGGATGAGTATGTGAGTCTGTGTGAGGATGAGTATGTGAGTGTGTGTGAGGATGAGTATGTGAGTGTGTGTGAGGATAAGTATGTGAGTGTGTGTGAGGATGAGTATGTGAGTGTGTGAGGATGAGTATGTGAGTGTGTGTGTGAGAATGAGTATGTGAGTGTGTGTGAGGATGAGTATGTGAGTGTGTGTGTGAGGATGAGTATGTGAGTGTGTGTGAGGATGAGTATGTGAGTGTGTGTGAGGATGAGTATGTGAGTGTGTGTGAGGATGAGTACGTGTGTGTGTGTGAGGATGAGTATGTGAGTGTGTGTGAGTGTGTGTGAGGATGAGTATGTGAGTGTGTGTGAGGATGAGTACGTGTGTGTGTGAGGCTGAGTATGTGTGAGTGTGTGAGGATGAGTATGTGAGTGTGTGTGAGGATGAGTATGTGAGTGTGTGTGAGGATGAGTATGTGAGTGTGTGTGAGGATGAGTATGTGTGTGTGTGAGGATGAGTATGTGTGAGTGTGTGAGGATGAGTATGTGAGTGTGTGAGGATGAGTATGTGAGTGTGTGTGAGGATGAGTATGTGAGTGTGTGTGAGGATGAGTATGTGAGTGTGTGTGAGGATGAGTATGTGAGTGTGTGTGAGGATGAGTATGCGAGTGTGTGTGAGGATGAGTATGTGAGTGTGTGAGGATGAGTATGTGAGTGTGTGTGAGGATGAGTATGTGAGTGTGTGTGAGGATGAGTATGTGAGTGTGTGTGAGGATGAGTATGTGAGTGTGTGTGAGGATGAGTATGTGAGTGTGTGTGAGGATGAGTATGTGAGTGTGTGAGGATGAGTATGTGAGTGTGTGTGAGGATGAGTATGTGAGTGTGTGAGGATGAGTATGTGAGAGTGTGTGAGGATGAGTATGTGTGTGTGTGTGAGGATGAGTATGTGAGTGTGTGTGAGGATGAGTATGTGAGTGTGTGTGTGAGGATGAGTATGTGTGTGTATGTGTGTGAGGATGAGTATGTGAGTGTGTGTGAGGATGAGTATGTGAGTGTGTGTGAGGATGAGTATGTGAGTGTGTGTGAGGATGAGTACGTGTGTGTGTGTGAGGATGAGTATGTGAGTGTGTGTGAGTGTGTGTGAGGATGAGTATGTGAGTGTGTGTGAGGATGAGTACGTGTGTGTGTGAGGATGAGTATGTGTGAGTGTGTGAGGATGAGTATGTGAGTGTGTGTGAGGATGAGTATGTGAGTGTGTGTGAGTGTGTGTGAGGATGAGTATGTGAGTGTGTGAGGATGAGTATGTGAGAGTGTGTGAGGATGAGTATGTGTGTGTGTGTGTGAGGATGAGTATGTGAGTGTGTGTGAGGATGAGTATGTGAGTGTGTGTGAGGATGAGTATGTGAGTGTGTGTGAGGATGAGTATGTGAGTGTGTGTGAGGATGAGTATGTGAGTGTGTGAGGATGAGTATGTGAGTGTGTGTGAGGATGAGTATGTGAGTGTGTGTGAGGATGAGTATGTGAGTGTGTGTGAGGATGAGTATGTGAGAGTGTGTGAGGATGAGTATGTGTGTGTGTGTGAGGATGAGTATGTGAGTGTGTGAGGATGAGTAAGTGAGTGCGTGTGAGGATGAGTATGTGAGTGTGTGTGAGAATGTGTGAGTGTGTGTGAGGATGAGTATGTGAGTGTGTGTGAGGATGAGTACGTGAGTGTGTGTGAGGATGAGTATGTGAGTGTGTGTGAGAATGAGTATGTGAGTGTGTGTGAGGATGAGTATGTGAGTGTGTGTGAGGATGAGTACATGAGTGTGTGTGAGGATGAGTATGTGAGTGTGTATGAGGATGAGTAAGTGAGTGTGTGAGGATGAGTATGTGAGTGTGTGTGAGGATGAGTATGTGTGTGTGTGTGAGGATGAGTATGTGCGTGTGTGTGAGGATGAGTATGTGAGTGTGTGTGAGGATGAGTATGTGAGTGTGTGTGAGGATGAGTATGTGAGTGTGTGTGAGGATGAGTATGTGAGTGTGTGAGGATGAGTGTGTGTGAGGATGAGTATGTGAGTGTGTGAGGATGAGTATGTGAGTGTGTGTGAGGATGAGTATGTGAGTGTGTGTGAGGATGAGTATGTGAGTGTGTGAGGATGAGTATGTGAGTTTGTGTGAGGATGAGTATGTGAGTGTGTGTGAGGATGAGTATGTGAGTGTGTGTGAGGATGAGTATGTGAGTGTGTGTGAGGATGAGTATGTGAGTGTGTGAGGATGAGTATGTGAGTGTGTGTGAGGATGAGTATGTGAGTGTGTGAGGATGAGTATGTGAGAGTGTGTGAGGATGAGTATGTGTGTGTGTGTGTGAGGATGAGTATGTGAGTGTGTGTGAGGGTGAGTATGTGAGTGTGTGTGAGGATGAGTATGTGAGTGTGTGTGAGGATGAGTATGTGAGTGTGTGAGGATGAGTATGTGAGTGTGTGTGAGGATGAGTATGTGAGTGTGTGAGGATGAGGATGTGAGTGTGTGTGAGGATGAGTATGTGAGTGTGTGTGAGGATGAGTATGTGAGTGTGTGTGAGGATGAGTATGTGTGTGTGTGTGAGGATGAGTATGTGAGTGTGTGAGGATGAGTATGTGAGTGTGTGTGAGGATGAGTATGTGAGAGTGTGTGAGGATGAGTATGTGTGTGAGGATGTGTATGTGAGTGTGTGAGGATGAGTATGTGAGTGCGTGTGAGGATGAGTATGTGAGTGTGTGTGAGGATGTGTGAGTGTGTGTGAGGATGAGTATGTGAGTGTGTGTGAGGATGAGTACGTGAGTGTGTGTGAGGATGAGTATGTGAGTGTGTGTGAGGATGAGTATGTGAGTGTGTGTGTGGATGAGTATGTGAGTGTGTGTGAGGATGAGTACATGAGTGTGTGTGAGGATGAGTATGTGAGTGTGTATGAGGATGAGTACGTGAGTGTGTGAGGATGAGTATGTGAGTGTGTGTGAGGATGAGTATGTGTGTGTGTGTGAGGATGAGTATGTGCGTGTGTGTGAGGATGAGTATGTGAGTGTGTGTGAGGATGAGTATGTGAGTGTGTGTGAGGATGAGTATGTGAGTGTGTGTGAGGATGAGTATGTGAGTGTGTGAGGATGAGTGTGTGTGAGGATGAGTATGTGAGTGTGTGTGAGGATGAGTATGTGAGTGTGTGTGAGGATGAGTATGTGAGTGTTTGTGAGGATGAGTATGTGAGTGTGTGTGAGGATGAGTATGTGAGTGTGTGTGAGGATGAGTATGTGAGTGTGTGTGAGGATGAGTATGTGAGAGTGTGTGAGGATGAGTATGTGAGTGTGTGAGGATGAGTATGTGAGAGTGCGTGAGGATGACTATGTGAGTGTGTGAGGATGAGTATGTGAGTGTGTGTGAGGATGAGTATGTGAGTGTGTGTGAGGATGAGTACGTGAGTGTGTGTGAAGATGAGTATGTGAGAGTGTGTGAGGATGAGTATGTGAGTGTGTGTGAGGATGTGTGAGTGTGTGTGAGGATGAGTATGTGAGTGTGTGTGAGGATGAGTACATGAGTGTGTGTGAGGATGAGTATGTGAGTGTGTGTGAGGATGAGTATGTGAGTGTGTGTGTGAGGATGAGTACATGAGTGTGTGTGAGGATGAGTATGTGAGTGTGTATGAGGATGAGTACGTGAGTGTGTGAGGATGAGTATGTGAGTGTGTGTGAGGATGAGTATGTGTGTGTGTGTGAGGATGAGTATGTGCGTGTGTGTGAGGATGAGTATGTGAGTGTGTGTGAGGATGAGTATGTGAGTGTGTGTGAGGATGAGTATGTGAGTGTGTGTGAGGATGAGTGAGTGTGTGTGAGGATGAGTATGTGAGTGTGTGAGGATGAGTGTGTGTGAGGATGAGTATGTGAGTGTGTGTGAGGATGAGTATGTGAGTGTGTGTGAGGATGAGTATGTGAGTGTGTGTGAGGATGAGTATGTGAGTGTTTGTGAGGATGATTATGTGAGTGTGTGTGAGGATGAGTATGTGAGTGTGTGTGAGGATGAGTATGTGAGTGTGTGTGAGGATGAGTATGTGAGAGTGTGTGAGGATGAGTATGTGAGTGTGTGAGGATGAGTATGTGAGTGTGTGTGAGGATGAGTATGTGAGAGTGTGTGAGGATGACTATGTGAGTGTGTGAGGATGAGTATGTGAGTGTGTGTGAGGATGAGTATGTGAGTGTGTGTGAGGATGAGTACGTGAGTGTGTGTGAAGATGAGTATGTGAGTGTGTGTGAGGATGAGTATGTGAGTGTGTGTGAGGATGAGTATGTGAGAGTGTGTGAGGATGAGTATGTGAGTGTGTGAGGATGAGTATGTGAGTGTGTGTGAGGATGAGTATGTGAGTTTGTGTGAGGATGCGTATGTGAGTGTGTGTGAGGATGAGTATGTGAGTGTGTGTGAGGATGAGTATGTGAGTGTGTGTGAGGATGAGTATGTGAGTGTGTGAGGATGAGTATGTGAGTGTGTGAGGATGAGTATGTGAGTGTGTGTGAGGATGAGTATGTGTGTGTGTGTGAGGATGAGTATGTGAGTGTGTGAGGATGAGTATGTGAGTGTGTGTGAGGATGGGTACGTGAGTGTGTGTGAGGATGAGTATGTGAGTGTGTGTGAGGATGAGTATGTGAGTGTGTATGAGGATGAGTACGTAAGTGTGTGAGGATGAGTATGTGAGTGTGTGTGAGGATGAGAATGTGTGTGTGTGTGAGGATGAGTATGTGAGTGTGTGTGAGGATGAGTATGTGAGTGTGTGTGAGGATGAGTATGTGAGTGTGTGTGAGGATGAGTATGTGAGTGTGTGTGAGGATGAATATGTGAGTGTGTGAGGATGAGTGTGTGTGAGGATGAGTATGTGAGTGTGTGAGGATGAGTATGTGAGTGTGTGTGAGGATGAGTATGTGAGTGTGTGTGAGGATGAGTATGTGAGTGTGTGAGGATGAGTATGTGAGTGTGTGTGAGGATGAGTATGTGAGTGTGTGTGAGGATGAGTATGTGTGTGTGTGTGAGGATGAGTATGTGAGTGTGTGAGGATGAGTATGTGAGTGTGTGTGAGGATGAGTATGTGAGTGTGTGAGGATGAGTATGTGAGAGTGTGTGAGGATGAGTATGTGTGTGTGTGTGTGAGGATGAGTATGTGAGTTTGTGTGAGGATGAGTATGTGAGTGTGTGTGAGGATGAGTATGTGAGTGTGTGTGAGGATGAGTATGTGAGTGTGTGAGGATGAGTATGTGAGTGTGTGTGAGGATGAGTATGTGAGTGTGTGAGGATGAGTATGTGAGTGTGTGTGAGGATGAGTATGTGAGTGTGTGTGAGGATGAGTATGTGAGTGTGTGTGAGGATGAGTATGTGAGAGTGTGTGAGGATGAGTATGTGTGTGTGTGAGGATGAGTATGTGAGTGTGTGAGGATGAGTATGTGAGTGTGTGTGAGGATGAGTATGTGAGAGTGTGTGAGGATGAGTATGTGTGTGTGTGTGAGGATGAGTATGTGAGTGTGTGAGGATGAGTATGTGAGTGCGTGTGAGGATGAGTATGTGAGTGTGTGTGAGGATGTGTGAGTGTGTGTGAGGATGAGTATGTGAGTGTGTGTGAGGATGAGTACGTGAGTGTGTGTGAGGATGAGTATGTGAGTGTGTGTGAGGATGAGTATGTGAGTGTGTGTGAGGATGAGTATGTGAGTGTGTGTGAGGATGAGTACATGAGTGTGTGTGAGGATGAGTATGTGAGTGTGTATGAGGATGAGTACGTGAGTGTGTGAGGATGAGTATGTGAGTGTGTGTGAGGATGAGTATGTGTGTGTGTGTGAGGATGAGTATGTGCGTGTGTGTGAGGATGAGTATGTGAGTGTGTGTGAGGATGAGTATGTGAGTGTGTGTGAGGATGAGTATCTGAGTGTGTGAGGATGAGTATGTGAGTGTGTGTGAGGATGAGTATGTGAGTGTGTGAGGATGAGTATGTGAGAGTGTGTGAGGATGAGTATGTGTGTGTGTGTGTGAGGATGAGTATGTGAGTGTGTGTGAGGATGAGTATGTGAGTGTGTGTGAGGATGAGTATGTGAGTGTGTGAGGATGAGTATGTGAGTGTGTGTGAGGATGAGTATGTGAGTGTGTGAGGATGAGTATGTGAGTGTGTGTGAGGATGAGTATGTGAGTGTGTGTGAGGATGAGTATGTGAGTGTGTGTGAGGATGAGTATGTGAGAGTGTGTGAGAATGAGTATGTGTGTGTGTGTGAGGATGAGTATGTGAGTGTGTGAGGATGAGTATGTGAGTGTGTGTGAGGATGAGTATGTGAGAGTGTGTGAGGATGAGTATGTGAGTGTGTGAGGATGAGTATGTGAGTGTGTGTGAGGATGAGTATGTGTGTGTGTGTGTGAGGATGAGTATGTGAGTGTGTGAGGATGAGTATGTGAGTGTGTGTGAGGATGAGTATGTGAGTGTGTGTGAGGATGGGTACGTGAGTTTGTGTGAGGATGAGTATGTGAGTGTGTGTGAGGATGAGTATGTGAGTGTGTATGAGGATGAGTACGTAAGTGTGTGAGGATGAGTATGTGAGTGTGTGAGGATGAGTATGTGTGAGTGTGTGAGGATGAGTGTGTGTGAGGATGAGTATGTGTGTGTGTGTGAGGATGAGTATGTGCGTGTGTGTGAGGATGAGTATGTGAGTGTGTGTGAGGATGAGTATGTGAGTGTGTGTGAGGATGAGTATGTGAGTGTGTGTGAGGATGAGTATGTGAGTGTGTGTGAGGATGAGTATGTGAGAGTGTGTGAGGATGAGTATGTGTGTGTGTGTGAGGATGAGTATGTGAGTGTGTGAGGATGAGTATGTGAGTGTGTGTGAGGATGAGTATGTGAGAGTGTGTGAGGATGAGTATGTGTGTGTGTGTGAGGATGAGTATGTGAGTGTGTGAGGATGAGTATGTGAGTGCGTGTGAGGATGAGTATGTGAGTGTGTGTGAGGATGTGTGAGTGTGTGTGAGGATGAGTATGTGAGTGTGTGTGAGGATGAGTACGTGAGTGTGTGTGAGGATGAGTATGTGAGTGTGTGTGAGGATGAGTATGTGAGTGTGTGTGAGGATGAGTATGTGAGTGTGTGTGAGGATGAGTACATGAGTGTGTGTGAGGATGAGTATGTGAGTGTGTATGAGGATGAGTACGTGAGTGTGTGAGGATGAGTATGTGAGTGTGTGTGAGGATGAGTATGTGTGTGTGTGTGAGGATGAGTATGTGCGTGTGTGTGAGGATGAGTATGTGAGTGTGTGTGAGGATGAGTATGTGAGTGTGTGTGAGGATGAGTATGTGAGTGTGTGTGAGGATGAGTATGTGAGTGTGTGAGGATGAGTGTGTGTGAGGATGAGTATGTGAGTGTGTGTGAGGATGAGTATGTGAGTGTGTGTGAGGATGAGTATGTGAGTGTGTGTGAGGATGAGTATGTGAGTGTTTGTGAGGATGATTATGTGAGTGTGTGTGAGGATGAGTATGTGAGTGTGTGTGAGGATGAGTATGTGAGTGTGTGTGAGGATGAGTATGTGAGAGTGTGTGAGGATGCGTATGTGAGTGTGTGAGGATGAGTATGTGAGTGTGTGTGAGGATGAGTATGTGAGAGTGTGTGAGGATGACTATGTGAGTGTGTGAGGATGAGTATGTGAGTGTGTGTGAGGATGAGTATGTGAGTGTGTGTGAGGATGAGTCCGTGAGTGTGTGTGAAGATGAGTATGTGAGTGTGTGTGAGGATGAGTATGTGAGTGTGTGTGAGGATGAGTATGTGAGAGTGTGTGAGGATGAGTATGTGAGTGTGTGAGGATGAGTATGTGAGTGTGTGAGGATGAGTATGTGAGTTTGTGTGAGGATGAGTATGTGAGTGTGTGAGGATGAGTATGTGAGTGTGTGTGAGGATGAGTATGTGAGTGTGTGTGAGGATGAGTATGTGAGTGTGTGTGAGGATGAGTATGTGAGTGTGTGTGAGGATGAGTATGTGAGTGTGTGAGGATGAGTATGTGAGAGTGTGTGAGGATGAGTATGTGTGTGTGTGTGTGAGGATGAGTATGTGAGTGTGTGTGAGGATGAGTATGTGAGTGTGTGTGAGGATGAGTATGTGAGTGTGTGTGAGGATGAGTATGTGAGTGTGTGAGGATGAGTATGTGAGTGTGTGTGAGGATGAGTATGTGAGTGTGTGAGGATGAGTATGTGAGTGTGTGTGAGGATGAGTATGTGAGTGTGTGTGAGGATGAGTATGTGAGTGTGTGTGAGGATGAGTATGTGAGAGTGTGTGAGGATGAGTATGTGTGTGTGTGTGAGGATGAGTATGTGAGTGTGTGAGGATGAGTATGTGAGTGTGTGTGAGGATGAGTATGTGAGAGTGTGTGAGGATGAGTATGTGTGTGTGTGTGAGGATGAGTATGTGAGTGTGTGAGGATGAGTATGTGAGTGCGTGTGAGGATGAGTATGTGAGTGTGTGTGAGGATGTGTGAGTGTGTGTGAGGATGAGTATGTGAGTGTGTGTGAGGATGAGTACGTGAGTGTGTGTGAGAATGAGTATGTGAGTGTGTGTGAGGATGAGTATGTGAGTGTGTGTGAGGATGAGTATGTGAGTGTGTGTGAGGATGAGTACATGAGTGTGTGTGAGGATGAGTATGTGAGTGTGTATGAGGATGAGTACGTGAGTGTGTGAGGATGAGTATGTGAGTGTGTGTGAGGATGAGTATGTGTGTGTGTGTGAGGATGAGTATGTGCGTGTGTGTGAGGATGAGTATGTGAGTGTGTGTGAGGATGAGTATGTGAGTGTGTGTGAGGATGAGTATGTGAGTGTGTGTGAGGATGAGTATGTGAGTGTGTGTGAGGATGAGTATGTGAGTGTGTGAGGATGAGTGTGTGTGAGGATGAGTATGTGAGTGTGTGTGAGGATGAGTATGTGAGTGTGTGTGAGGATAAGTATGTGAATGTGTGTGAGGATGAGTATGTGAGTGTTTGTGAGGATGATTATGTGAGTGTGTGTGAGGATGAGTATGTGAGTGTGTGTGAGGATGAGTATGTGAGTGTGTGTGAGGATGAGTATGTGAGAGTGTGTGAGGATGAGTATGTGAGTGTGTGAGGATGAGTATGTGAGTGTGTGTGAGGATGAGTATGTGAGAGTGTGTGAGGATGACTATGTGAGTGTGTGAGGATGAGTATGTGAGTGTGTGTGAGGATGAGTATGTGAGTGTGTGAGGATGAATATGTGAGTGCGTGTGAGGATGAGTATGTGAGTGTGTGTGAGGATGTGTGAGTGTGTGTGAGGATGAGTATGTGAGTGTGTGAGGATGAGTATGTGAGTGTGTGAGGATGAGTATGTGAGTGTGTGTGAGGATGAGTATGTGAGTTTGTGTGAGGATGAGTATGTGAGTGTGTGTGAGGATGAGTATGTGAGTGTGTGTGAGGATGAGTATGTGAGTGTGTGTGAGGATGAGTATGTGAGTGTGTGTGAGGATGAGTATGTGAGTGTGTGAGGATGAGTATGTGAGTGTGTGAGGATGAGTATGTGAGTGTGTGTGAGGATGAGTATGTGTGTGTGTGTGAGGATGAGTATGTGAGTGTGTGAGGATGAGTATGTGAGTGTGTGTGAGGATGAGTATGTGAGTGTGTGTGAGGATGGGTACGTGAGTGTGTGTGAGGATGAGTATGTGAGTGTGTGTGAGGATGAGTTTGTGAGTGTGTATGAGGATGAGTACGTAAGTGTGTGAGGATGAGTATGTGAGTGTGTGTGAGGATGAGTATGTGTGTGTGTGTGAGGATGAGTATGTGCGTGTGTGTGAGGATGAGTATGTGAGTGTGTGTGAGGATGAGTATGTGAGTGTGTGTGAGGATGAGTATGAGTGTGTGTGTGAGGATGAGTATGTGAGTGTGTGTGAGGATGAGTATGTGAGTGTGTGAGGATGAGTGTGTGTGAGGATGAGTATGTGAGTGTGTGAGGATGAGTATGTGAGTGTGTGTGAGGATGAGTATGTGAGTGTGTGTGAGGATGAGTATGTGAGTGTGTGTGAGGATGAGTATGTGAGTGTGTGTGAGGATGAGTATGTGAGTGTGTGAGGATGAGTATGTGAGTGTGTGTGAGGATGAGTATGTGAGTGTGTGAGGATGAGTATGTGAGAGGGTGTGAGGATGAGTATGTGTGTGTGTGTGTGAGGATGAGTATGTGAGTGTGTGTGAGGATGAGTATGTGAGTGTGTGTGAGGATGAGTATGTGAGTGTGTGAGGATGAGTATGTGAGTGTGTGTGAGGATGAGTATGTGAGTGTGTGAGGATGAGTATGTGAGTGTGTGTGAGGATGAGTATGTGAGTGTGTGTGAGGATGAGTATGTGAGTGTGTGTGAGGATGAGTATGTGAGAGTGTGTGAGGATGAGTATGTGTGTGTGTGTGAGGATGAGTATGTGAGTGTGTGAGGATGAGTATGTGAGTGTGTGTGAGGATGAGTATGTGAGAGTGTGTGAGGATGAGTATGTGTGTGTGTGTGAGGATGAGTATGTGAGTGTGTGAGGATGAGTATGTGAGTGCGTGTGAGGATGAGTATGTGAGTGTGTGTGAGGATGTGTGAGTTTGTGTGAGGATGAGTATGTGAGTGTGTGTGAGGATGAGTACGTGAGTGTGTGTGAGGATGAGTATGTGAGTGTGTGTGAGGATGATTATGTGAGTGTGTGTGAGGATGAGTATGTGAGTGTGTGTGAGGATGAGTACATGAGTGTGTGTGAGGATGAGTATGTGAGTGTGTATGAGGATGAGTACGTGAGTGTGTGAGGATGAGTATGTGAGTGTGTGTGAGGATGAGTATGTGTGTGTGTGTGAGGATGAGTATGTGCGTGTGTGTGAGGATGAGTATGTGAGTGTGTGTGAGGATGAGTATGTGAGTGTGTGTGAGGATGAGTATGTGAGTGTGTGTGAGGATGAGTATGTGAGTGTGTGTGAGGATGAGTATGTGAGTGTGTGTGAGGATGAGTATGTGAGTGTTTGTGAGGATGATCATGTGAGTGTGTGTGAGGATGAGTATGTGAGTGTGTGTGAGGATGAGTATGTGAGTGTGTGTGAGGATGAGTATGTGAGAGTGTGTGAGGATGAGTATGTGAGTGTGTGAGGATGAGTATGTGAGTGTGTGTGAGGATGAGTATGTGAGAGTGTGTGAGGATGAGTGTGTGTGAGGATGAGTATGTGAGTGTGTGTGAGGATGAGTATGTGAGTGTGTGTGAGGATGTGTATGAGAGTGTGTGTGAGGATGAGTATGTGAGTGTGTGTGAGGATGAGTATGTGAGTGTGTGTGAGGATGAGTATGTGAGTGTTTGTGAGGATGATCATGTGAGTGTGTGTGAGGATGAGTATGTGAGTGTGTGTGAGGATGAGTATGTGAGTGTGTGTGAGGATGAGTATGTGAGAGTGTGTGAGGATGAGTATGTGAGTGTGTGAGGATGAGTATGTGAGTGTGTGTGAGGATGAGTATGTGAGTGTGTGTGAGGATGAGTATGTGAGTGTGTGTGAGGATGAGTATGTGAGAGTGTGTGAGGATGAGTATGTGAGTGTGTGAGGATGAGTATGTGAGTGTGTGAGGATGAGTATGTGAGTTTGTGTGAGGATGAGTATGTGAGTGTGTGTGAGGATGAGTATGTGAGTGTGGGTGAGGATGAGTATGTGAGTGTGTGTGAGGATGAGTATGTGAGTGTGTGTGAGGATGAGTATGTGAGTGTGTGTGAGGATGAGTATGTGAGTGTGTGAGGATGAGTATGTGAGTGTGTGTGAGGATGAGTATGTGTGTGTGTGTGTGAGGATGAGTATGTGAGTGTGTGAGGATGAGTATGTGAGTGTGTGTGAGGATGAGTATGTGAGTGTGTGTGAGGATGGGTACGTGAGTTTGTGTGAGGATGAGTATGTGAGTGTGTGTGAGGATGAGTATGTGAGTGTGTATGAGGATGAGTACGTAAGTGTGTGAGGATGAGTATGTGAGTGTGTGAGGATGAGTATGTGTGAGTGTGTGAGGATGAGTGTGTGTGAGGATGAGTATGTGAGTGTGTGTGAGGATGAGTATGTGAGTGTGTGAGGATGAGTATGTGAGTGTGTGAGGATGAGTATGTGAGTGTGTGTGAGGATGAGTATGTGAGTGTGTGTGAGGATGAGTATGTGAGTGTGTGAGGATGAGTATGTGAGTGTGTGTGAGGATGAGTATGTGAGTGTGTATGAGTATGAGTATGTGAGTGTGTGAGGATGAGTATGTGAGTGTGTGTGAGGATGAGTATGTGAGTGTGTGAGGATGAGTATGTGAGTGTGTGTGAGGATGAGTATGTGAGTGTGTGAGGATGAGTATGTGAGTGTGTGTGAGGATGAGTGTGTGTGAGGATGAGTGTGTGTGAGGATGAGTATGTGAGTGTGTGTGAGGATGAGTATGTGAGTGTGTGAGGATGAGTATGTGAGTGTGTGAGGATGAGTATGTGAGTGTGTGAGGATGAGTATGTGTGTGTGTGTGAGGATGAGTATGTGAGTGTGTGTGAGGATGAGTATGTGAGTGTGTGAGGATGAGTATGTGAGTGTGTGTGAGGATGAGTATGTGTGAGGATGAGTATGTGAGTTTCTGTGAGGAGGAGTATGTGAGTGTGTGTGAGGATTAGTATGTGAATGTGTGTGAGGATGAGTATGTGAGTGTGTGTGAGGATGAGTATGTGAGTGTGTATGAGGATGAGTACGTGAGTGTGTGAGGATGAGTATGTGAGTGTGTGAGGATGAGTATGTGTGAGTGTGTGAGGATGAGTGTGGGTGAGGATGAGTATGTGAGTGTGTGTGAGGATGAGTATGTGAGTGTGTGTGAGGATGAGTATGTGAGTGTGTGAGGATGAGTATGTGAGTGTGTGAGGATGAGTAAGTGAGTGTGTGAGGATGAGTATGTGAGTGTGTGTGAGGATGAGTATGTGAGTGTGTGTGAGGATGAGTACGTGAGTGTGTGTGAGGATGAGTATGTGAGTGTGTGAGGATGAGTATGTGAGTGTGTGTGAGGATGAGTATGTGAGTGTGTGAGGATGAGTATGTGAGTGTGTGTGAGGATGAGTATGTGAGTGTGTGTGAGGACGAGTATGTGAGTGTGTGTGAGGATGAGTATGTGAGTGTGTGTGAGGATGAGTCTGTGAGTGTGTGTGAGGATGAGTATGTGAGTGTGTGAGGATGAGTATGTGAGTGTGTGTGAGGATGAGTATGTGTGTGTGTGTGTGAGGATGAGTATGTGAGTGTGTGAGGATGAGTATGTGAGTGTGTGTGAGGATGAGTATGTGAGTGTGTGTGAGGATGGGTACGTGAGTTTGTGTGAGGATGAGTATGTGAGTGTGTGTGAGGATGAGTATGTGAGTGTGTATGAGGATGAGTACGTAAGTGTGTGAGGATGAGTATGTGAGTGTGTGAGGATGAGTATGTGTGAGTGTGTGAGGATGAGTGTGTGTGAGGATGAGTATGTGAGTGTGTGTGAGGATGAGTATGTGAGTGTGTGAGGATGAGTATGTGAGTGTGTGAGGATGAGTATGTGAGTGTGTGTGAGGATGAGTATGTGAGTGTGTGTGAGGATGAGTATGTGAGTGTGTGAGGATGAGTATGTGAGTGTGTGTGAGGATGAGTATGTGAGTGTGTGTGAGTATGAGTATGTGAGTGTGTGAGGATGAGTATGTGAGTGTGTGTGAGGATGAGTATGTGAGTGTGTGAGGATGAGTATGTGAGTGTGTGTGAGGATGAGTATGTGAGTGTGTGAGGATGAGTATGTGAGTGTGTGTGAGGATGAGTATGTGTGAGTGTGTGAGGATGAGTGTGTGTGAGGATGAGTATGTGAGTGTGTGTGAGGATGAGTATGTGAGTGTGTGAGGATGAGTACGTGAGTGTGTGTGAGGATGAGTATGTGAGTGTGTGTGAGGATGAGTATGTGAGTGTGTATGAGGATGAGTATGTGAGTGTGTGAGGATGAGTATGTGAGTGTGTGAGGATGAGTATGTGAGTGTGTGTGAGGATGAGTATGTGAGTGTGTGTGAGGATGAGTATGTGAGTGTGTGTGAGGATGAGTACGTGAGTGTGTGTGAGGATTAGTATGTGAGTGTGTGTGAGGATGAGTATGTGAGTGTGTGAGGATGCGTATGTGAGTGTGTATGAGGATGAGTGTGTGTGAGGATGAGTATGTGTGTGTGTGTGAGGATGAGTATGTGAGTGTGTGTGAGGATGAGTATGTGAGTCTGTGTGAGGATGAGTATGTGAGTGTGTGTGAGGATGAGTATGTGAGTGTGTGTGAGGATAAGTATGTGAGTGTGTGTGAGGATGAGTATGTGAGTGTGTGAGGATGAGTATGTGAGTGTGTGTGTGAGAATGAGTATGTGAGTGTGTGTGAGGATGAGTATGTGAGTGTGTGTGTGAGGATGAGTATGTGAGTGTGTGTGAGGATGAGTATGTGAGTGTGTGTGAGGATGAGTATGTGAGTGTGTGTGAGGATGAGTACGTGTGTGTGTGTGAGGATGAGTATGTGAGTGTGTGTGAGTGAGGATGAGTATGTGAGTGTGTGTGAGGATGAGTACGTGTGTGTGTGAGGATGAGTATGTGTGAGTGTGTGAGGATGAGTATGTGAGTGTGTGTGAGGATGAGTATGTGAGTGTGTGTGAGGATGAGTATGTGAGTGTGTGTGAGGATGAGTATGTGTGTGTGTGAGGATGAGTATGTGTGAGTGTGTGAGGATGAGTATGTGTGAGTGTGTGAGGATGAGTATGTGAGTGTGTGAGGATGAGTATGTGAGTGTGTGTGAGGATGTGTGAGTTTGTGTGAGGATGAGTATGTGAGTGTGTGTGAGGATGAGTACGTGAGTGTGTGTGAGGATGAGTATGTGAGTGTGTGTGAGGATGATTATGTGAGTGTGTGTGAGGATGAGTATGTGAGTGTGTGTGAGGATGAGTACATGAGTGTGTGTGAGGATGAGTATGTGAGTGTGTATGAGGATGAGTACGTGAGTGTGTGAGGATGAGTATGTGAGTGTGTGTGAGGATGAGTATGTGTGTGTGTGTGAGGATGAGTATGTGCGTGTGTGTGAGGATGAGTATGTGAGTGTGTGTGAGGATGAGTATGTGAGTGTGTGTGAGGATGAGTATGTGAGTGTGTGTGAGGATGAGTATGTGAGTGTGTGTGAGGATGAGTATGTGAGTGTGTGTGAGGATGAGTATGTGAGTGTTTGTGAGGATGATCATGTGAGTGTGTGTGAGGATGAGTATGTGAGTGTGTGTGAGGATGAGTATGTGAGTGTGTGTGAGGATGAGTATGTGAGAGTGTGTGAGGATGAGTATGTGAGTGTGTGAGGATGAGTATGTGAGTGTGTGTGAGGATGAGTATGTGAGAGTGTGTGAGGATGAGTGTGTGTGAGGATGAGTATGTGAGTGTGTGTGAGGATGAGTATGTGAGTGTGTGTGAGGATGTGTATGAGAGTGTGTGTGAGGATGAGTATGTGAGTGTGTGTGAGGATGAGTATGTGAGTGTGTGTGAGGATGAGTATGTGAGTGTTTGTGAGGATGATCATGTGAGTGTGTGTGAGGATGAGTATGTGAGTGTGTGTGAGGATGAGTATGTGAGTGTGTGTGAGGATGAGTATGTGAGAGTGTGTGAGGATGAGTATGTGAGTGTGTGAGGATGAGTATGTGAGTGTGTGTGAGGATGAGTATGTGAGTGTGTGTGAGGATGAGTATGTGAGTGTGTGTGAGGATGAGTATGTGAGAGTGTGTGAGGATGAGTATGTGAGTGTGTGAGGATGAGTATGTGAGTGTGTGAGGATGAGTATGTGAGTTTGTGTGAGGATGAGTATGTGAGTGTGTGTGAGGATGAGTATGTGAGTGTGGGTGAGGATGAGTATGTGAGTGTGTGTGAGGATGAGTATGTGAGTGTGTGTGAGGATGAGTATGTGAGTGTGTGTGAGGATGAGTATGTGAGTGTGTGAGGATGAGTATGTGAGTGTGTGTGAGGATGAGTATGTGTGTGTGTGTGTGAGGATGAGTATGTGAGTGTGTGAGGATGAGTATGTGAGTGTGTGTGAGGATGAGTATGTGAGTGTGTGTGAGGATGGGTACGTGAGTTTGTGTGAGGATGAGTATGTGAGTGTGTGTGAGGATGAGTATGTGAGTGTGTATGAGGATGAGTACGTAAGTGTGTGAGGATGAGTATGTGAGTGTGTGAGGATGAGTATGTGTGAGTGTGTGAGGATGAGTGTGTGTGAGGATGAGTATGTGAGTGTGTGTGAGGATGAGTATGTGAGTGTGTGAGGATGAGTATGTGAGTGTGTGAGGATGAGTATGTGAGTGTGTGTGAGGATGAGTATGTGAGTGTGTGTGAGGATGAGTATGTGAGTGTGTGAGGATGAGTATGTGAGTGTGTGTGAGGATGAGTATGTGAGTGTGTATGAGTATGAGTATGTGAGTGTGTGAGGATGAGTATGTGAGTGTGTGTGAGGATGAGTATGTGAGTGTGTGAGGATGAGTATGTGAGTGTGTGTGAGGATGAGTATGTGAGTGTGTGAGGATGAGTATGTGAGTGTGTGTGAGGATGAGTGTGTGTGAGGATGAGTGTGTGTGAGGATGAGTATGTGAGTGTGTGTGAGGATGAGTATGTGAGTGTGTGAGGATGAGTATGTGAGTGTGTGAGGATGAGTATGTGAGTGTGTGAGGATGAGTATGTGTGTGTGTGTGAGGATGAGTATGTGAGTGTGTGTGAGGATGAGTATGTGAGTGTGTGAGGATGAGTATGTGAGTGTGTGTGAGGATGAGTATGTGTGAGGATGAGTATGTGAGTTTCTGTGAGGAGGAGTATGTGAGTGTGTGTGAGGATTAGTATGTGAATGTGTGTGAGGATGAGTATGTGAGTGTGTGTGAGGATGAGTATGTGAGTGTGTATGAGGATGAGTACGTGAGTGTGTGAGGATGAGTATGTGAGTGTGTGAGGATGAGTATGTGTGAGTGTGTGAGGATGAGTGTGGGTGAGGATGAGTATGTGAGTGTGTGTGAGGATGAGTATGTGAGTGTGTGTGAGGATGAGTATGTGAGTGTGTGAGGATGAGTATGTGAGTGTGTGAGGATGAGTAAGTGAGTGTGTGAGGATGAGTATGTGAGTGTGTGTGAGGATGAGTATGTGAGTGTGTGTGAGGATGAGTACGTGAGTGTGTGTGAGGATGAGTATGTGAGTGTGTGAGGATGAGTATGTGAGTGTGTGTGAGGATGAGTATGTGAGTGTGTGAGGATGAGTATGTGAGTGTGTGTGAGGATGAGTATGTGAGTGTGTGTGAGGACGAGTATGTGAGTGTGTGTGAGGATGAGTATGTGAGTGTGTGTGAGGATGAGTCTGTGAGTGTGTGTGAGGATGAGTATGTGAGTGTGTGAGGATGAGTATGTGAGTGTGTGTGAGGATGAGTATGTGTGTGTGTGTGTGAGGATGAGTATGTGAGTGTGTGAGGATGAGTATGTGAGTGTGTGTGAGGATGAGTATGTGAGTGTGTGTGAGGATGGGTACGTGAGTTTGTGTGAGGATGAGTATGTGAGTGTGTGTGAGGATGAGTATGTGAGTGTGTATGAGGATGAGTACGTAAGTGTGTGAGGATGAGTATGTGAGTGTGTGAGGATGAGTATGTGTGAGTGTGTGAGGATGAGTGTGTGTGAGGATGAGTATGTGAGTGTGTGTGAGGATGAGTATGTGAGTGTGTGAGGATGAGTATGTGAGTGTGTGAGGATGAGTATGTGAGTGTGTGTGAGGATGAGTATGTGAGTGTGTGTGAGGATGAGTATGTGAGTGTGTGAGGATGAGTATGTGAGTGTGTGTGAGGATGAGTATGTGAGTGTGTGTGAGTATGAGTATGTGAGTGTGTGAGGATGAGTATGTGAGTGTGTGTGAGGATGAGTATGTGAGTGTGTGAGGATGAGTATGTGAGTGTGTGTGAGGATGAGTATGTGAGTGTGTGAGGATGAGTATGTGAGTGTGTGTGAGGATGAGTATGTGTGAGTGTGTGAGGATGAGTGTGTGTGAGGATGAGTATGTGAGTGTGTGTGAGGATGAGTATGTGAGTGTGTGAGGATGAGTACGTGAGTGTGTGTGAGGATGAGTATGTGAGTGTGTGTGAGGATGAGTATGTGAGTGTGTATGAGGATGAGTATGTGAGTGTGTGAGGATGAGTATGTGAGTGTGTGAGGATGAGTATGTGAGTGTGTGTGAGGATGAGTATGTGAGTGTGTGTGAGGATGAGTATGTGAGTGTGTGTGAGGATGAGTACGTGAGTGTGTGTGAGGATTAGTATGTGAGTGTGTGTGAGGATGAGTATGTGAGTGTGTGAGGATGCGTATGTGAGTGTGTATGAGGATGAGTGTGTGTGAGGATGAGTATGTGTGTGTGTGTGAGGATGAGTATGTGAGTGTGTGTGAGGATGAGTATGTGAGTCTGTGTGAGGATGAGTATGTGAGTGTGTGTGAGGATGAGTATGTGAGTGTGTGTGAGGATAAGTATGTGAGTGTGTGTGAGGATGAGTATGTGAGTGTGTGAGGATGAGTATGTGAGTGTGTGTGTGAGAATGAGTATGTGAGTGTGTGTGAGGATGAGTATGTGAGTGTGTGTGTGAGGATGAGTATGTGAGTGTGTGTGAGGATGAGTATGTGAGTGTGTGTGAGGATGAGTATGTGAGTGTGTGTGAGGATGAGTACGTGTGTGTGTGTGAGGATGAGTATGTGAGTGTGTGTGAGTGAGGATGAGTATGTGAGTGTGTGTGAGGATGAGTACGTGTGTGTGTGAGGATGAGTATGTGTGAGTGTGTGAGGATGAGTATGTGAGTGTGTGTGAGGATGAGTATGTGAGTGTGTGTGAGGATGAGTATGTGAGTGTGTGTGAGGATGAGTATGTGTGTGTGTGAGGATGAGTATGTGTGAGTGTGTGAGGATGAGTATGTGTGAGTGTGTGAGGATGAGTATGTGAGTGTGTGAGGATGAGTATGTGAGTGTGTGTGAGGATGAGTATGTGAGTGTGTGTGAGGATGAGTATGTGAGTGTGTGTGAGGATGAGTATGTGAGTGTGTGTGAGGATGAGTATGCGAGTGTGTGTGAGGATGAGTATGTGAGTGTGTGAGGATGAGTATGTGAGTGTGTGTGAGGATGAGTATGTGAGTGTGTGTGAGGATGAGTATGTGAGTGTGTGTGAGGATGAGTATGTGAGTGTGTGTGAGGATGAGTATGTGAGTGTGTGTGAGGATGAGTATGTGAGTGTGTGAGGATGAGTATGTGAGTGTGTGTGAGGATGAGTATGTGAGTGTGTGAGGATGAGTATGTGAGAGTGTGTGAGGATGAGTATGTGTGTGTGTGTGAGGATGAGTATGTGAGTGTGTGTGAGGATGAGTATGTGAGTGTGTGTGTGAGGATGAGTATGTGTGTGAGTGTGTGAGGATGAGTATGTGAGTGTGTGTGAGGATGAGTATGTGAGTGTGTGTGAGGATGAGTATGTGAGTGTGTGTGAGGATGAGTACGTGTGTGTGTGTGAGGATGAGTATGTGAGTGTGTGTGAGTGTGTGTGAGGATGAGTATGTGAGTGTGTGTGAGGATGAGTACGTGTGTGTGTGAGGATGAGTATGTGTGAGTGTGTGAGGATGAGTATGTGAGTGTGTGTGAGGATGAGTATGTGAGTGTGTGTGAGTGTGTGTGAGGATGAGTATGTGAGTGTGTGAGGATGAGTATGTGAGAGTGTGTGAGGATGAGTATGTGTGTGTGTGTGTGAGGATGAGTATGTGAGTGTGTGTGAGGATGAGTATGTGAGTGTGTGTGAGGATGAGTATGTGAGTGTGTGAGGATGAGTATGTGAGTGTGTGTGAGGATGAGTATGTGAGTGTGTGAGGATGAGTATGTGAGTGTGTGTGAGGATGAGTATGTGAGTGTGTGTGAGGATGAGTATGTGAGTGTGTGTGAGGATGAGTATGTGAGAGTGTGTGAGGATGAGTATGTGTGTGTGTGTGAGGATGAGTATGTGAGTGTGTGAGGATGAGTATGTGAGTGCGTGTGAGGATGAGTATGTGAGTGTGTGTGAGAATGTGTGAGTGTGTGTGAGGATGAGTATGTGAGTGTGTGTGAGGATGAGTACGTGAGTGTGTGTGAGGATGAGTATGTGAGTGTGTGTGAGAATGAGTATGTGAGTGTGTGTGAGGATGAGTATGTGAGTGTGTGTGAGGATGAGTACATGAGTGTGTGTGAGGATGAGTATGTGAGTGTGTATGAGGATGAGTAAGTGAGTGTGTGAGGATGAGTATGTGAGTGTGTGTGAGGATGAGTATGTGTGTGTGTGTGAGGATGAGTATGTGCGTGTGTGTGAGGATGAGTATGTGAGTGTGTGTGAGGATGAGTATGTGAGTGTGTGTGAGGATGAGTATGTGAGTGTGTGTGAGGATGAGTATGTGAGTGTGTGAGGATGAGTGTGTGTGAGGATGAGTATGTGAGTGTGTGAGGATGAGTATGTGAGTGTGTGTGAGGATGAGTATGTGAGTGTGTGTGAGGATGAGTATGTGAGTGTGTGAGGATGAGTATGTGAGTGTGTGTGAGGATGAGTATGTGAGTGTGTGTGAGGATGAGTATGTGAGTGTGTGAGGATGAGTATGTGAGTGTGTGTGAGGATGAGTATGTGAGTGTGTGAGGATGAGTATGTGAGAGTGTGTGAGGATGAGTATGTGTGTGTGTGTGTGAGGATGAGTATGTGAGTGTGTGTGAGGGTGAGTATGTGAGTGTGTGTGAGGATGAGTATGTGAGTGTGTGTGAGGATGAGTATGTGAGTGTGTGAGGATGAGTATGTGAGTGTGTGTGAGGATGAGTATGTGAGTGTGTGAGGATGAGTATGTGAGTGTGTGTGAGGATGAGTATGTGAGTGTGTGTGAGGATGAGTATGTGAGTGTGTGTGAGGATGAGTATGTGTGTGTGTGTGAGGATGAGTATGTGAGTGTGTGAGGATGAGTATGTGAGTGTGTGTGAGGATGAGTATGTGAGAGTGTGTGAGGATGAGTATGTGTGTGAGGATGTGTATGTGAGTGTGTGAGGATGAGTATGTGAGTGCGTGTGAGGATGAGTATGTGAGTGTGTGTGAGGATGTGTGAGTGTGTGTGAGGATGAGTATGTGAGTGTGTGTGAGGATGAGTACGTGAGTGTGTGTGAGGATGAGTATGTGAGTGTGTGTGAGGATGAGTATGTGAGTGTGTGTGTGGATGAGTATGTGAGTGTGTGTGAGGATGAGTACATGAGTGTGTGTGAGGATGAGTATGTGAGTGTGTATGAGGATGAGTACGTGAGTGTGTGAGGATGAGTATGTGAGTGTGTGTGAGGATGAGTATGTGTGTGTGTGTGAGGATGAGTATGTGCGTGTGTGTGAGGATGAGTATGTGAGTGTGTGTGAGGATGAGTATGTGAGTGTGTGTGAGGATGAGTATGTGAGTGTGTGTGAGGATGAGTATGTGAGTGTGTGAGGATGAGTGTGTGTGAGGATGAGTATGTGAGTGTGTGTGAGGATGAGTATGTGAGTGTGTGTGAGGATGAGTATGTGAGTGTGTGTGAGGATGAGTATGTGAGTGTTTGTGAGGATGATTATGTGAGTGTGTGTGAGGATGAGTATGTGAGTGTGTGTGAGGATGAGTATGTGAGTGTGTGTGAGGATGAGTATGTGAGAGTGTGTGAGGATGAGTATGTGAGTGTGTGAGGATGAGTATGTGAGTGTGTGTGAGGATGAGTATGTGAGAGTGCGTGAGGATGACTATGTGAGTGTGTGAGGATGAGTATGTGAGTGTGTGTGAGGATGAGTATGTGAGTGTGTGTGAGGATGAGTACGTGAGTGTGTGTGAAGATGAGTATGTGAGAGTGTGTGAGGATGAGTATGTGAGTGTGTGTGAGGATGTGTGAGTGTGTGTGAGGATGAGTATGTGAGTGTGTGTGAGGATGAGTACATGAGTGTGTGTGAGGATGAGTATGTGAGTGTGTGTGAGGATGAGTATGTGAGTGTGTGTGAGGATGAGTACATGAGTGTGTGTGAGGATGAGTATGTGAGTGTGTATGAGGATGAGTACGTGAGTGTGTGAGGATGAGTATGTGAGTGTGTGTGAGGATGAGTATGTGTGTGTGTGTGAGGATGAGTATGTGCGTGTGTGTGAGGATGAGTATGTGAGTGTGTGTGAGGATGAGTATGTGAGTGTGTGTGAGGATGAGTATGTGAGTGTGTGTGAGGATGAGTATGTGAGTGTGTGTGAGGATGAGTATGTGAGTGTGTGAGGATGAGTGTGTGTGAGGATGAGTATGTGAGTGTGTGTGAGGATGAGTATGTGAGTGTGTGTGAGGATGAGTATGTGAGTGTGTGTGAGGATGAGTATGTGAGTGTTTGTGAGGATGATTATGTGAGTGTGTGTGAGGATGAGTATGTGAGTGTGTGTGAGGATGAGTATGTGAGTGTGTGTGAGGATGAGTATGTGAGAGTGTGTGAGGATGAGTATGTGAGTGTGTGAGGATGAGTATGTGAGTGTGTGTGAGGATGAGTATGTGAGAGTGTGTGAGGATGACTATGTGAGTGTGTGAGGATGAGTATGTGAGTGTGTGTGAGGATGAGTATGTGAGTGTGTGTGAGGATGAGTACGTGAGTGTGTGTGAAGATGAGTATGTGAGTGTGTGTGAGGATGAGTATGTGAGTGTGTGTGAGGATGAGTATGTGAGAGTGTGTGAGGATGAGTATGTGAGTGTGTGAGGATGAGTATGTGAGTGTGTGAGGATGAGTATGTGAGTGTGTGTGAGGATGAGTATGTGAGTTTGTGTGAGGATGCTTATGTGAGTGTGTGTGAGGATGAGTATGTGAGTGTGTGTGAGGATGAGTATGTGAGTGTGTGTGAGGATGAGTATGTGAGTGTGTGAGGATGAGTATGTGAGTGTGTGAGGATGAGTATGTGAGTGTGTGTGAGGATGAGTATGTGTGTGTGTGTGAGGATGAGTATGTGAGTGTGTGAGGATGAGTATGTGAGTGTGTGTGAGGATGGGTACGTGAGTGTGTGTGAGGATGAGTATGTGAGTGTGTGTGAGGATGAGTATGTGAGTGTGTATGAGGATGAGTACGTAAGTGTGTGAGGATGAGTATGTGAGTGTGTGTGAGGATGAGAATGTGTGTGTGTGTGAGGATGAGTATGTGAGTGTGTGTGAGGATGAGTATGTGAGTGTGTGTGAGGATGAGTATGTGAGTGTGTGTGAGGATGAGTATGTGAGTGTGTGTGAGGATGAATATGTGAGTGTGTGAGGATGAGTGTGTGTGAGGATGAGTATGTGAGTGTGTGAGGATGAGTATGTGAGTGTGTGTGAGGATGAGTATGTGAGTGTGTGTGAGGATGAGTATGTGAGTGTGTGAGGATGAGTATGTGAGTGTGTGTGAGGATGAGTATGTGAGTGTGTGTGAGGATGAGTATGTGTGTGTGTGTGAGGATGAGTATGTGAGTGTGTGAGGATGAGTATGTGAGTGTGTGTGAGGATGAGTATGTGAGTGTGTGAGGATGAGTATGTGAGAGTGTGTGAGGATGAGTATGTGTGTGTGTGTGTGAGGATGAGTATGTGAGTTTGTGTGAGGATGAGTATGTGAGTGTGTGTGAGGATGAGTATGTGAGTGTGTGTGAGGATGAGTATGTGAGTGTGTGAGGATGAGTATGTGAGTGTGTGTGAGGATGAGTATGTGAGTGTGTGAGGATGAGTATGTGAGTGTGTGTGAGGATGAGTATGTGAGTGTGTGTGAGGATGAGTATGTGAGTGTGTGTGAGGATGAGTATGTGAGAGTGTGTGAGGATGAGTATGTGTGTGTGTGAGGATGAGTATGTGAGTGTGTGAGGATGAGTATGTGAGTGTGTGTGAGGATGAGTATGTGAGAGTGTGTGAGGATGAGTATGTGTGTGTGTGTGAGGATGAGTATGTGAGTGTGTGAGGATGAGTATGTGAGTGCGTGTGAGGATGAGTATGTGAGTGTGTGTGAGGATGTGTGAGTGTGTGTGAGGATGAGTATGTGAGTGTGTGTGAGGATGAGTACGTGAGTGTGTGTGAGGATGAGTATGTGAGTGTGTGTGAGGATGAGTATGTGAGTGTGTGTGAGGATGAGTATGTGAGTGTGTGTGAGGATGAGTACATGAGTGTGTGTGAGGATGAGTATGTGAGTGTGTATGAGGATGAGTACGTGAGTGTGTGAGGATGAGTATGTGAGTGTGTGTGAGGATGAGAATGTGTGTGTGTGTGAGGATGAGTATGTGCGTGTGTGTGAGGATGAGTATGTGAGTGTGTGTGAGGATGAGTATGTGAGTGTGTGTGAGGATGAGTATCTGAGTGTGTGAGGATGAGTATGTGAGTGTGTGTGAGGATGAGTATGTGAGTGTGTGAGGATGAGTATGTGAGAGTGTGTGAGGATGAGTATGTGTGTGTGTGTGTGAGGATGAGTATGTGAGTGTGTGTGAGGATGAGTATGTGAGTGTGTGTGAGGATGAGTATGTGAGTGTGTGAGGATGAGTATGTGAGTGTGTGTGAGGATGAGTATGTGAGTGTGTGAGGATGAGTATGTGAGTGTGTGTGAGGATGAGTATGTGAGTGTGTGTGAGGATGAGTATGTGAGAGTGTGTGAGGATGAGTATGTGTGTGTGTGTGAGGATGAGTATGTGAGTGTGTGAGGATGAGTATGTGAGTGTGTGTGAGGATGAGTATGTGAGAGTGTGTGAGGATGAGTATGTGAGTGTGTGAGGATGAGTATGTGAGTGTGTGTGAGGATGAGTATGTGTGTGTGTGTGTGAGGATGAGTATGTGAGTGTGTGAGGATGAGTATGTGAGTGTGTGTGAGGATGAGTATGTGAGTGTGTGTGAGGATGGGTACGTGAGTTTGTGTGAGGATGAGTATGTGAGTGTGTGTGAGGATGAGTATGTGAGTGTGTATGAGGATGAGTACGTAAGTGTGTGAGGATGAGTATGTGAGTGTGTGAGGATGAGTATGTGTGAGTGTGTGAGGATGAGTGTGTGTGAGGATGAGTATGTGTGTGTGTGTGAGGATGAGTATGTGCGTGTGTGTGAGGATGAGTATGTGAGTGTGTGTGAGGATGAGAATGTGAGTGTGTGTGAGGATGAGTATGTGAGTGTGTGTGAGGATGAGTATGTGAGTGTGTGTGAGGATGAGTATGTGAGAGTGTGTGAGGATGAGTATGTGTGTGTGTGTGAGGATGAGTATGTGAGTGTGTGAGGATGAGTATGTGAGTGTGTGTGAGGATGAGTATGTGAGAGTGTGTGAGGATGAGTATGTGTGTGTGTGTGAGGATGAGTATGTGAGTGTGTGAGGATGAGTATGTGAGTGCGTGTGAGGATGAGTATGTGAGTGTGTGTGAGGATGTGTGAGTGTGTGTGAGGATGAGTATGTGAGTGTGTGTGAGGATGAGTACGTGAGTGTGTGTGAGGATGAGTATGTGAGTGTGTGTGAGGATGAGTATGTGAGTGTGTGTGAGGATGAGTATGTGAGTGTGTGTGAGGATGAGTACATGAGTGTGTGTGAGGATGAGTATGTGAGTGTGTATGAGGATGAGTACGTGAGTGTGTGAGGATGAGTATGTGAGTGTGTGTGAGGATGAGTATGTGTGTGTGTGTGAGGATGAGTATGTGCGTGTGTGTGAGGATGAGTATGTGAGTGTGTGTGAGGATGAGTATGTGAGTGTGTGTGAGGATGAGTATGTGAGTGTGTGTGAGGATGAGTATGTGAGTGTGTGAGGATGAGTGTGTGTGAGGATGAGTATGTGAGTGTGTGTGAGGATGAGTATGTGAGTGTGTGTGAGGATGAGTATGTGAGTGTGTGTGAGGATGAGTATGTGAGTGTTTGTGAGGATGATTATGTGAGTGTGTGTGAGGATGAGTATGTGAGTGTGTGTGAGGATGAGTATGTGAGTGTGTGTGAAGATGAGTATGTGAGAGTGTGTGAGGATGCGTATGTGAGTGTGTGAGGATGAGTATGTGAGTGTGTGTGAGGATGAGTATGTGAGAGTGTGTGAGGATGACTATGTGAGTGTGTGAGGATGAGTATGTGAGTGTGTGTGAGGATGAGTATGTGAGTGTGTGTGAGGATGAGTCCGTGAGTGTGTGTGAAGATGAGTATGTGAGTGTGTGTGAGGATGAGTATGTGAGTGTGTGTGAGGATGAGTATGTGAGAGTGTGTGAGGATGAGTATGTGAGTGTGTGAGGATGAGTATGTGAGTGTGTGAGGATGAGTATGTGAGTTTGTGTGAGGATGAGTATGTGAGTGTGTGAGGATGAGTATGTGAGTGTGTGTGAGGATGAGTATGTGAGTGTGTGTGAGGATGAGTATGTGAGTGTGTGTGAGGATGAGTATGTGAGTGTGTGTGAGGATGAGTATGTGAGTGTGTGAGGATGAGTATGTGAGAGTGTGTGAGGATGAGTATGTGTGTGTGTGTGTGAGGATGAGTATGTGAGTGTGTGTGAGGATGAGTATGTGAGTGTGTGTGAGGATGAGTATGTGAGTGTGTGTGAGGATGAGTATGTGAGTGTGTGAGGATGAGTATGTGAGTGTGTGTGAGGATGAGTATGTGAGTGTGTGAGGATGAGTATGTGAGTGTGTGTGAGGATGAGTATGTGAGTGTGTGTGAGGATGAGTATGTGAGTGTGTGTGAGGATGAGTATGTGAGAGTGTGTGAGGATGAGTATGTGTGTGTGTGTGAGGATGAGTATGTGAGTGTGTGAGGATGAGTATGTGAGTGTGTGTGAGGATGAGTATGTGAGAGTGTGTGAGGATGAGTATGTGTGTGTCTGTGAGGATGAGTATGTGAGTGTGTGAGGATGAGTATGTGAGTGCGTGTGAGGATGAGTATGTGAGTGTGTGTGAGGATGTGTGAGTGTGTGTGAGGATGAGTATGTGAGTGTGTGTGAGGATGAGTACGTGAGTGTGTGTGAGAATGAGTATGTGAGTGTGTGTGAGGATGAGTATGTGAGTGTGTGTGAGGATGAGTATGTGAGTGTGTGTGAGGATGAGTACATGAGTGTGTGTGAGGATGAGTATGTGAGTGTGTATGAGGATGAGTACGTGAGTGTGTGAGGATGAGTATGTGAGTGTGTGTGAGGATGAGTATGTGTGTGTGTGTGAGGATGAGTATGTGCGTGTGTGTGAGGATGAGTATGTGAGTGTGTGTGAGGATGAGTATGTGAGTGTGTGTGAGGATGAGTATGTGAGTGTGTGTGAGGATGAGTATGTGAGTGTGTGTGAGGATGAGTATGTGAGTGTGTGAGGATGAGTGTGTGTGAGGATGAGTATGTGAGTGTGTGTGAGGATGAGTATGTGAGTGTGTGTGAGGATAAGTATGTGAATGTGTGTGAGGATGAGTATGTGAGTGTTTGTGAGGATGATTATGTGAGTGTGTGTGAGGATGAGTATGTGAGTGTGTGTGAGGATGAGTATGTGAGTGTGTGTGAGGATGAGTATGTGAGAGTGTGTGAGGATGAGTATGTGAGTGTGTGAGGATGAGTATGTGAGTGTGTGTGAGGATGAGTATGTGAGAGTGTGTGAGGATGACTATGTGAGTGTGTGAGGATGAGTATGTGAGTGTGTGTGAGGATGAGTATGTGAGTGTGTGTGAAGATGAGTATGTGAGTGTGTGTGAGGATGAGTATGTGAGTGTGTGTGAGGATGAGTATGTGAGAGTGTGTGAGGATGAGTATGTGAGTGTGTGAGGATGAGTATGTGAGTGTGTGAGGATGAGTTTGTGAGTGTGTGTGAGGATGAGTATGTGAGTTTGTGTGAGGATGAGTATGTGAGTGTGTGTGAGGATGAGTATGTGAGTGTGTGTGAGGATGAGTATGTGATTGTGTGTGAGGATGAGTATGTGAGTGTGTGTGAGGATGAGTATGTGAGTGTGTGAGGATGAGTATGTGAGTGTGTGAGGATGAGTATGTGAGTGTGTGTGAGGATGAGTATGTGTGTGTGTGTGAGGATGAGTATGTGAGTGTGTGAGGATGAGTATGTGAGTGTGTGTGAGGATGAGTATGTGAGTGTGTGTGAGGATGGGTACGTGAGTGTGTGTGAGGATGAGTATGTGAGTGTGTGTGAGGATGAGTTTGTGAGTGTGTATGAGGATGAGTACGTAAGTGTGTGAGGATGAGTATGTGAGTGTGTGTGAGGATGAGTATGTGTGTGTGTGTGAGGATGAGTATGTGCGTGTGTGTGAGGATGAGTATGTGAGTGTGTGTGAGGATGAGTATGTGAGTGTGTGTGAGGATGAGTATGAGTGTGTGTGTGAGGATGAGTATGTGAGTGTGTGTGAGGATGAGTATGTGAGTGTGTGAGGATGAGTGTGTGTGAGGATGAGTATGTGAGTGTGTGAGGATGAGTATGTGAGTGTGTGTGAGGATGAGTATGTGAGTGTGTGTGAGGATGAGTATGTGAGTGTGTGTGAGGATGAGTATGTGAGTGTGTGTGAGGATGAGTATGTGAGTGTGTGTGAGGATGAGTATGTGAGTGTGTGAGGATGAGTATGTGAGTGTGTGTGAGGATGAGTATGTGAGTGTGTGAGGATGAGTATGTGAGAGGGTGTGAGGATGAGTATGTGTGTGTGTGTGTGAGGATGAGTATGTGAGTGTGTGTGAGGATGAGTATGTGAGTGTGTGTGAGGATGAGTATGTGAGTGTGTGAGGATGAGTATGTGAGTGTGTGTGAGGATGAGTATGTGAGTGTGTGAGGATGAGTATGTGAGTGTGTGTGAGGATGAGTATGTGAGTGTGTGTGAGGATGAGTATGTGAGTGTGTGTGAGGATGAGTATGTGAGAGTGTGTGAGGATGAGTATGTGTGTGTGTGTGAGGATGAGTATGTGAGTGTGTGAGGATGAGTATGTGAGTGTGTGTGAGGATGAGTATGTGAGAGTGTGTGAGGATGAGTATGTGTGTGTGTGTGAGAATGAGTATGTGAGTGTGTGAGGATGAGTATGTGAGTGCGTGTGAGGATGAGTATGTGAGTGTGTGTGAGGATGTGTGAGTTTGTGTGAGGATGAGTATGTGAGTGTGTGTGAGGATGAGTACGTGAGTGTGTGTGAGGATGAGTATGTGAGTGTGTGTGAGGATGATTATGTGAGTGTGTGTGAGGATGAGTATGTGAGTGTGTGTGAGGATGAGTACATGAGTGTGTGTGAGGATGAGTATGTGAGTGTGTATGAGGATGAGTACGTGAGTGTGTGAGGATGAGTATGTGAGTGTGTGTGAGGATGAGTATGTGTGTGTGTGTGAGGATGAGTATGTGCGTGTGTGTGAGGATGAGTATGTGAGTGTGTGTGAGGATGAGTATGTGAGTGTGTGTGAGGATGAGTATGTGAGTGTGTGTGAGGATGAGTATGTGAGTGTGTGTGAGGATGAGTATGTGAGTGTGTGTGAGGATGAGTATGTGAGTGTTTGTGAGGATGATCATGTGAGTGTGTGTGAGGATGAGTATGTGAGTGTGTGTGAGGATGAGTATGTGAGTGTGTGTGAGGATGAGTATGTGAGAGTGTGTGAGGATGAGTATGTGAGTGTGTGAGGATGAGTATGTGAGTGTGTGTGAGGATGAGTATGTGAGAGTGTGTGAGGATGAGTGTGTGTGAGGATGAGTATGTGAGTGTGTGTGAGGATGAGTATGTGAGTGTGTGTGAGGATGTGTATGAGAGTGTGTGTGAGAATGAGTATGTGAGTGTGTGTGAGGATGAGTATGTGAGTGTGTGTGAGGATGAGTATGTGAGTGTTTGTGAGGATGATCATGTGAGTGTGTGTGAGGATGAGTATGTGAGTGTGTGTGAGGATGAGTATGTGAGTGTGTGTGAGGATGAGTATGTGAGAGTGTGTGAGGATGAGTATGTGAGTGTGTGTGAGGATGAGTATGTGAGTGTGTGTGAGGATGAGTATGTGAGTGTGTGTGAGGATGAGTATGTGAGAGTGTGTGAGGATGAGTATGTGAGTGTGTGAGGATGAGTATGTGAGTGTGTGAGGATGAGTATGTGAGTGTGTGTGAGGATGAGTATGTGAGTTTGTGTGAGGATGAGTATGTGAGTGTGTGTGAGGATGAGTATGTGAGTGTGGGTGAGGATGAGTATGTGAGTGTGTGTGAGGATGAGTATGTGAGTGTGTGTGAGGATGAGTATGTGAGTGTGTGTGAGGATGAGTATGTGAGTGTGTGAGGATGAGTATGTGAGTGTGTGTGAGGATGAGTATGTGTGTGTGTGTGTGAGGATGAGTATGTGAGTGTGTGAGGATGAGTATGTGAGTGTGTGTGAGGATGAGTATGTGAGTGTGTGTGAGGATGGGTACGTGAGTTTGTGTGAGGATGAGTATGTGAGTGTGTGTGAGGATGAGTATGTGAGTGTGTATGAGGATGAGTACGTAAGTGTGTGAGGATGAGTATGTGAGTGTGTGAGGATGAGTATGTGTGAGTGTGTGAGGATGAGTGTGTGTGAGGATGAGTATGTGAGTGTGTGTGAGGATGAGTATGTGAGTGTGTGAGGATGAGTATGTGAGTGTGTGAGGATGAGTATGTGAGTGTGTGTGAGGATGAGTATGTGAGTGTGTGTGAGGATGAGTATGTGAGTGTGTGAGGATGAGTATGTGAGTGTGTGTGAGGATGAGTATGTGAGTGTGTGTGAGTATGAGTATGTGAGTGTGTGAGGATGAGTATGTGAGTGTGTGTGAGGATGAGTATGTGAGTGTGTGAGGATGAGTATGTGAGTGTGTGTGAGGATGAGTATGTGAGTGTGTGAGGATGAGTATGTGAGTGTGTGTGAGGATGAGTGTGTGTGAGGATGAGTGTGTGTGAGGATGAGTATGTGAGTGTGTGTGAGGATGAGTATGTGAGTGTGTGAGGATGAGTATGTGAGTGTGTGAGGATGAGTATGTGAGTGTGTGAGGATGAGTATGTGTGTGTGTGTGAGGATGAGTATGTGAGTGTGTGTGAGGATGAGTATGTGAGTGTGTGAGGATGAGTATGTGAGTGTGTGTGAGGATGAGTATGTGTGAGGATGAGTATGTGAGTTTCTGTGAGGAGGAGTATGTGAGTGTGTGTGAGGATTAGTATGTGAATGTGTGTGAGGATGAGTATGTGAGTGTGTGTGAGGATGAGTATGTGAGTGTGTATGAGGATGAGTACGTGAGTGTGTGAGGATGAGTATGTGAGTGTGTGAGGATGAGTATGTGTGAGTGTGTGAGGATGAGTGTGGGTGAGGATGAGTATGTGAGTGTGTGTGAGGATGAGTATGTGAGTGTGTGTGAGGATGAGTATGTGAGTGTGTGAGGATGAGTATGTGAGTGTGTGAGGATGAGTAAGTGAGTGTGTGAGGATGAGTATGTGAGTGTGTGTGAGGATGAGTATGTGAGTGTGTGTGAGGATGAGTACGTGAGTGTGTGTGAGGATGAGTATGTGAGTGTGTGAGGATGAGTATGTGAGTGTGTGTGAGGATGAGTATGTGAGTGTGTGAGGATGAGTATGTGAGTGTGTGTGAGGATGAGTATGTGAGTGTGTGTGAGGATGAGTATGTGAGTGTGTGTGAGGATGAGTATGTGAGTGTGTGTGAGGATGAGTCTGTGAGTGTGTGTGAGGATGAGTATGTGAGTGTGTGAGGATGAGTATGTGAGTGTGTGTGAGGATGAGTATGTGTGTGTGTGTGTGAGGATGAGTATGTGAGTGTGTGAGGATGAGTATGTGAGTGTGTGTGAGGATGAGTATGTGAGTGTGTGTGAGGATGGGTACGTGAGTTTGTGTGAGGATGAGTATGTGAGTGTGTGTGAGGATGAGTATGTGAGTGTGTATGAGGATGAGTACGTAAGTGTGTGAGGATGAGTATGTGAGTGTGTGAGGATGAGTATGTGTGAGTGTGTGAGGATGAGTGTGTGTGAGGATGAGTATGTGAGTGTGTGTGAGGATGAGTATGTGAGTGTGTGAGGATGAGTATGTGAGTGTGTGAGGATGAGTATGTGAGTGTGTGTGAGGATGAGTATGTGAGTGTGTGTGAGGATGAGTATGTGAGTGTGTGAGGATGAGTATGTGAGTGTGTGTGAGGATGAGTATGTGAGTGTGTGTGAGTATGAGTATGTGAGTGTGTGAGGATGAGTATGTGAGTGTGTGTGAGGATGAGTATGTGAGTGTGTGAGGATGAGTATGTGAGTGTGTGTGAGGATGAGTATGTGAGTGTGTGAGGATGAGTATGTGAGTGTGTGTGAGGATGAGTATGTGTGAGTGTGTGAGGATGAGTGTGTGTGAGGATGAGTATGTGAGTGTGTGTGAGGATGAGTATGTGAGTGTGTGAGGATGAGTATGTGAGTGTGTGAGGATGAGTATGTGAGTGTGTGAGGATGAGTATGTGTGTGTGTGTGAGGATGAGTATGTGAGTGTGTGTGAGGATGAGTATGTGAGTGTGTGAGGATGAGTATGTGAGTGTGTGTGAGGATGAGTATGTGTGAGGATGAGTATGTGAGTTTCTGTGAGGAGGAGTATGTGAGTGTGTGTGAGGATTAGTATGTGAATGTGTGTGAGGATGAGTATGTGAGTGTGTGTGAGGATGAGTATGTGAGTGTGTATGAGGATGAGTACGTGAGTGTGTGAGGATGAGTATGTGAGTGTGTGAGGATGAGTATGTGTGAGTGTGTGAGGATGAGTGTGGGTGAGGATGAGTATGTGAGTGTGTGTGAGGATGAGTATGTGAGTGTGTGTGAGGATGAGTATGTGAGTGTGTGAGGATGAGTATGTGAGTGTGTGAGGATGAGTATGTGAGTGTGTGTGAGGATGAGTATGTGAGTGTGTGTGAGGATGAGTACGTGAGTGTGTGTGAGGATGAGAATGTGAGTGTGTGAGGATGAGTATGTGAGTGTGTGTGAGGATGAGTATGTGAGTGTGTGAGGATGAGTATGGGTGTGAGGATGAGTACGTGAGTGTGTGTGAGGATGAGTACGTGAGTGTGTGTGAGGATGAGTACGTGAGTGTGTGTGAGGATGAGTATGTGTGTGTGTGTGAGGATGAGTACGTGAGTGTGTGTGATGATGAGTACGTGAGTGTGTGTGAGGATGAGTATGTGTGTGTGTGAGGATGAGTATGTGAGTGTGTGTGAGGATGAGTATGTGAGTGTGTGTGAGGATGAGTATGTGAATGTGTGAGGATGAGTATGTGAGTGTGTGAGGATGAGTATGTGAGTGTGTGTGAGGATGAGTATGTGAGTGTGTGTGAGGATGAGTATGTGAGCGTGTGCGAGGATGAGTATTTGAGTGTGTGAGGATGAGTATGTGAGTGTGTGTGAGGATGAGTATGTGAGTGTGTGTGTGAGCATGAGTATGTGAGTGTGTGTGAGGATGAGTATGTGAGTGTGTGTGAGGATGAGTGTGTGTGAGGATGAGTATGTGAGTGTGTGTGAGGATGAGTATGTGAGTGTGTGTGAGGATGTGTATGAGAGTGTGTGTGAGGATGAGTATGTGAGTGTGTGTGAGGATGAGTATGTGAGTGTGTGTGAGGATGAGTATGTGAGTGTTTGTGAGGATGATCATGTGAGTGTGTGTGAGGATGAGTATGTGAGTGTGTGTGAGGATGAGTATGTGAGTGTGTGTGAGGATGAGTATGTGAGAGTGTGTGAGGATGAGTATGTGAGTGTGTGAGGATGAGTATGTGAGTGTGTGTGAGGATGAGTATGTGAGAGTGTGTGAGGATGACTATGTGAGTGTGTGAGGATGAGTATGTGAGTGTGTGTGAGGATGAGTACGTGAGTGTGTGTGAAGATGAGTATGTGAGTGTGTGTGAGGATGAGTATGTGAGTGTGTGTGAGGATGAGTATGTGAGAGTGTGTGAGGATGAGTATGTGAGTGTGTGAGGATGAATATGTGAGTGTGTGAGGATGAGTATGTGAGTGTGTGTGAGGATGAGTATGTGAGTTTGTGTGAGGATGAGTATGTGAGTGTGTGTGAGGATGAGTATGTGAGTGTGGGTGAGGATGAGTATGTGAGTATGTGTGAGGATGAGTATGTGAGTGTGTGTGAGGATGAGTATGTGAGTGTGTGTGAGGATGAGTATGTGAGTGTGTGAGGATGAGTATGTGAGTGTGTGTGAGGATGAGTATGTGTGTGTGTGTGTGAGGATGAGTATGTGAGTGTGTGAGGATGAGTATGTGAGTGTGTGTGAGGATGAGTATGTGAGTGTGTGTGAGGATGGGTACGTGAGTTTGTGTGAGGATGAGTATGTGAGTGTGTGTGAGGATGAGTATGTGAGTGTGTATGAGGATGAGTACGTAAGTGTGTGAGGATGAGTATGTGAGTGTGTGAGGGTGAGTATGTGTGAGTGTGTGAGGATGAGTGTGTGTGAGGATGAGTATGTGAGTGTGTGTGAGGATGAGTATGTGAGTGTGTGAGGATGAGTATGTGAGTGTGTGAGGATGAGTATGTGAGTGTGTGTGAGGATGAGTATGTGAGTGTGTGTGAGGATGAGTATGTGAGTGTGTGAGGATGAGTATGTGAGTGTGTGTGAGGATGAGTATGTGAGTGTGTGTGAGTATGAGTATGTGAGTGTGTGAGGATGAGTATGTGAGTGTGTGTGAGGATGAGTATGTGAGTGTGTGAGGATGAGTATGTGAGTGTGTGTGAGGATGAGTATGTGAGTGTGTGAGGATGAGTATGTGAGTGTGTGTGAGGATGAGTGTGTGTGAGGATGAGTGTGTGTGAGGATGAGTATGTGAGTGTGTGTGAGGATGAGTATGTGAGTGTGTGAGGATGAGTATGTGAGTGTGTGAGGATGAGTATGTGAGTGTGTGAGGATGAGTATGTGTGTGTGTGTGAGGATGAGTATGTGAGTGTGTGTGAGGATGAGTATGTGAGTGTGTGAGGATGAGTATGTGAGTGTGTGTGAGGATGAGTATGTGTGAGGATGAGTATGTGAGTTTCTGTGAGGAGGAGTATGTGAGTGTGTGTGAGGATTAGTATGTGAATGTGTGTGAGGATGAGTATGTGAGTGTGTGTGAGGATGAGTATGTGAGTGTGGATGAGGATGAGTACGTGAGTGTGTGAGGATGAGTATGTGAGTGTGTGAGGATGAGTATGTGTGAGTGTGTGAGGATGAGTGTGGGTGAGGATGAGTATGTGAGTGTGTGTGAGGATGAGTATGTGAGTGTGTGTGAGGATGAGTATGTGAGTGTGTGAGGATGAGTATGTGAGTGTGTGAGGATGAGTAAGTGAGTGTGTGAGGATGAGTATGTGAGTGTGTGTGAGGATGAGTATGTGAGTGTGTGTGAGGATGAGTACGTGAGTGTGTGTGAGGATGAGTATGTGAGTGTGTGAGGATGAGTATGTGAGTGTGTGTGAGGATGAGTATGTGAGTGTGTGAGGATGAGTATGTGAGTGTGTGTGAGGATGAGTATGTGAGTGTGTGTGAGGATGAGTATGTGAGTGTGTGTGAGGATGAGTATGTGAGTGTGTGTGAGGATGAGTCTGTGAGTGTGTGTGAGGATGAGTATGTGAGTGTGTGAGGATGAGTATGTGAGTGTGTGTGAGGATGAGTATGTGTGTGTGTGTGTGAGGATGAGTATGTGAGTGTGTGAGGATGAGTATGTGAGTGTGTGTGAGGATGAGTATGTGAGTGTGTGTGAGGATGGGTACGTGAGTTTGTGTGAGGATGAGTATGTGAGTGTGTGTGAGGATGAGTATGTGAGTGTGTATGAGGATGAGTACGTAAGTGTGTGAGGATGAGTATGTGAGTGTGTGAGGATGAGTATGTGTGAGTGTGTGAGGATGAGTGTGTGTGAGGATGAGTATGTGAGTGTGTGTGAGGATGAGTATGTGAGTGTGTGAGGATGAGTATGTGAGTGTGTGAGGATGAGTATGTGAGTGTGTGTGAGGATGAGTATGTGAGTGTGTGTGAGGATGAGTATGTGAGTGTGTGAGGATGAGTATGTGAGTGTGTGTGAGGATGAGTATGTGAGTGTGTGTGAGTATGAGTATGTGAGTGTGTGAGGATGAGTATGTGAGTGTGTGTGAGGATGAGTATGTGAGTGTGTGAGGATGAGTATGTGAGTGTGTGTGAGGATGAGTATGTGAGTGTGTGAGGATGAGTATGTGAGTGTGTGTGAGGATGAGTATGTGTGAGTGTGTGAGGATGAGTGTGTGTGAGGATGAGTATGTGAGTGTGTGTGAGGATGAGTATGTGAGTGTGTGAGGATGAGTATGTGAGTGTGTGAGGATGAGTATGTGAGTGTGTGAGGATGAGTATGTGTGTGTGTGTGAGGATGAGTATGTGAGTGTGTGTGAGGATGAGTATGTGAGTGTGTGAGGATGAGTATGTGAGTGTGTGTGAGGATGAGTATGTGTGAGGATGAGTATGTGAGTTTCTGTGAGGAGGAGTATGTGAGTGTGTGTGAGGATTAGTATGTGAATGTGTGTGAGGATGAGTATGTGAGTGTGTGTGAGGATGAGTATGTGAGTGTGTATGAGGATGAGTACGTGAGTGTGTGAGGATGAGTATGTGAGTGTGTGAGGATGAGTATGTGTGAGTGTGTGAGGATGAGTGTGGGTGAGGATGAGTATGTGAGTGTGTGTGAGGATGAGTATGTGAGTGTGTGTGAGGATGAGTATGTGAGTGTGTGAGGATGAGTATGTGAGTGTGTGAGGATGAGTATGTGAGTGTGTGAGGATGAGTATGTGAGTGTGTGTGAGGATGAGTATGTGAGTGTGTGTGAGGATGAGTACGTGAGTGTGTGTGAGGATGAGAATGTGAGTGTGTGAGGATGAGTATGTGAGTGTGTGTGAGGATGAGTATGTGAGTGTGTGAGGATGAGGATGGGTGTGAGGATGAGTACGTGAGTGTGTGTGAGGATGAGTACGTGAGTGTGTGTGAGGATGAGTACGTGAGTGTGTGTGAGGATGAGTATGTGTGTGTGTGTGAGGATGAGTACGTGAGTGTGTGTGATGATGAGTACGTGAGTGTGTGTGAGGATGAGTATGTGTGTGTGTGAGGATGAGTATGTGAGTGTGTGTGAGGATGAGTATGTGAGTGTGTGTGAGGATGAGTATGTGAATGTGTGAGGATGAGTATGTGAGTGTGTGAGGATGAGTATGTGAGTGTGTGTGAGGATGAGTATGTGAGTGTGTGTGAGGATGAGTATGTGAGCGTGTGCGAGGATGAGTATTTGAGTGTGTGAGGATGAGTATGTGAGTGTGTGTGAGGATGAGTATGTGAGTGTGTGTGTGAGCATGAGTATGTGAGTGTGTGTGAGGATGAGTATGTGAGTGTGTGTGAGGATGAGTATGTGAGTGTGTGAGGATGAGTATGTGAGTGTGTGTGAGGATGAGTATGTGAGTGTGTGAGTATGAGTATGTGAGTGTGTGTGAGGATGAGTACGTGAGTGTGAGAGGATGAGTATGTGAGTGTGTGTGAGGATGAGTACGTGAGTGTGTGTGAGGATGAGTACGTGAGTGTGTGTGAGGATGAGTATGTGAGTGTGTGTGAGGATGAGTATGTGTGTGTGTGTGTGAGGATGAGTACGTGAGTGTGTGTGAGGATGAGTACGTGAGTGTGTGTGAGGATGAGTATGTGAGTGTGTGTGAGGATGAGTATGTGAGTGTGTGTGAGGATGAGTACGTGAGTGTGTGTGAGGATGAGTACGTGAGTGTGTGTGAGGATGAATATGTGAGTGTGTGTGAGGATGAGTCTGTGAGTGTGTGTGTGAGGATTAGTATGTGAGTGTGTGTGAGGATGAGTACGTGAGTGTGTGTGAGGATGAGTACGTGTGTGTGAGGATGAGTATGTGAGTGTGTGTGAGGATGAGTATGTGAGTGTGTGTGAGGATGAGGATGTGTGTGTGTGTGTGAGGATGAGTATGTGAGTGTGTGTGAGGATGAGTATGTGAGTGTGTGTGAGGATGAGTATGTGTGAGTGTGTGTGAGGATGAGTATGTGAGTGTGTGAGGATGAGTATGTGAGTGTGTGAGGATGAGTATGTGTGTGTGTGAGGATGAGTATGTGAGTGTGTGTGAGGATGAGTATGTGAGTGTGTGTGAGGATGAGTATGTGTGTGTGAGGATGAGTACGTGAGTGTGTGTGAAGATGAGTATGTGAGTGTGTGTGAGGATGAGTATGTGAGTGTGTGTGAGGATGAGTATGTGTGTGTGAGGATGAGTACGTGAGTGTGTGTGAGGATGAGTATGTGAGTGTGTGTGAGGATGAGTATGTGAGTGTGTATGAGGATGAGTATGTGAGTGTGTGAGGATGAGTATGTGAGTGTGTGAGGATGAGTATGTGAGTGTGTGTGAGGATGAGTATGTGAGTGTGTGTGAGGATGAGTATGCGAGTGTGTGAGGATGAGTATGTGAGTGTGTGTGAGGATGAGTATGTGAGTGTGTGTGTGGATGAGTATGTGAGTGTGTGTGAGGATGAGTATGCGAGTGTGTGAGGATGAGTATGTGAGTGTGTGTGAGGATGAGTATGTGAGTGTGTGTGAGGATGAGTACGTGAGTGTGTGAGGATGAGTATGTGAGTGTGTGTGAGGATGAGTATGTGAGTGTGTGAGGATGAGTGTGTGAGTGTGTGTGAGGATGAGTATGTGAGTGTGTGTGAGGATGAGTATGTGAGTGTGTGTGAGGATGAGTACGTGAGTGTGTGTGAGAATGAGTATGTGAGTGTGTGTGAGGATGAGTATGTGTGTGTGAGGATGAGTACGTGAGTGTGTGTGAGGATGAGTATGTGAGTGTGTGTGAGGATGAGTATGTGAGTGTGTGTGAGGATGAGTATGTGAGTGTGTGTGAGGATGAGTGTGTGAGTGTGTGTCAGGGTGAGTGTGTGAGTGTGTGTGAGGATGAGTATGTGAGTGTGTGTGATGATGAGTATGTGAGTGTGTGTGAGGATGAGTATGTGAGTGTGTGAGGATGAGTATGTCAGTGTGTGTGAGGATGAGTATGTGAGTGTGTGTGAGGATGAGTATGTGAGTGTGTGTGAGGATGAGTATGTGAGTGTGTGTGAGGATGAGTATGTGAGTGTGTGTGAGGAGGAGTACGTGAGTGTGTGTGAGGATGTGTATGTGAGTGTGTGAGGATGCGTATGTGATTGTGTATGAGGATGAGTATGTGAGTGTGTGTGAGGATGAGTATGTGTGTGTGTGTGAGGATGAGTATGTGAGTGTGTGTGAGGATGAGTATGTGAGTGTGTGTGAGGATGAGTATGTGAGTGTGTGTGAGGATGAGTATGTGATTGTGTGTGAGGATGAGTATGTGAGTGTGTGTGTGAGGATGAGTATGTGAGTGTGTGTGAGGATGAGTATGTGAGTGTGTGTGTGAGGATGAGTATGTGTGTGCGTGTGTGAGGATGAGTATGTGAGTGTGTGTGAGGATGAGTATGTGAGTGTGTGTGAGGATGAGTATGTGAGTGTGTGTGAGGATGAGTACGTGTGTGTGTGTGAGGATGAGTATGTGAGTGTGTGTGAGTGTGTGTGAGGATGAGTATGTGAGTGTGTGTGAGGATGAGTATGTGTGTGTGTGAGGATGAGTCTGTGTGAGTGTGTGAGGATGAGTATGTGTGAGTGTGTGAGGATGAGTATGTGAGTGTGTGAGGATGAGTATGTGTGTGTGTGTGAGGATGAGTATGTGAGTGTGTGTGAGGATGAGTATGTGAGTGTGTGTGAGGATGAGTATGTGAGTGTGTGTGAGGATGAGTAAGTGAGTGTGTGAGGATGAGTATGTGAGTGTGTGTGAGGATGAGTATGTGAGTGTGTGAGGATGAGTATGTGAGTGTGTGTGAGGATGAGTATGTGAGTGTGTGAGGATGAGTATGTGTGTGTGTGTGAGGATGAGTATGTGTGTGTGTGAGGATGAGTATGTGAGTGTGTGTGAGGATGAGTATGTGAGTGTGTGTGAGGATGAGTATGTGAGTGTGTGTGAGGATGAGTATGTGAGTGTGTGAGGATGAGTATGTGAGTGTGTGTGAGGATGAGTATGTGAGTGTGTGAGGATGAGTATGTGAGTGTGTGTGAGGATGAGTATGTGAGTGTGTGTGAGTGTGTGTGAGGATGAGTATGTGAGTGTGTGTGAGGATGAGTATGTGAGTGTATGTGAGGATGAGTATGTGAGTGTGTGTGAGGATGAGTATGTGAGTGTGTGAGGATGAGTATGTGAGAGTGTGTGAGGATGAGTATGTGTGTGTGTGTGTGAGGATGAGTATGTGAGTGTGTGTGAGGATGAGTATGTGAGTGTGTGTGAGGATGAGTATGTGAGTGTGTGTGAGGATGAGTATGTGAGTGTGTGAGGATGAGTATGTGAGTGTGTGTGAGGATGAGTATGTGAGTGTGTGAGGATGAGTATGTGAGTGTGTGTGAGGATGAGTATGTGAGTGTGTGTGAGGATGAGTATGTGAGTGTGTGTGAGGATGAGTATGTGAGAGTGTGTGAGGATGAGTATGTGTGTGTGTGTGAGGATGAGTATGTGAGTGTGTGAGGATGAGTATGTGAGTGTGTGTGAGGATGAGTGTGTGAGAGTGTGTGAGGATGAGTATGTGTGTGTGTGTGAGGATGAGTATGTGAGTGTGTGAGGATGAGTATGTGAGTGCGTGTGAGGATGAGTATGTGAGTGTGTGTGAGGATGCGTGAGTGTGTGTGAGGATGAGTATGTGAGTATGTGTGAGGATGAGTACGTGAGTGTGTGTGAGGATGAGTATGTGAGTGTGTGTGAGGATGGGTATGTGAGTGTGTGTGAGGATGAGTATGTGAGTGTGTGTGAGGATGAGTACATGAGTGTGTGTGAGGATGAGTATGTGAGTGTGTATGAGGATGAGTACGTGAGTGTGTGAGGATGAGTATGTGAGTGTGTGTGAGGATGAGTATGTGTGTGTGTGTGAGGATGAGTATGTGCGTGTGTGTGAGGATGAGTATGTGAGTGTGTGTGAGGATGAGTATGTGAGTGTGTGTGAGGATGAGTATGTGAGTGTGTGTGAGGATGAGTATGTGAGTGTGTGAGGATGAGTGTGTGTGAGGATGAGTATGTGAGTGTGTGTGAGGATGAGTATGTGAGTGTGTGTGAGGATGAGTATGTGAGTGTGTGTGAGGATGAGTATGTGAGTGTTTGTGAGGATGATTATGTGAGTGTGTGTGAGGATGAGTATGTGAGTGTGTGTGAGGATGAGTATGTGAGTGTGTGTGAGGATGAGTATGTGAGTGTGTGAGGATGAGTATGTGAGTGTGTGTGAGGATGAGTATGTGAGAGTGTGTGAGGATGACTATGTGAGTGTGTGAGGATGAGTATGTGAGTATGTGTGAGGATGAGTATGTGAGTGTGTGTGAGGATGAGTACGTGAGTGTGTGTGAGGATGAGTATGTGAGTGTGTGTGAGGATGAGTATGTGAGTGTGTGTGAGGATGAGTATGTGAGTGTGTGAGGATGAGTATGTGAGTGTGTGAGGATGAGTATGTGAGTGTGTGTGAGGATGAGTATGTGAGTTTGTGTGAGGATGAGTATGTGAGTGTGTGTGAGGAGGAGTATGTGAGTGTGTGTGAGGATGAGTATGTGAGTGTGTGTGAGGATGAGTATGTGAGTGTGTGTGAGGATGAGTATGTGAGTGTGTGAGGATGAGTATGTGAGTGTGTGTGAGGATGAGTATGTGTGTGTGTGTGAGGATGAGTATGTGAGTGTGTGAGGATGAGTATGTGAGTGTGTGTGAGGATGAGTATGTGAGTGTGTGTGAGGATGGGTACGTGAGTGTGTGTGAGGATGAGTATGTGAGTGTGTGTGAGGATGAGTATGTGAGTGTGTGAGGATGAGTATGTGAGTGTGTGAGGATGAGTAGGTGAGTGTGTGAGGATGAGTATGTGAGTGTGTGTGAGGATGAGTATGTGAGTGTGTGAGGATGAGTATGTGAGAGTGTGTGAGGATGAGTATGTGAGTGTGTGAGGATGAGTATGTGAGTGTGTGTGAGGATGAGTATGTGAGTGTGTGAGGATGAGTATGTGAGTGTGTGTGAGGATGAGTATGTGAGTGTGTGTGAGGATGAGTATGTGAGTGTGTGAGGAAGAGTATGTGAGTGTGTGTGAGGATGAGTATGTGAGTGTGTGAGGATGAGTATGTGAGTGTGTGTGAGGATGAGTATGTGAGTGTGTGAGGATGAGTATGTGAGTGTGTGTGAGGATGAGTATGTGTGAGTGTGTGAGGATGAGTGTGTGTGAGGATGAGTATGTGAGTGTGTGTGAGGATGAGTATGTGAGTGTGTGAGGATGAGTATGTGAGTGTGTGAGGATGAGTATGTGAGTGTGTGAGGATGAGTATGTGTGTGTGTGTGAGGATGAGTATGTGAGTGTGTGTGAGGATGAGTATGTGAGTGTGTGATGATGAGTATGTGAGTGTGTGTGAGGATGAGTATGTGTGAGGATGAGTATGTGAGTTTCTGTGAGGAGGAGTATGTGAGTGTGTGTGAGGATTAGTATGTGAATGTGTGTGAGGATGAGTATGTGAGTGTGTGTGAGGATGAGTATGTGAGTGTGTATGAGGATGAGTACGTGAGTGTGTGAGGATGAGTATGTGAGTGTGTGAGGATGAGTATGTGTGAGTGTGTGAGGATGAGTGTGGGTGAGGATGAGTATGTGAGTGTGTGTGAGGATGAGTATGTGAGTGTGTGTGAGGATGAGTATGTGAGTGTGTGAGGATGAGTATGTGAGAGTGTGTGAGGATGAGTATGCGAGTGTGTGAGGATGAGTATGTGAGTGTGTGTGAGGATGAGTATGTGAGTGTGTGTGAGGATGAGTACGTGAGTATGTGCGAGGATGAGTATGTGAGTGTGTGAGGATGAGTATGTGAGTGTGTGTGAGGATGAGTATGTGAGTGTGTGAGGATGAGTATGGGTGTGAGGATGAGTACGTGAGTGTGTGTGAGGATGAGTACGTGAGTGTGTGTGAGGATGAGTACGTGAGTGTGTGTGAGGATGAGTATGTGTGTGTGTGTGTGAGGATGAGTACGTGAGTGTGTGTGAGGATGAGTATGTATGTGTGTGAGGATGAGTATGTGAGTGTGTGTGAGGATGAGTATGTGAGTGTGTGTGAGGATGAGGATGTGAGTGTGTGAGGATGAGTATGTGAGTGTGTGAGGATGAGGATGTGAGTGTGTGTGAGGATGAGTATGTGAGTGTGTGTGAGGATGAGTATGTGAGTATGTGTGAGGATGAGTATGTGAGTGTGTGTGAGGATGAGTATGTGAGTGTGTGTGTGAGGATGAGTATGTGAGTGTGTGTGAGGATGAGTATGTGAGTGTGTGTGAGGATGAGTATGTGAGTGTGTGAGGATGAGTATGTGAGTGTGTGAGTATGAGTATGTGAGTGTGTGTGAGGATGAGTACGTGAGTGTGAGAGGATGAGTATGTGAGTGTGTGTGAGGATGAGTACGTGAGTGTGTGTGAGGATGAGTACGTGAGTGTGTGTGAGGATGAGTATGTGAGTGTGTGTGAGGATGAGTATGTGTGTGTGTGTGTGAGGATGAGTATGTGAGTGTGTGTGAGGATGAGTATGTGAGTGTGTGTGAGGATGAGTATGTGAGTGTGTGTGAGGATGAGTATGTGTGAGTGTGTGTGAGGATGAGTATGTGAGTGTGTGAGGATGAGTATGTGAGTGTGTGAGGATGAGTATGTGTGTGTGTGAGGATGAGTATGTGATTGTGTGTGAGGATGAGTATGTGAGTGTGTGTGAGGATGAGTATGTGTGTGTGAGGATGAGTACGTGAGTGTGTGTGAAGATGAGTATGTGAGTGTGTGTGAGGATGAGTATGTGAGTGTGTGTGAGGATGAGTATGTGTGTGTGAGGATGAGTACGTGAGTGTGTGTGAGGATGAGTATGTGAGTGTGTGTGAGGATGAGTATGTGAGTGTGTATGAGGATGAGTATGTGAGTGTGTGAGGATGAGTATGTGAGTGTGTGAGGATGAGTATGTGAGTGTGTGTGAGGATGAGTATGTGAGTGTGTGTGAGGATGAGTATGCGAGTGTGTGAGGATGAGTATGTGAGTGTGTGTGAGGATGAGTATGTGAGTGTGTGTGTGGATGTGTATGTGAGTGTGTGTGAGGATGAGTATGTGAGTGTGTGAGGATGAGTATGTGAGTGTGTGTGAGGATGAGTATGTGAGTGTGTGTGAGGATGAGTACGTGAGTGTGTGAGGATGAGTATGTGAGTATGTGTGAGGATGAGTGTGTGAGTGTGTGTGAGGATGAGTATGTGAGTGTGTGTGAGGATGAGTATGTGAGTGTGTGTGAGGATGAGTACGTGAGTGTGTGTGAGGATGAGTATGTGAGTGTGTGTGAGGATGAGTATGTGTGTGTGGGTGAGGATGAGTGTGTGAGTGTGTGTGAGGGTGAGTATGTGAGTGTGTGTGAGGATGAGTATGTGAGTGTGTGTGATGATGAGTATGTGAGTGTGTGTGAGTGTGTGTGAGGATGAGTATGTGAGTGTGTGTGAGGATGAGTATGTGTGTGTGTGAGGATGAGTCTGTGTGAGTGTGTGAGGATGAGTATGTGTGAGTGTGTGAGGATGAGTATGTGAGTGTGTGAGGATGAGTATGTGTGTGTGTGTGAGGATGAGTATGTGAGTGTGTGTGAGGATGAGTATGTGAGTGTGTGTGAGGATGAGTATGTGAGTGTGTGTGAGGATGAGTAAGTGAGTGTGTGAGGATGAGTATGTGAGTGTGTGTGAGGATGAGTATGTGAGTGTGTGTGAGGATGAGTATGTGAGTGTGTGAGGATGAGTATGTGAGTGTGTGTGAGGATGAGTATGTGAGTGTGTGAGGATGAGTATGTGTGTGTGTGTGAGGATGAGTATGTGTGTGTGTGAGGATGAGTATGTGAGTGTGTGTGAGGATGAGTATGTGAGTGTGTGTGAGGATGAGTATGTGAGTGTGTGTGAGGATGAGTATGTGAGTGTGTGAGGATGAGTATGTGAGTGTGTGTGAGGATGAGTATGTGAGTGTGTGAGGATGAGTATGTGAGTGTGTGTGAGGATGAGTATGTGAGTGTGTGTGAGTGTGTGTGAGGATGAGTATGTGAGTGTGTGTGAGGATGAGTATGTGAGTGTGTGTGAGGATGAGTATGTGAGTGTGTGTGAGGATGAGTATGTGAGTGTGTGAGGATGAGTATGTGAGAGTGTGTGAGGATGAGTATGTGTGTGTGTGTGTGAGGATGAGTATGTGAGTGTGTGTGAGGATGAGTATGTGAGTGTGTGTGAGGATGAGTATGTGAGTGTGTGAGGATGAGTATGTGAGTGTGTGTGAGGATGAGTATGTGAGTGTGTGAGGATGAGTATGTGAGTGTGTGTGAGGATGAGTATGTGAGTGTGTGTGAGGATGAGTATGTGAGTGTGTGTGAGGATGAGTATGTGAGAGTGTGTGAGGATGAGTATGTGTGTGTGTGTGAGGATGAGTATGTGAGTGTGTGAGGATGAGTATGTGAGTGTGTGTGAGGATGAGTATGTGAGAGTGTGTGAGGATGAGTATGTGTGTGTGTGTGAGGATGAGTATGTGAGTGTGTGAGGATGAGTATGTGAGTGCGTGTGAGGATGAGTATGTGAGTGTGTGTGAGGATGCGTGAGTGTGTGTGAGGATGAGTATGTGAGTATGTGTGAGGATGAGTACGTGAGTGTGTGTGAGGATGAGTATGTGAGTGTGTGTGAGGATGGGTATGTGAGTGTGTGTGAGGATGAGTATGTGAGTGTGTGTGAGGATGAGTACATGAGTGTGTGTGAGGATGAGTATGTGAGTGTGTATGAGGATGAGTACGTGAGTGTGTGAGGATGAGTATGTGAGTGTGTGTGAGGATGAGTATGTGTGTGTGTGTGAGGATGAGTATGTGCGTGTGTGTGAGGATGAGTATGTGAGTGTGTGTGAGGATGAGTATGTGAGTGTGTGTGAGGATGAGTATGTGAGTGTGTGTGAGGATGAGTATGTGAGTGTGTGAGGATGAGTGTGTGTGAGGATGAGTATGTGAGTGTGTGTGAGGATGAGTATGTGAGTGTGTGTGAGGATGAGTATGTGAGTGTGTGTGAGGATGAGTATGTGAGTGTTTGTGAGGATGATTATGTGAGTGTGTGTGAGGATGAGTATGTGAGTGTGTGTGAGGATGAGTATGTGAGTGTGTGTGAGGATGAGTATGTGAGTGTGTGAGGATGAGTATGTGAGTGTGTGTGAGGATGAGTATGTGAGAGTGTGTGAGGATGACTATGTGAGTGTGTGAGGATGAGTATGTGAGTATGTGTGAGGATGAGTATGTGAGTGTGTGTGAGGATGAGTACGTGAGTGTGTGTGAGGATGAGTATGTGAGTGTGTGTGAGGATGAGTATGTGAGTGTGTGTGAGGATGAGTATGTGAGAGTGTGTGAGGATGAGTATGTGAGTGTGTGAGGATGAGTATGTGAGTGTGTGAGGATGAGTATGTGAGTGTGTGTGAGGATGAGTATGTGAGTTTGTGTGAGGATGAGTATGTGAGTGTGTGTGAGGAGGAGTATGTGAGTGTGTGTGAGGATGAGTATGTGAGTGTGTGTGAGGATGAGTATGTGAGTGTGTGTGAGGATGAGTATGTGAGTGTGTGAGGATGAGTATGTGAGTGTGTGTGAGGATGAGTATGTGTGTGTGTGTGAGGATGAGTATGTGAGTGTGTGAGGATGAGTATGTGAGTGTGTGTGAGGATGAGTATGTGAGTGTGTGTGAGGATGGGTACGTGAGTGTGTGTGAGGATGAGTATGTGAGTGTGTGTGAGGATGAGTATGTGAGTGTGTGAGGATGAGTATGTGAGTGTGTGAGGATGAGTAGGTGAGTGTGTGAGGATGAGTATGTGAGTGTGTGTGAGGATGAGTATGTGAGTGTGTGAGGATGAGTATGTGAGAGTGTGTGAGGATGAGTATGTGAGTGTGTGAGGATGAGTATGTGAGTGTGTGTGAGGATGAGTATGTGAGTGTGTGAGGATGAGTATGTGAGTGTGTGTGAGGATGAGTATGTGAGTGTGTGTGAGGATGAGTATGTGAGTGTGTGAGGAAGAGTATGTGAGTGTGTGTGAGGATGAGTATGTGAGTGTGTGAGGATGAGTATGTGAGTGTGTGTGAGGATGAGTATGTGAGTGTGTGAGGATGAGTATGTGAGTGTGTGTGAGGATGAGTATGTGTGAGTGTGTGAGGATGAGTGTGTGTGAGGATGAGTATGTGAGTGTGTGTGAGGATGAGTATGTGAGTGTGTGAGGATGAGTATGTGAGTGTGTGAGGATGAGTATGTGAGTGTGTGAGGATGAGTATGTGTGTGTGTGTGAGGATGAGTATGTGAGTGTGTGTGAGGATGAGTATGTGAGTGTGTGATGATGAGTATGTGAGTGTGTGTGAGGATGAGTATGTGTGAGGATGAGTATGTGAGTTTCTGTGAGGAGGAGTATGTGAGTGTGTGTGAGGATTAGTATGTGAATGTGTGTGAGGATGAGTATGTGATTGTGTGTGAGGATGAGTATGTGAGTGTGTATGAGGATGAGTACGTGAGTGTGTGAGGATGAGTATGTGAGTGTGTGAGGATGAGTATGTGTGAGTGTGTGAGGATGAGTGTGGGTGAGGATGAGTATGTGAGTGTGTGTGAGGATGAGTATGTGAGTGTGTGTGAGGATGAGTATGTGAGTGTGTGAGGATGAGTATGTGAGAGTGTGTGAGGATGAGTATGCGAGTGTGTGAGGATGAGTATGTGAGTGTGTGTGAGGATGAGTATGTGAGTGTGTGTGAGGATGAGTACGTGAGTATGTGCGAGGATGAGTATGTGAGTGTGTGAGGATGAGTATGTGAGTGTGTGTGAGGATGAGTATGTGAGTGTGTGAGGATGAGTATGGGTGTGAGGATGAGTACGTGAGTGTGTGTGAGGATGAGTACGTGAGTGTGTGTGAGGATGAGTACGTGAGTGTGTGTGAGGATGAGTATGTGTGTGTGTGTGTGAGGATGAGTACGTGAGTGTGTGTGAGGATGAGTATGTATGTGTGTGAGGATGAGTATGTGAGTGTGTGTGAGGATGAGTATGTGAGTGTGTGTGAGGATGAGGATGTGAGTGTGTGAGGATGAGTATGTGAGTGTGTGAGGATGAGGATGTGAGTGTGTGTGAGGATGAGTATGTGAGTGTGTGTGAGGATGAGTATGTGAGTGTGTGTGAGGATGAGTATGTGAGTGTGTGTGAGGATGAGTATGTGAGTGTGTGTGTGAGGATGAGTATGTGAGTGTGTGTGAGGATGAGTATGTGAGTGTGTGTGAGGATGAGTATGTGAGTGTGTGAGGATGAGTATGTGAGTGTGTGAGTATGAGTATGTGAGTGTGTGTGAGGATGAGTACGTGAGTGTGAGAGGATGAGTATGTGAGTGTGTGTGAGGATGAGTACGTGAGTGTGTGTGAGGATGAGTACGTGAGTGTGTGTGAGGATGAGTATGTGAGTGTGTGTGAGGATGAGTATGTGTGTGTGTGTGTGAGGATGAGTATGTGAGTGTGTGTGAGGATGAGGATGTGTGTGTGTGTGTGAGGATGAGTATGTGAGTGTGTGTGAGGATGAGTATGTGAGTGTGTGTGAGGATGAGTATGTGTGAGTGTGTGTGAGGATGAGTATGTGAGTGTGTGAGGATGAGTATGTGAGTGTGTGAGGATGAGTATGTGTGTGTGTGAGGATGAGTATGTGATTGTGTGTGAGGATGAGTATGTGAGTGTGTGTGAGGATGAGTATGTGAGTGTGTGTGAGGATGAGTACATGAGTGTGTGTGAGGATGAGTATGTGAGTGTGTATGAGGATGAGTACGTGAGTGTGTGAGGATGAGTATGTGAGTGTGTGTGAGGATGAGTATGTGTGTGTGTGTGAGGATGAGTATGTGCGTGTGTGTGAGGATGAGTATGTGAGTGTGTGTGAGGATGAGTATGTGAGTGTGTGTGAGGATGAGTATGTGAGTATGTGTGAGGATGAGTACGTGAGTGTGTGTGAGGATGAGTATGTGAGTGTGTGTGAGGATGGGTATGTGAGTGTGTGTGAGGATGAGTATGTGAGTGTGTGTGAGGATGAGTACATGAGTGTGTGTGAGGATGAGTATGTGAGTGTGTATGAGGATGAGTACGTGAGTGTGTGAGGATGAGTATGTGAGTGTGTGTGAGGATGAGTATGTGTGTGTGTGTGAGGATGAGTATGTGCGTGTGTGTGAGGATGAGTATGTGAGTGTGTGTGAGGATGAGTATGTGAGTGTGTGTGAGGATGAGTATGTGAGTGTGTGTGAGGATGAGTATGTGAGTGTGTGAGGATGAGTGTGTGTGAGGATGAGTATGTGAGTGTGTGTGAGGATGAGTATGTGAGTGTGTGTGAGGATGAGTATGTGAGTGTGTGTGAGGATGAGTATGTGAGTGTTTGTGAGGATGATTATGTGAGTGTGTGTGAGGATGAGTATGTGAGTGTGTGTGAGGATGAGTATGTGAGTGTGTGTGAGGATGAGTATGTGAGTGTGTGAGGATGAGTATGTGAGTGTGTGTGAGGATGAGTATGTGAGAGTGTGTGAGGATGACTATGTGAGTGTGTGAGGATGAGTATGTGAGTATGTGTGAGGATGAGTATGTGAGTGTGTGTGAGGATGAGTACGTGAGTGTGTGTGAGGATGAGTATGTGAGTGTGTGTGAGGATGAGTATGTGAGTGTGTGTGAGGATGAGTATGTGAGAGTGTGTGAGGATGAGTATGTGAGTGTGTGAGGATGAGTATGTGAGTGTGTGAGGATGAGTATGTGAGTGTGTGTGAGGATGAGTATGTGAGTTTGTGTGAGGATGAGTATGTGAGTGTGTGTGAGGATGAGTATGTGAGTGTGTGTGAGGATGAGTATGTGAGTGTGTGTGAGGATGAGTATGTGAGTGTGTGAGGATGAGTATGTGAGTGTGTGTGAGGATGAGTATGTGTGTGTGTGTGAGGATGAGTATGTGAGTGTGTGAGGATGAGTATGTGAGTGTGTGTGAGGATGAGTATGTGAGTGTGTGTGAGGATGGGTACGTGAGTGTGTGTGAGGATGAGTATGTGAGTGTGTGTGAGGATGAGTATGTGAGTGTGTGAGGATGAGTATGTGAGTGTGTGAGGATGAGTAGGTGAGTGTGTGAGGATGAGTATGTGAGTGTGTGTGAGGATGAGTATGTGAGTGTGTGAGGATGAGTATGTGAGAGTGTGTGAGGATGAGTATGTGAGTGTGTGAGGATGAGTATGTGAGTGTGTGTGAGGATGAGTATGTGAGTGTGTGAGGATGAGTATGTGAGTGTGTGTGAGGATGAGTATGTGAGTGTGTGTGAGGATGAGTATGTGAGTGTGTGAGGAAGAGTATGTGAGTGTGTGTGAGGATGAGTATGTGAGTGTGTGAGGATGAGTATGTGAGTGTGTGTGAGGATGAGTATGTGAGTGTGTGAGGATGAGTATGTGAGTGTGTGTGAGGATGAGTATGTGTGAGTGTGTGAGGATGAGTGTGTGTGAGGATGAGTATGTGAGTGTGTGTGAGGATGAGTATGTGAGTGTGTGAGGATGAGTATGTGAGTGTGTGAGGATGAGTATGTGAGTGTGTGAGGATGAGTATGTGTGTGTGTGTGAGGATGAGTATGTGAGTGTGTGTGAGGATGAGTATGTGAGTGTGTGATGATGAGTATGTGAGTGTGTGTGAGGATGAGTATGTGTGAGGATGAGTATGTGAGTTTCTGTGAGGAGGAGTATGTGAGTGTGTGTGAGGATTAGTATGTGAATGTGTGTGAGGATGAGTATGTGATTGTGTGTGAGGATGAGTATGTGAGTGTGTATGAGGATGAGTACGTGAGTGTGTGAGGATGAGTATGTGAGTGTGTGAGGATGAGTATGTGTGAGTGTGTGAGGATGAGTGTGGGTGAGGATGAGTATGTGAGTGTGTGTGAGGATGAGTATGTGAGTGTGTGTGAGGATGAGTATGTGAGTGTGTGAGGATGAGTATGTGAGAGTGTGTGAGGATGAGTATGCGAGTGTGTGAGGATGAGTATGTGAGTGTGTGTGAGGATGAGTATGTGAGTGTGTGTGAGGATGAGTACGTGAGTATGTGCGAGGATGAGTATGTGAGTGTGTGAGGATGAGTATGTGAGTGTGTGTGAGGATGAGTATGTGAGTGTGTGAGGATGAGTATGGGTGTGAGGATGAGTACGTGAGTGTGTGTGAGGATGAGTACGTGAGTGTGTGTGAGGATGAGTACGTGAGTGTGTGTGAGGATGAGTATGTGTGTGTGTGTGTGAGGATGAGTACGTGAGTGTGTGTGAGGATGAGTATGTATGTGTGTGAGGATGAGTATGTGAGTGTGTGTGAGGATGAGTATGTGAGTGTGTGTGAGGATGAGGATGTGAGTGTGTGAGGATGAGTATGTGAGTGTGTGAGGATGAGGATGTGAGTGTGTGTGAGGATGAGTATGTGAGTGTGTGTGAGGATGAGTATGTGAGTGTGTGTGAGGATGAGTATGTGAGTGTGTGTGAGGATGAGTATGTGAGTGTGTGTGTGAGGATGAGTATGTGAGTGTGTGTGAGGATGAGTATGTGAGTGTGTGTGAGGATGAGTATGTGAGTGTGTGAGGATGAGTATGTGAGTGTGTGAGTATGAGTATGTGAGTGTGTGTGAGGATGAGTACGTGAGTGTGAGAGGATGAGTATGTGAGTGTGTGTGAGGATGAGTACGTGAGTGTGTGTGAGGATGAGTACGTGAGTGTGTGTGAGGATGAGTATGTGAGTGTGTGTGAGGATGAGTATGTGTGTGTGTGTGTGAGGATGAGTATGTGAGTGTGTGTGAGGATGAGGATGTGTGTGTGTGTGTGAGGATGAGTATGTGAGTGTGTGTGAGGATGAGTATGTGAGTGTGTGTGAGGATGAGTATGTGTGAGTGTGTGTGAGGATGAGTATGTGAGTGTGTGAGGATGAGTATGTGAGTGTGTGAGGATGAGTATGTGTGTGTGTGAGGATGAGTATGTGATTGTGTGTGAGGATGAGTATGTGAGTGTGTGTGAGGATGAGTATGTGTGTGTGAGGATGAGTACGTGAGTGTGTGTGAAGATGAGTATGTGAGTGTGTGTGAGGATGAGTATGTGAGTGTGTGTGAGGATGAGTATGTGTGTGTGAGGATGAGTACGTGAGTGTGTGTGAGGATGAGTATGTGAGTGTGTGTGAGGATGAGTATGTGAGTGTGTATGAGGATGAGTATGTGAGTGTGTGAGGATGAGTATGTGAGTGTGTGAGGATGAGTATGTGAGTGTGTGTGAGGATGAGTATGTGAGTGTGTGTGAGGATGAGTATGCGAGTGTGTGAGGATGAGTATGTGAGTGTGTGTGAGGATGAGTATGTGAGTGTGTGTGTGGATGTGTATGTGAGTGTGTGTGAGGATGAGTATGTGAGTGTGTGAGGATGAGTATGTGAGTGTGTGTGAGGATGAGTATGTGAGTGTGTGTGAGGATGAGTACGTGAGTGTGTGAGGATGAGTATGTGAGTATGTGTGAGGATGAGTGTGTGAGTGTGTGTGAGGATGAGTATGTGAGTGTGTGTGAGGATGAGTATGTGAGTGTGTGTGAGGATGAGTACGTGAGTGTGTGTGAGGATGAGTATGTGAGTGTGTGTGAGGATGAGTATGTGTGTGTGTGTGAGGATGAGTGTGTGAGTGTGTGTGAGGGTGAGTATGTGAGTGTGTGTGAGGATGAGTATGTGAGTGTGTGTGATGATGAGTATGTGAGTGTGTGTGAGGATGAGTATGTGAGTGTGTGAGGATGAGTATGTGAGTGTGTGTGAGGATGAGTATGTGAGTGTGTGTGAGGATGAGTATGTGAGTGTGTGAGGATGAGTATGTGAGTGTGTGTGAGGATGAGTATGTGAGTGTGTGTGAGGATGAGTATGTGAGTGTGTGTGAGGATGAGTACGTGAGTGTGTGTGAGGATGTGTATGTGAGTGTGTGAGGATGCGTATGTGAGTGTGTATGAGGATGAGTATGTGAGTGTGTGTGAGGATGAGTATGTGAGTGTGTGTGAGGATGAGTATGTGAGTGTGTGTGAGGATGAGTATGTGAGTGTGTGTGAGGATGAGTATGTGATTGTGTGTGAGGATGAGTATGTGAGTGTGTGAGGATGAGTATGTGAGTGTGTGTGTGAGGATGAGTATGTGAGTGTGTGTGAGGATGAGTATGTGAGTGTGTGTGTGAGGATGAGTATGTGTGTGCGTGTGTGAGGATGAGTATGTGAGTGTGTGTGAGGATGAGTATGTGAGTGTGTGTGAGGATGAGTATGTGAGTGTGTGTGAGGATGAGTACGTGTGTGTGTGTGAGGATGAGTATGTGAGTGTGTGTGAGTGTGTGTGAGGATGAGTATGTGAGTGTGTGTGAGGATGAGTACGTGTGTGTGTGAGGATGAGTAAGTGTGAGTGTGTGAGGATGAGTATGTGAGTGTGTGTGAGGATGAGTATGTGAGTGTGTGTGAGTGTGTGTGAGGATGAGTATGTGAGTGTGTGTGAGGATGAGTATGTGTGTGTGTGAGGATGAGTATGTGTGAGTGTGTGAGGATGAGTATGTGTGAGTGTGTGAGGATGAATATGTGAGTGTGTGAGGATGAGTATGTGTGTGTGTGTGAGGATGAGTATGTGAGTGTGTGTGAGGATGAGTATGTGAGTGTGTGTGAGGATGAGTATGTGAGTGTGTGTGAGGATGAGTATGTGAGTGTGTGTGAGGATGAGTATGTGAGTGTGTGTGAGGATGAGTATGTGAGTGTGTGAGGATGAGTATGTGAGTGTGTGTGAGGATGAGTATGTGAGTGTGTGTGAGGATGAGCATGTGAGTGTGTGAGGATGAGTATGTGAGTGTGTGTGAGGATGAGTATGTGAGTGTGTGAGGATGAGTATGTGAGAGTGTGTGAGGATGAGTATGTGTGTGTGTGAGGATGAGTATGTGAGTGTGTGTGAGGATGAGTATGTGAGTGTGTGTGAGGATGAGTATGTGAGTGTGTGTGAGGATGAGTATGTGAGTGTGTGAGGATGAGTATGTGAGTGTGTGTGAGGATGAGTATGTGAGTGTGTGTGAGGATGAGTATGTGAGAGTGTGTGAGGATGAGTATGTGTGTGTGTGTGAGGATGAGTATGTGAGTGTGTGAGGATGAGTATGTGAGTGTGTGTGAGGATGAGTATGTGAGTGTGTGTGAGGATGAGTATGTGAGTGTGTGTGAGGATGAGTATGTGAGTGTGTGAGGATGAGTATGTGAGTGTGTGTGAGGATGAGTATGTGAGTGTGTGAGGATGAGTATGTGAGAGTGTGTGAGGATGAGTATGTGAGTGTGTGAGGATGAGTATGTGAGTGTGTGTGAGGATGAGTATGTGAGAGTGTGTGAGGATGAGTATGTGTGTGTGTGTGAGGATGAGTATGTGAGTGTGTGAGGATGAGTATGTGAGTGTGTGTAAGGATGAGTATGTGAGTGTGTGTGAGGATGAGTATGTGAGTATGTGAGGATGAGTACGTGAGTGTGTGTGAGGATGAGTATGTGAGTGTGTGTGAGGATGAGTATGTGAGTGTGTGTGAGGATGAGTATGTGAGTGTGTGTGAGGATGAGTACATGAGTGTGTGTGAGGATGAGTATGTGATTGTGTATGAGGATGAGTACGTGAGTGTGTGAGGATGAGTATGTGAGTGTGTGTGAGGATGAGTATGAGTGTGTGTGTGAGGATGAGTATGTGAGTGTGTGTGAGGATGAGTATGTGAGTGTGTGTGAGGATGAGTATGTGAGTGTGTGAGGATGAGTGTGTGTGAGGATGAGTATGTGAGTGTGTGTGAGGATGAGTATGTGAGTGTGTGTGAGGATGAGTATGTGAGTGTGTGTGAGGATGAGTATGTGAGTGTTTGTGAGGATGAGTATGTGAGTGTGTGTGAGGATGAGTATGTGAGTGTGTGTGAGGATGAGTATGTGAGTGTGTGTGAGGATGAGTATGTGAGAGTGTGTGAGGATGAGTATGTGAGTGTGTGAGGATGAGTGTGTGTGAGGATGAGTATGTGAGAGTGTGTGAGGATGACTATGTGAGTGTGTGAGGATGAGTATGTGAGTGTGTGTGAGGATGAGTGTGTGAGTGTGTGTGAGGATGAGTACGTGAGTGTGTGTGAGGATGAGTATGTGAGTGTGTGAGGATGAGTATGTGAGTGTGTGTGAGGATGAGTATGTGAGAGTGTGTGAGGATGAGTATGTGAGTGTGTGAGGATGAATACGTGAGTGGGTGTGAGGATGAGTATGTGAGTGTGTGTGAGGATGAGTATGTGAGTTTGTGTGAGGATGAGTATGTGAGTGTGTGTGAGGATGAGTATGTGAGTGTGTGTGAGGATGAGTATGTGAGTGTGTGTGAGGATGAGTATGTGAGTGTGTGTGAGGATGAGTATGTGAGTGTGTGAGGATGAGTATGTGAGTGTGTGAGGATGAGTATGTGAGTGTGTGTGAGGATGAGTATGTGTGTGTGTGTGAGGATGAGTATGTGAGTGTGTGAGGATGAGTATGTGAGTGTGTGTGAGGATGAGTATGTGAGTGTGTGTGAGGATGGATACGTGAGTGTGTGTGAGGATGAGTATGTGAGTGTGTGTGAGGATGAGTATGTGAGTGTGTATGAGGATGAGTACGTAAGTGTGTGAGGATGAGTATGTGAGTGTGTGAGGATGAGTATGTGTGAGTGTGTGAGGATGAGTGTGTGTGAGGATGAGTATGTGAGTGTGTGTGAGGATGAGTATGTGAGTGTGTGAGGATGAGTATGTGAGTGTGTGAGGATGAGTATGTGAGTGTGTGTGAGGATGAGTATGTGAGTGTGTGAGGATGAGTATGTGAGAGTGTGTGAGGATGAGTATGTGAGTGTGTGAGGATGAGTATGTGAGTGTGTGTGAGGATGAGTATGTGAGTGTGTGAGGATGAGTATGTGAGTGTGTGTGAGGATGAGTATGTGAGTGTGTGTGAGGATGATTATGTGAGTGTGTGAGGATCAGTATGTGAGTGTGTGTGAGGATGAGTATGTGTGAGGATGAGTATGTGAGTTTGTGTGAGGAGGAGTATGTGAGTGTGTGTGAGGATTAGTATGTGAGTGTGTGTGAGGATGAGTATGTGAGTGTGTGTGAGGATGAGTATGTGAGTGTGTATGAGGATGAGTACGTGAGTGTGTGAGGATGAGTATGTGAGTGTGTGAGGATGAGTATGTGTGAGTGTGTGAGGATGAGTGTGTGTGAGGATGAGTATGTGAGTGTGTGTGAGGATGAGTATGTGAGTGTGTGTGAGGATGAGTATGTGAGTGTGTGAGGATGAGTATGTGAGAGTGTGTGAGGATGAGTATGTGAGTGTGTGAGGATGAGTATGTGAGTGTGTGTGAGGATGAGTATGTGAGTGTGTGTGAGGATGAGTACGTGAGTGTGTGTGAGGATGAGTATGTGAGTGTGTGAGGATGAGTCTGTGAGTGTGTGTGAGGATGAGTATGTGAGTGTGTGAGGATGAGTACGTGTGTGTGTGTGAGGATGAGTATGTGTGTGTGTGTGAGGATGAGTATGTGTGTGTGTGTGAGGATGAGTACGTGAGTGTGTGTGAGGATGAGTACGTGAGTGTGTGTGAGGATGAGTATGTGTGTGTGTGTGAGGATGAGTACGTGAGTGTGTGTGATGATGAGTACGTGAGTGTGTGTGAGGATGAGTATGTGTGTGTGTGAGGATGAGTATGTGAGTGTCTGTGAGGATGAGTACGTGAGTGTGTGTGAGGATGAGTACGTGAGTGTGTGTGAGGATGAGTATGTGTGTGTGTGTGAGGATGAGTACGTGAGTGTGTGTGATGATGAGTACGTGAGTGTGTGTGAGGATGAGTATGTGTGTGTGTGAGGATGAGTATGTGAGTGTGTGTGAGGATGAGTATGTGAGTGTGTGTGAGGATGAGTATGTGAGTGTGTGAGGATGAGTATGTGAGTGTGTGAGGATGACTATGTGAGTGTGTGTGAGGATGAGTATGTGAGTGTGTGTGAGGATGAGTATGTGAGCGTGTGTGAGGATGAGTATTTGAGTGTGTGAGGATGAGTATGTGAGTGTGTGTGAGGATGAGTATGTGAGTGTGTGTGTGAGGATGAGTATGTGAGTGTGTGTGAGGATGAGTATGTGAGTGTGTGTGAGGATGAGTATGTGAGTGTGTGAGGATGAGTATGTGAGTGTGTGTGAGGATGAGGATGTGAGTGTGTGAATATGAGTATGTGAGTGTGTGTGAGGATGAGTACGTGAGTGTGAGAGGATGAGTATGTGAGTGTGTGTGAGGATGAGTATGTGAGTGTGTGTGAGGATGTGAATGTGAGTGTGTGTGAGGATGAGTATGTGTGTGTGTGTGTGAGGATGAGTATGTGAGTGTGTGTGAGGATGAGGATGTGTGTGTGTGAGTGAGGATGAGTATGTGAGTGTGTGAGGATGAGTATGTGAGTGTGTGTGAGGATGAGTATGTGTGAGTGTGTGTGAGGATGAGTATGTGAGTGTGTGAGGATGAGTATGTGAGTGTGAGAGGATGAGTATGTGTGTGTGTGTGAGGATGAGTAAGTGAGTGTGTGTGAGGATGAGTATGTGAGTGTGTGTGAGGATGAGTATGTGAGTGTGTGTGAGGATGAGTACGTGAGTGTGTGTGAGGATGAGTATGTGAGTGTGTGTGGGGATGAGTATGTGAGTGTGTGTGTGAGGATGAGTATGTGAGTGTGTGAGGATGAGTATGTGAGTGTGTGTGAGGATGAGTATTTGAGTGCGTGTGAGGATGAGTATGTGAGTGTGTGTGAGGATGAGTACGTGAGTGTGAGAGGATGAGTATGTGAGTGTGTGTGAGGATGAGTACGTGACTGTGTGTGAGGATGAGTATGTGAGTGTGTGTGAGGATGAGTATGTGAGTGTGTGAGGATGAGTATGTGAGTGTGTGTGAGGATGAGTACGTGAGTGTGTGTGAGGATGAGTATGTGAGTGTGTGTGAGGATGAGTATGTGAGTGTGTGAGGATGTGTATGTGAGTGTGTGTGAGGATGAGTACGTGAGTGTGTGAGGATGAGTATGTGAGTGTGTGTGAGGATGAGTATGTGAGTGTGTGTGAGGATGAGTATGTGAGTGTGTGTGAGGATGAGTATGTGAGTGTGTGTGAGGATGAGTATGTGAGTGTGTGTGAGGATGAATATGTGTGTGTGTGTGAGGATGGGTATGTGAGTGTGTGTGAGGATGAGTATGTGTGTGTGTGAGGATGAGTATGTGAGTGTGTGTGAGGATGAGTATGTGAGTGTGTGTGAGGATGAGTATGTGTGTGTGTGAGGATGAGTATGTGAGTGTGTGAGGATGAGTATGTGAGTGTGTGTGAGGATGAGTATGGTAGTGTGTGTGAGGATGAGTATGTGAGTGTGTGAGGATGAGTATGTGAGTGTGTGTGAGGATGAGTATGTGAGTGTGTGTGAGGATGAGTATGTGAGTGTGTGATGATGAGTATGTGAGTGTGTGAGGATGAGTGTGTGTGAGGATGAGTATGTGAGTGTGTGTGAGGATGAGTATGTGAGTGTGTGAGGATGAGTACGTGAGTGTGTGTGAGGATGAGTACGTGAGTGTGTGTGAGGATGAGTGTGTGAATGTGTGTGAGGATGAGTATGTGAGTGTGTGTGAGGATGAGTATGTGAGTGTGAGAGGATGAGTATGCGAGTGTGTGTGAGGATGAGTATGTGAGTGTGTGTGAGGATGAGTACGTGAGTGTGTGAGGATGAGTGTGTGAGTGTGTGTGAGGATGAGTATGTGAGTGTGTGAGGATGAGTATGTGAGTGTGTGTGAGGATGAGTACGTCAGTGTGTGTGAGGATGAGTATGTGAGTGTGTGAGGATGAGTATGTGAGTGTGAGGATGAGTACGTCAGTGTGTGTGAGGATGAGTATGTGTGTGTGTGTGAGGATGAGTACGTGAGTGTGTGTGAGGATGAGTATGTGAGTGTGTGTGAGGATGAGTACGTCAGTGTGTGTGAGGATGAGTATGTGAGTGTGTGTGAGGATGAGTACGTGAGTGTGTGTACTCATCCTCACACACACTCACATATCCATCCTCACACACACTCACATACTCATCCTCACACACTCACATACTCATCCTCACACACACTCACATACTCATCCTCACACACTCACATACTCATCCTCACACACTCACGTACTCATCCTCACACACACTCATACTCATCCTCACACACACTCACATACTCATCCTCACACACACCCACATACCCATCCTCACACACTCACGTACTCATCCTCACACACACTCACATACTCATCCTCACACACACTCACATACTCATCCTCACACACTCACATACTCATCCTCACACACTCACATACTCATCCTCACACACTCACGTACTCATCCTCACACGCAGTCACGTACTCATCCTCACACACACACTCACACTCATCCTCACACACACACGTACTCATCCTCACACACACACTCACACTCATCCTCACACACACACGTACTCATCCTCACACACACTCACATACTCATCCTCACACACACTCACATACTCATCCTCACACACACTAACGTACTCATCCTCACACACACTCACGTACTCATCCTCACACACACTCACGTACTCATCCTCTCACACACACTCACATACTCATGAAAATGAAAATCACTTATTGTCACAAGTAGGCTTCAAATGAAGTTACTGTGAAAAGCCCCTAGTCGCCACATTCCGGCACCTGTTCGGGAATCGAACCGTCATGCTGGCCTGCCTTGGTCTGCTTTCAAAGCCAGCGATTTAGCCCTGTGCTAAACAGCCCTCACACACACTCACATACTCATCCTCACACACACTCACGTACTCATCCTCACACACACTCACATACTCATCCTCACACACACTCACGTACTCATCCTCACACACACTCACGTACTCATCCTCACACACACTCACATACTCATCCTCACACACACTCACATACTCATCCTCACACACACTCACATACTCATCCTCACACACACTCACATACTCATCCTCACACACACTCACGTACTCATCCTCACACACACTCACATACTCATCCTCACACACACTCACATACTCATCCTCACACACACTCACATACTCATCCTCACACACACTCACATACTCATCCTCACACACTCACGTACTCATCCTCACATCCGTGTTTTCGGGATCCTTCAGGGGGAGGGGGAGCAGCCCCAAGTCGTGGTCCACATAGGTACCAACAACATAAGTAGGAAAAGGGATAGGGATGTAAGGCAGGAATTCAGGGAGCTAGGGTGGAAACTTAGATCTAGGACAAACAGAGTTATTATCTCTGGGTTGTTACCCGTGCCACGTGACAGCGAGACGAGGAATAGGGAGAGAGAGGAGTTGAACACGTGGCTACAGGGGTGGTGCAGGAGGGAAGGTTTCAGATTTCTGGATAATTGGGGCTCATTCTGGGGTTGGTGGGACCTCTACAAACGGGATGGTCTACACCTGGACCAGAAGGGTACCAATAACCTGGGGGGGGAAATTTGCTAATGCTCTTCGGGAGGGTTTAAACTAGTTCAGCAGGGGATTGGGAACCTGAATTGTAGCTCCAGTGTACAGGAGGTTGAGAGTAGTGAGATCATGAGTAAGGTTTAAAAGTTGCAGGAGTGTACCGGCAGGCAGGAAGGTGGTTTAAAGTGTGTCTTCTTCAATGCCAGGAGCATCCGGAATAAAGTGGGTGAACTTGCGGCATGGGTTGGTACCTGGGACTTCGATGTTGTGGCCATTTCGGAGACATGGATAGAGCAGGGACAGGAATGGTTGTTGCAGGTGCCGGGGTTTAGATATTTCAGTAAGCTCAGGGAAGGTGGTAAAAGAGGGGGAGGTGTGGCATTGTTAGTCAAGGACAGTATTAAGGTGGCAGAAAGGACGTTTGATGAGGACTCGTCTACTGAGGTAGTATGGGCTGAGGTTAGAAACAGGAAAGGAGAGTTCACCCTGTTAGGGGTTTTCTATAGGCTTCCAAAAAGTTCCAGAGATGTAGAGGAAAGGATTGCAAAGATGATTCTGGATAGGAGCGAAAGCAACAGGGTAGTTGTTATGGGGGACTTTAACTTTCCAAATATTGACTGGAAACGCTATAGTTCGAGTACTTTAGATGGGTCCGTTTTTGTCCAATGTGTGCAGGTGGGTTTCCTGATACAGTATGTAGATAGGCCAATGAGAGGCGAGGCCATATTGGATTTGGTACTGGGTAATGAACCAGGACAGGTGTTAGATTTGTAGGTAGGTGAGCACTTTGGTGATAGTGACCACAATTCGATTACGTTTACTTTAGTGATGGAAAGGGATAGGTTTATACCGCAGGGCAAGAGTTATATCTGGGGGAAAGGCAATTATGATGTGATGAGGCAAGACTTAGGATGCATCTGATGGAGAGGAAAACTGCAGGGGATGGGCACAATGGATATGTGGAGCTTGTTCAAGGAACAGCTACTGCGTGTCCTTGATATGTCCCTGTCAGGCAGGGAGGAAGTGGTCGAGCAAGGGAACCGTGGTTTAATAAAGCAGTCAAAACACTTGTCAAGAGGAAGAAGGAGACTTATGTCAGGATGAGACATGAAGATTCAGTTAGGGCGCTCGCGAGTTACAAGTTAGCTAGGAAGGACCTAAAGAGAGAGCTAAGAAGAGCCAGGAGGGGGCATGAAAAATCTTTGACAGGTAGGATCAAGGATAACCCTAAAGCTTTCTACAGATATGTCAGGAATAAAAGAATGACTAGGGTAAGAGTAGGGCCAGTCAAGGACAGTAGTGGGAAGTTGTGCGGGGAGTCCGAGGAGAGAGGAGAGGTGCTAAATGAATATTTTTCGTCAGTATTCACACAGGAAATGACAATGTTGTCGAGGAGAATACTGAGATTCAGGCTACTAGACTAGAAGGGCTTGAGGTTCATAAGGAGGAGGTGTTAGCAATTCTGGAAAGTGTGAAAATAGACAAGTCCCCTGGGCCAGATGGGATTTATCCTAGGGTTCTCTGGGAAGCTAAGGAGGAGATTGCAGAGCCTTTGGCTTTGATCTTTAAGTCATCTTTGTCTATAGGAATAGTGCCAGAAGACTGGAGGATAGCAAATGTTGTCCCCTTGTTCAAGAAGGGGAGGAGAGACAACCCCGGTAACTATAGACCAGTGAGCCTTACTTCTGTTGTGGGCAAAGTCTTGGAAAGGTTTATAAGAGATAGGATGTATAACCATCTGGAAAGGAATAATTTGATTAGAGATAGTCAACACGGTTTTGTGAAGGGTAGGTTGTGCCTCACAAACCTTATTGAGTTCTTTGAGAAGGTGACCAAACAGGTGGATGGGTAAAGCAGGTGATGTGGTGTATATGGATTTCAGTAAAGCGTTTGATAAGGTTCCTCATGGTAGGCTACTGCAGAAAATACGGAGGCATGGGATTCAGGGTGATTTAGCAGTTTGGATCAGAAATTGGCTAGCTGGAAGAAGACAAAGGGTGGTGGTTGATGGGAAATGTTCAGACTGGAGTCCAGTTACTAGTTGTGTACCACAAGGATCTGTTTTGGGGCCACTGCTGTTTGTCATTTTTATAAATGGCCTGGAGGATGGCGTAGAAGGATGGGTGAGTAAATTTGCAGATGACACTAAAATTGGTGGAGTTGTGGACAGTGCAGAAGGATTTTACAAGTTACAGAGGGACATAGATAAGCTGCAGCACTGGGTTGAGAGGTGGCAAATGGAGTTTAATGCAGAAAAGTGTGAGGTGATTCATTTTGGAACGAGTATCAGGAAGACAGAGTACTGGGCTAATGGTAAGATTCTTGGTGGTGTGAATGAGCAGAGAGATCTCGGTGTCCATGTATATAGATCCCTGAAATTTTCCAGCCAGGTTGAGAGGGCTGTTAAGAAGGCGTACGGTGTGTTAGTTTTTATTGGTAGAGGGATTGAGTTTTGGAGCCATGAGGTCATGTTGCAGCTGTACAAACCTCTGGTGCGGCCACATTTGGAGTATTGCGTGCAATTCTGGTCGCCTCATTATAGGAAGGATGTGGAAGCATTGGAAAGGGTGCAGAGGAGATTTACCAGAATGTTGCCTGGTATGGAGGGAAGATCTTATGAGGAAAGGCTGAGGGATTTGAGGCTATTTTCGTTCGAGAGAAGAAGGTTAAGAGGTGACTTAATTGAGGCGTACAAGGTGATCAGAGGATTAGATTGGGTGGACAGTGAGAGCCTTTTTCCTCGGATGGTTATGTCTAGCCCGAGGGGACATAGCTTTAAATTGAGGGGAGATAGATATAGGACAGATGTCAGAGGTAGGTTCTTTACTCAGAGAGTAGTAAGGGCGTGGAATGCCCTGCCTGCAACAGTAGTGGACTCACCAATACTAAGGGCTTCAAATGGTCATTGGATAGACATATGGACGATAAGGAAATAGTGTAGATGGGCTTTAGAGTGGTTTCACAGGTCGGCGCAACATTGAGGGCCGAAGGGCCAGTACTGCGCTGTAATGTTCTATGTTCTCACATACTCATCCTCACACACACACTCACCCTCACACACACACTCACCCTCACACACACACTAACATACTCATCCTCACACACACTCACATACCCATCCTCACACACACTCACATACTCATCCTCACACACACTCACGTACTCATCCTCACACACTCACTCACACACTCACCCTCACACACACACTCACATACTCATCCTCACACACACTCACATACTCATCCTCACACACACTCACGTACTCATCCTCACACACACTCACGTACTCATCCTCACACACACACTCATCCTCACACACACTCACACACACACCCTCACACACACACTCACATACTCATCCTCACACACACACTCACATACTCATCCTCACACACACTCACACACTCACCCTCACACACACACTCACATACTCATCCTCACACACACTCACACACTCATCCTCACACACACTCACGTACTCATCCTCACACACACTCACATACTCACCCTCACACACACTCATGTACTCATGCTCACACACACACTCACCCTCACACACTCACCCTCACACACACACTCACATACTCATCCTCACACACACTCACTTACTCATCCTCACACACACTCACATACTCATCCTCACACACACTCACATACTCATCCTCACACACACTCACATACTCAACCTCACACACACTCACGTACTCATCCTCACACACACACTCACCCTCACACACTCACTCACACACTCACCCTCACACACACACTCACATACTCATCCTCACACACACTCACATACTCATCCTCACACACACTCACGTACTCATCCTCACACACACTCACACACTCACCCTCACACTCACATACTCATCCTCACACACACTCACATACTCATCCTCACACACACTCACGTACTCATCCTCACACACACACTCATCCCCACACACACTCACATACTCATCCTCACACACACTCACTTACTCATCCTCACACACACTCACATACTCATCCTCACACACACTCACATACTCATCCTCACACACACTCACACACTCACCCTCACACACACACTCACATACTCATCCTCACACACACTCACACACTCATCCTCACACACACTCACGTACTCATCCTCACACACACTCACATACTCACCCTCACACACACTCACATACTCATCCTCACAGACATTCACGTACTCATCCTCACACACACACTCACCCTCACACACTCACCCTCACACACACACTCACATACTCATCCTCACACACACTCACTTACTCATCCTCACACACACTCACATACTCATCCTCACACACACTCACATACTCATCCTCACACACACTCACGTACTCATCCTCACACACACTCACACACTCACCCTCACACACACACTCACATACTCATCCTCACACACACTCACACACTCATCCTCACACACACTCACGTACTCATCCTCACACACACTCACATACTCACCCTCACACACACTCACATACTCATCCTCACACACACTCACGTACTCATCCTCACACACACACTCACCCTCACACACTCACCCTCACACACACACTCACATACTCACCCTCACACACACACTCACGTACCCATCCTCACACACACACTCACCCTCACACACACACTCACACACTCACCCTCACACACTCACATACTCATCCTCACACACACTCACATACTCATCCTCACACACACTCACATACTCATCCTCACACACACACTCACATACTCATCCTCACACACACACTCACCCTCACACACACACTCACACACTCACTCTCACACACACACTCACATACTCATCCTCACACACACTCACATACTCATCCTCAAACACACTCACATACTCATCCTCACACACTCACATACTCATCCCCACACACACACACGTACTCATCCTCACACACACTCACACACTCATCCTCACACACACTCACATACTCATCCTCACACACACTCACGTACTCATCCTCACACACTCACATACTCATCCTCACACACACACACATACTCATCCTCACACACACTCACATACTCATCCTCACACACACTCACATACTCATCCTCACACACTCACATACTCATCCTCACACACACTCACGTACTCATCCTCACACACTCACATACTCATCCTCACACACACACACACATACTCATCCTCACACACACTCACATACTCATCCTCACACACACTCACATACTCATCCTCACACACACTCACATACTCATCCTCACACACACTCACATACTCATCCTCACACACTCACATACTCATCCTCACACACACTCACATACTCATCCTCACACACACTCACATACTCATCCTCACACACACTCACATACTCATCCTCACACACACTGACGTACTCATCCTCACACACACTCACTTACTCATCCTCACACACACTCACATACTCATCCTCACACACATTCACATACTCATCCTCACACACACTCACATACTCATCCTCACACACTCACATACTCATCCTCACACACTCACGTACTCATCCTCACACACACTCACATACTCATCCTCACACACACTCACATACTCATCCTCACACACACTCACATACTCATCCTCACACACACTCACATACTCATCCTCACACACACTCACATACTCATCCTCACACACACACACGTACTCATCCTCACACACACTCACATACTCATCCTCACACACACTCACATACTCATCCTCACACACACTCACGTACTCATCCTCACACACACTCACGTACTCATCCTCACACACACTCACATCCTCATCCTCACACACTCACATCCTCATCCTCACACACACTCACATACTCATCCTCACACACACTCACGTACTCATCCTCACACACACTCACGTACTCATCCTCACACACACTCACATACTCATCCTCACACACACTCACATACTCATCCTCAGACACACTCACATACTCATCCTCAGACACACTCACGTACTCATCCTCACACACACTCACATACTCATCCTCACACACTCACATACTCATCCTCACACACACTCACATACTCATCCTCACACACACTCACATACTCATCCTCACACACACTCACATACTCATCCTCACACACACTCACCCTCACACACACACTCACACATACTCATCCTCACACACACTCACATACTCATCCTCAGACACACACTCACGTACTCATCCTCACACACACTCACACACTCACCCTCACACACACACTCACATACTCATCCTCACACACACTCACACACTCATCCTCACACACACTCACGTACTCATCCTCACACACACTCACATACTCACCCTCACACACACTCACATACTCATCCTCACACACACTCACGTACTCATCCTCACACACACACTCACCCTCACACACTCACCCTCACACACACACTCACATACTCACCCTCACACACACACTCACGTACCCATCCTCACACACACACTCACCCTCACACACACACTCACACACTCACCCTCACACACTCACATACTCATCCTCACACACACTCACATACTCATCCTCACACACACTCACATACTCATCCTCACACACACACTCACATACTCATCCTCACACACACACTCACCCTCACACACACACTCACTCTCACACACACACTCACATACTCATCCTCACACACACTCACATACTCATCCTCAAACACACTCACATACTCATCCTCACACACTCACATACTCATCCCCACACACACTCACGTACTCATCCTCACACACACTCACACACTCATCCTCACACACACTCACATACTCATCCTCACACACACTCACGTACTCATCCTCACACACTCACATACTCATCCTCACACACACACACATACTCATCCTCACACACACTCACATACTCATCCTCACACACACTCACATACTCATCCTCACACACTCACATACTCATCCTCAGACACACTCACGTACTCATCCTCACACACACTCACATACTCATCCTCACACACTCACATACTCATCCTCACACACACTCACATACTCATCCTCACACACACTCACATACTCATCCTCACACACACTCACATACTCATCCTCACACACACTCACCCTCACACACACACTCACACATACTCATCCTCACACACACTCACATACTCATCCTCAGACACACACTCACGTACTCATCCTCACACACACTCACCCTCACACACACACTCACATACTCATCCTCACACACACTCACACACTCATCCTCACACACACTCACGTACTCATCCTCACACACACTCACATACTCACCCTCACACACACTCACATACTCATCCTCACACACACTCACGTACTCATCCTCACACACACACTCACCCTCACACACTCACCCTCACACACACACTCACATACTCACCCTCACACACACACTCACGTACCCATCCTCACACACACACTCACCCTCACACACACACTCACACACTCACCCTCACACACTCACATACTCATCCTCACACACACTCACATACTCATCCTCACACACACTCACATACTCATCCTCACACACACACTCACCCTCACACACACACTCACACACTCACTCTCACACACACACTCACATACTCATCCTCACACACACTCACATACTCATCCTCAAACACACTCACATACTCATCCTCACACACTCACATACTCATCCCCACACACACACACGTACTCATCCTCACACACACTCACACACTCATCCTCACACACACTCACATACTCATCCTCACACACACTCACGTACTCATCCTCACACACTCACATACTCATCCTCACACACACACACATACTCATCCTCACACACACTCACATACTCATCCTCACACACACTCACATACTCATCCTCACACACTCACATACTCATCCTCACACACACTCACGTACTCATCATCACACACTCACATACTCATCCTCACACACACACACACATACTCATCCTCACACACACTCACATACTCATCCTCACACACACTCACATACTCATCCTCACACACACTCACATACTCATCCTCACACACACTCACATACTCATCCTCACACACTCACATACTCATCCTCACACACACTCACATACTCATCCTCACACACACTCACATACTCATCCTCACACACACTCACATACTCATCCTCACACACACTGACGTACTCATCCTCACACACACTCACTTACTCATCCTCACACACACTCACATACTCATCCTCACACACATTCATATACTCATCCTCACACACACTCACATACTCATCCTCACACACTCACATACTCATCCTCACACACTCACGTACTCATCCTCACACACACTCACATACTCATCCTCACACACACTCACATACTCATCCTCACACACACTCACATACTCATCCCCACACACACTCACATACTCATCCTCACACACACTCACATACTCATCCTCACACACACTCACATACTCATCCTCACACACACACACGTACTCATCCTCACACACACTCACATACTCATCCTCACACACACTCACATACTCATCCTCACACACACTCACGTACTCATCCTCACACACACTCACGTACTCATCCTCACACACACTCACATCCTCATCCTCACACACTCACATCCTCATCCTCACACACACTCACATACTCATCCTCACACACACTCACGTACTCATCCTCACACACACTCACGTACTCATCCTCACACACACTCACATACTCATCCTCACACACACTCACATACTCATCCTCAGACACACTCACATACTCATCCTCAGACACACTCACGTACTCATCCTCACACACACTCACATACTCATCCTCACACACTCACATACTCATCCTCACACACACTCACATACTCATCCTCACACACACTCACATACTCATCCTCACACACACTCACATACTCATCCTCACACACACTCACCCTCACACACACACTCACACATACTCATCCTCACACACACTCACATACTCATCCTCAGACACACACTCACGTACTCATCCTCACACACACTCACACACTCACCCTCACACACACACTCACATACTCATCCTCACACACACTCACACACTCATCCTCACACACACTCACGTACTCATCCTCACACACACTCACATACTCACCCTCACACACACTCACATACTCATCCTCACACACACTCACGTACTCATCCTCACACACACACTCACCCTCACACACTCACCCTCACACACACACTCACATACTCACCCTCACACACACACTCACGTACCCATCCTCACACACACACTCACCCTCACACACACACTCACACACTCACCCTCACACACTCACATACTCATCCTCACACACACTCACATACTCATCCTCACACACACTCACATACTCATCCTCACACACACACTCACATACTCATCCTCACACACACACTCACCCTCACACACACACTCACACACTCACTCTCACACACACACTCACATACTCATCCTCACACACACTCACATACTCATCCTCAAACACACTCACATACTCATCCTCACACACTCACATACTCATCCCCACACACACTCACGTACTCATCCTCACACACACTCACACACTCATCCTCACACACACTCACATACTCATCCTCACACACACTCACGTACTCATCCTCACACACACTCACACACTCACCCTCACACACACACTCACATACTCATCCTCACACACACTCACACACTCATCCTCACACACACTCACGTACTCATCCTCACACACACTCACATACTCACCCTCACACACACTCACATACTCATCCTCACACACACTCACGTACTCATCCTCACACACACACTCACCCTCACACACTCACCCTCACACACACACTCACATACTCACCCTCACACACACACTCACGTACCCATCCTCACACACACACTCACCCTCACACACACACTCACACACTCACCCTCACACACTCACATACTCATCCTCACACACACTCACATACTCATCCTCACACACACTCACATACTCATCCTCACACACACACTCACATACTCATCCTCACACACACACTCACCCTCACACACACACTCACACACTCACTCTCACACACACACTCACATACTCATCCTCACACACACTCACATACTCATCCTCAAACACACTCACATACTCATCCTCACACACTCACATACTCATCCCCACACACACACACGTACTCATCCTCACACACACTCACACACTCATCCTCACACACACTCACATACTCATCCTCACACACACTCACGTACTCATCCTCACACACTCACATACTCATCCTCACACACACACATACTCATCCTCACACACACTCACATACTCATCCTCACACACACTCACATACTCATCCTCACACACTCACATACTCATCCTCACACACACTCACGTACTCATCCTCACACACTCACATACTCATCCTCACACACACACACACATACTCATCCTCACACACACTCACATACTCATCCTCACACACACTCACATACTCATCCTCACACACACTCACATACTCATCCTCACACACACTCACATACTCATCCTCACACACTCACATACTCATCCTCACACACACTCACATACTAATCCTCACACACACTCACATACTCATCCTCACACACACTCACATACTCATCCTCACACACACTGACGTACTCATCCTCACACACACTCACTTACTCATCCTCACACACACTCACATACTCATCCTCACACACATTCACATACTCATCCTCACACACACTCACATACTCATCCTCACACACTCACATACTCATCCTCACACACTCACGTACTCATCCTCACACACTCTCACATACTCATCCTCACACACACTCACATACTCATCCTCACACACACTCACATACTCATCCTCACACACACTCACATACTCATCCTCACACACACTCACATACTCATCCTCACACACACACACGTACTCATCCTCACACACACTCACATACTCATCCTCACACACACTCACATACTCATCCTCACACACACTCACGTACTCATCCTCACACACACTCACGTACTCATCCTCACACACACTCACATCCTCATCCTCACACACTCACATCCTCATCCTCACACACACTCACATACTCATCCTCACACACACTCACGTACTCATCCTCACACACACTCACGTACTCATCCTCACACACACTCACATACTCATCCTCACACACACTCACATACTCATCCTCAGACACACTCACATACTCATCCTCAGACACACTCACGTACTCATCCTCACACACACTCACATACTCATCCTCACACACTCACATACTCATCCTCACACACACTCACATACTCATCCTCACACACACTCACATACTCATCCTCACACACACTCACATACTCATCCTCACACACACTCACCCTCACACACACACTCACACATACTCATCCTCACACACACTCACATACTCATCCTCAGACACACACTCACGTACTCATCCTCACACACACTCACACACTCACCCTCACACACACACTCACATACTCATCCTCACACACACTCACACACTCATCCTCACACACACTCACGTACTCATCCTCACACACACTCACATACTCACCCTCACACACACTCACATACTCATCCTCACACACACTCACGTACTCATCCTCACACACACACTCACCCTCACACACTCACCCTCACACACACACTCACATACTCACCCTCACACACACACTCACGTACCCATCCTCACACACACACTCACCCTCACACACACACTCACACACTCACCCTCACACACTCACATACTCATCCTCACACACACTCACATACTCATCCTCACACACACTCACATACTCATCCTCACACACACACTCACATACTCATCCTCACACACACACTCACCCTCACACACACACTCACACACTCACTCTCACACACACACTCACATACTCATCCTCACACACACTCACATACTCATCCTCAAACACACTCACATACTCATCCTCACACACTCACATACTCATCCCCACACACACTCACGTACTCATCCTCACACACACTCACACACTCATCCTCACACACACTCACATACTCATCCTCACACACACTCACGTACTCATCCTCACACACTCACATACTCATCCTCACACACACACACATACTCATCCTCACACACACTCACATACTCATCCTCACACACACTCACATACTCATCCTCACACACTCACATACTCATCCTCAGACACACTCACGTACTCATCCTCACACACACTCACATACTCATCCTCACACACTCACATACTCATCCTCACACACACTCACATACTCATCCTCACACACACTCACATACTCATCCTCACACACACTCACATACTCATCCTCACACACACTCACCCTCACACACACACTCACACATACTCATCCTCACACACACTCACATACTCATCCTCAGACACACACTCACGTACTCATCCTCACACACACTCACCCTCACACACACACTCACATACTCATCCTCACACACACTCACACACTCATCCTCACACACACTCACGTACTCATCCTCACACACACTCACATACTCACCCTCACACACACTCACATACTCATCCTCACACACACTCACGTACTCATCCTCACACACACACTCACCCTCACACACTCACCCTCACACACACACTCACATACTCACCCTCACACACACACTCACGTACCCATCCTCACACACACACTCACCCTCACACACACACTCACACACTCACCCTCACACACTCACATACTCATCCTCACACACACTCACATACTCATCCTCACACACACTCACATACTCATCCTCACACACACACTCACCCTCACACACACACTCACACACTCACTCTCACACACACACTCACATACTCATCCTCACACACACTCACATACTCATCCTCAAACACACTCACATACTCATCCTCACACACTCACATACTCATCCCCACACACACACACGTACTCATCCTCACACACACTCACACACTCATCCTCACACACACTCACATACTCATCCTCACACACACTCACGTACTCATCCTCACACACTCACATACTCATCCTCACACACACACACATACTCATCCTCACACACACTCACATACTCATCCTCACACACACTCACATACTCATCCTCACACACTCACATACTCATCCTCACACACACTCACGTACTCATCATCACACACTCACATACTCATCCTCACACACACACACACATACTCATCCTCACACACACTCACATACTCATCCTCACACACACTCACATACTCATCCTCACACACACTCACATACTCATCCTCACACACACTCACATACTCATCCTCACACACTCACATACTCATCCTCACACACACTCACATACTCATCCTCACACACACTCACATACTCATCCTCACACACACTCACATACTCATCCTCACACACACTGACGTACTCATCCTCACACACACTCACTTACTCATCCTCACACACACTCACATACTCATCCTCACACACATTCATATACTCATCCTCACACACACTCACATACTCATCCTCACACACTCACATACTCATCCTCACACACTCACGTACTCATCCTCACACACACTCACATACTCATCCTCACACACACTCACATACTCATCCTCACACACACTCACATACTCATCCCCACACACACTCACATACTCATCCTCACACACACTCACATACTCATCCTCACACACACTCACATACTCATCCTCACACACACACACGTACTCATCCTCACACACACTCACATACTCATCCTCACACACACTCACATACTCATCCTCACACACACTCACGTACTCATCCTCACACACACTCACGTACTCATCCTCACACACACTCACATCCTCATCCTCACACACTCACATCCTCATCCTCACACACACTCACATACTCATCCTCACACACACTCACGTACTCATCCTCACACACACTCACGTACTCATCCTCACACACACTCACATACTCATCCTCACACACACTCACATACTCATCCTCAGACACACTCACATACTCATCCTCAGACACACTCACGTACTCATCCTCACACACACTCACATACTCATCCTCACACACTCACATACTCATCCTCACACACACTCACATACTCATCCTCACACACACTCACATACTCATCCTCACACACACTCACATACTCATCCTCACACACACTCACCCTCACACACACACTCACACATACTCATCCTCACACACACTCACATACTCATCCTCAGACACACACTCACGTACTCATCCTCACACACACTCACACACTCACCCTCACACACACACTCACATACTCATCCTCACACACACTCACACACTCATCCTCACACACACTCACGTACTCATCCTCACACACACTCACATACTCACCCTCACACACACTCACATACTCATCCTCACACACACTCACGTACTCATCCTCACACACACACTCACCCTCACACACTCACCCTCACACACACACTCACATACTCACCCTCACACACACACTCACGTACCCATCCTCACACACACACTCACCCTCACACACACACTCACACACTCACCCTCACACACTCACATACTCATCCTCACACACACTCACATACTCATCCTCACACACACTCACATACTCATCCTCACACACACACTCACATACTCATCCTCACACACACACTCACCCTCACACACACACTCACACACTCACTCTCACACACACACTCACATACTCATCCTCACACACACTCACATACTCATCCTCAAACACACTCACATACTCATCCTCACACACTCACATACTCATCCCCACACACACTCACGTACTCATCCTCACACACACTCACACACTCATCCTCACACACACTCACATACTCATCCTCACACACACTCACGTACTCATCCTCACACACTCACATACTCATCCTCACACACACACACATACTCATCCTCACACACACTCACATACTCATCCTCACACACACTCACATACTCATCCTCACACACTCACATACTCATCCTCAGACACACTCACGTACTCATCCTCACACACACTCACATACTCATCCTCACACACTCACATACTCATCCTCACACACACTCACATACTCATCCTCACACACACTCACATACTCATCCTCACACACACTCACATACTCATCCTCACACACACTCACCCTCACACACACACTCACACATACTCATCCTCACACACACTCACATACTCATCCTCAGACACACACTCACGTACTCATCCTCACACACACTCACCCTCACACACACACTCACATACTCATCCTCACACACACTCACACACTCATCCTCACACACACTCACGTACTCATCCTCACACACACTCACATACTCACCCTCACACACACTCACATACTCATCCTCACACACACTCACGTACTCATCCTCACACACACACTCACCCTCACACACTCACCCTCACACACACACTCACATACTCACCCTCACACACACACTCACGTACCCATCCTCACACACACACTCACCCTCACACACACACTCACACACTCACCCTCACACACTCACATACTCATCCTCACACACACTCACATACTCATCCTCACACACACTCACATACTCATCCTCACACACACACTCACATACTCATCCTCACACACACACTCACCCTCACACACACACTCACACACTCACTCTCACACACACACTCACATACTCATCCTCACACACACTCACATACTCATCCTCAAACACACTCACATACTCATCCTCACACACTCACATACTCATCCCCACACACACTCACGTACTCATCCTCACACACACTCACACACTCATCCTCACACACACTCACATACTCATCCTCACACACACTCACGTACTCATCCTCACACACTCACATACTCATCCTCACACACACACACATACTCATCCTCACACACACTCACATACTCATCCTCACACACACTCACATACTCATCCTCACACACTCACATACTCATCCTCACACACACTCACGTACTCATCCTCACACACTCACATACTCATCCTCACACACACACACACATACTCATCCTCACACACACTCACATACTCATCCTCACACACACTCACATACTCATCCTCACACACTCACATACTCATCCTCACACACACTCACATACTCATCCTCACACACACTCACATACTCATCCTCACACACTCACATACTCATCCTCACACACACTCACATACTCATCCTCACACACACTCACATACTCATCCTCACACACACTGACGTACTCATCCTCACACACACTCACTTACTCATCCTCACACACACTCACATACTCATCCTCACACACATTCACATACTCATCCTCACACACACTCACATACTCATCCTCACACACTCACATACTCATCCTCACACACTCACGTTCTCATCCTCACACACACTCACATACTCATCCTCACACACACTCACATACTCATCCTCACACACACTCACATACTCATCCCCACACACACTCACATACTCATCCTCACACACACTCACATACTCATCCTCACACACACTCACATACTCATCCTCACACACACACACGTACTCATCCTCACACACACTCACATACTCATCCTCACACACACTCACATACTCATCCTCACACACACTCACGTACTCATCCTCACACACACTCACGTACTCATCCTCACACACACTCACATCCTCATCCTCACACACTCACATCCTCATCCTCACACACACTCACATACTCATCCTCACACACACTCACGTACTCATCCTCACACACACTCACGTACTCATCCTCACACACACTCACATACTCATCCTCACACACACTCACATACTCATCCTCAGACACACTCACATACTCATCCTCAGACACACTCACGTACTCATCCTCACACACACTCACATACTCATCCTCACACACTCACATACTCATCCTCACACACACTCACATACTCATCCTCACACACACTCACATACTCATCCTCACACACACTCACATACTCATCCTCACACACACTCACCCTCACACACACACTCACACATACTCATCCTCACACACACTCACATACTCATCCTCAGACACACTCACATACTCATCCTCACACACACTCACATACTCATCCTCACACACACTCACATACTCATCCTCACACACACTCACGTACTCATCCTCACACACACTCACACACTCATCCTCACACACACTCACACACCCATCCTCACACACACTCACATACTCATCCTCACACACACTCACATACCCATCCTCACACACACTCACACACCCATCCTCACACCCACTCACATACTCATCCTCACACACACTCACATACTCATCCTCACACACACTCACGTACTCATCCTCACACACACTCACGTACTCATCCTCACACACACTCACATACTCATCCTCACACACTCTCATACTCATCCTCACACACACTCACATACTCATCCTCACACACTCACATACTCATCCTCACACACACACATACACATCCTCACACACTCACATACCCATCCTCACACACACTCACACACCCATCCTCACACACACTCACATACTCATCCTCACACACACTCACATACTCATCCTCACACACTCACATACCCATCCTCACACACACTCACACACCCATCCTCACACACACTCACATACTCATCCTCACACACACTCACATACTCATCCTCACACACACTCACGTACTCATCCTCACACACTCACATACTCATCCTCACACACACTCACATACTCATCCTCACACACACTCACACACCCATCCTCACACACACTCACATACTCATCCTCACACACACTCACATACTCATCCTCACACACTCTCACATACTCATCCTCACACACACTCACATACTCATCCTCACACACACTCACATACTCATCCTCACACACACTCACATACTCATCCTCACACGCACTCACATACTCATCCTCACACACTCACATACCCATCCTCACACACACTCACATACTCATCCTCACACACACTCACATACTCATCCTCACACACACTCACATACTCATCCTCACACACACTCACATACTCATCCTCACACACACTCACATACTCATCCTCACACGCACTCACATACTCATCCTCACACACTCACATACCCATCCTCACACACACTCACATACTTATCCTCACACCCACTCACATACTCATCCTCACACACACTCACATACTCATCCTCACACACACTCACATACTCATCCTCACACACACTCACATACTCATCCTCACACACACTCACATACTCATCCTCACACGCACTCACATACCCATCCTCACACACACTCACATACTCATCCTCACCCACACTCACATACCCATCCTCACACACACTCACATACTCATCCTCACACACACTCACATACTCATCCTCACACGCACTCACATACCCATCCTCACACACACTCACATACCCATCCTCACACACACTCACATACTCATCCTCACCCACACTCACATACTCATCCTCACACACACTCACATACTCATCCTCGCACATACTCACGTACTCATCCTCACACACACTCACATACCCATCCTCACACACACTCACATACTCATCCTCACACCCACTCACATACTCATCCTCACACACACTCACATACTCATCCTCACACACACTCACATACTCATCCTCACACACACTCACAGACTCATCCTCACACACACTCACATACTCATCCTCACACGCACTCACATACTCATCCTCACACACTCACATACCCATCCTCACACACACTCACATACTCATCCTCACACACACTCACATACTCATCCTCACACACACTCACATACTCATCCTCACACACACTGACGTACTCATCCTCACACACACTCACTTACTCATCCTCACACACTCACATACTCATCCTCACACACACTCACATACTCATCCTCACACACACTCACACACCCATCCTCACACACACTCACATACTCATCCTCACACACACTCACATACTCATCTTCACACACTCTCATACTCATCCTCACACACACTCACATACTCATCCTCACACACACTCACATACTCATCCTCACACACTCTCATACTCATCCTCACACACACTCACATACTCATCCTCACACACACTCACATACTCATCCTCACACACTCACATACTCATCCTCACACACACTCACGTACTCATCCTCACACACACTCACATACTCATCCTCACACACTCTCATACTCATCCTCACACACACTCACATACTCATCCTCACACACACTCACATACTCATCCTCACACACACTCACATACTCATCCTCACACACACTCACATACTCATCCTCACACACACTCATACTCATCCTCACACACACTCACGTACTCATCCTCACACACTCACATACTCATCCTCACACACTCTCATACTCATCCTCACACACACTCACATACTCATCCTCACACACACTCACATACTCATCCTCACACACTCACATACTCATCCTCACACACACTCACGTACTCATCCTCACACACTCACATACTCATCCTCACACACTCTCATACTCATCCTCACACACTCTCATACTCATCCTCACACACACTCACATACTCATCCTCACACACACTCACATACTCATCCTCACACACACTCACATACTCATCCTCACACACTCACATACTCATCCTCACACACACACATACACATCCTCACACACTCACATACCCATCCTCACACACACTCACACACCCATCCTCACACACACTCACATACCCATCCTCACACACACTCACACACCCATCCTCACACACACTCACATACTCATCCTCACACACATTCACATACTCATCCTCACACACACTCACGTACTCATCCTCACACACTCACATACTCATCCTCACACACACTCACATACCCATCCTCACACACACTCACACACCCATCCTCACACACACTCACATACTCATCCTCACACACACTCACATACTCATCCTCACACACACTCACGTACTCATCCTCACACACACTCACGTACTCATCCTCACACACACTCCCATACTCATCCTCACACACACTCACATACTCATCCTCACACACTCTCATACTCATCCTCACACACACTCACATACTCATCCTCACACACACTCACATACTCATCCTCACAAACACTCACGTACTCATCCTCACACACACTCACATACTCATCCTCACACACTCACATACCCATCCTCACACACACTCACACACCCATCCTCACACACACTCACATACTCATCCTCACACACACTCACATACTCATCCTCACACACACTCACGTACTCATCCTCACACACTCACATACTCATCCTCACACACACTCACGTACTCATCCTCACACACACTCACATACTCATCCTCACACACTCTCATACTCATCCTCACACACACTCACATACTCATCCTCACACACACTCACATACTCATCCTCACACACACTCACATACTCATCCTCACACACACTCACATACTCATCCTCACACACACTCATACTCATCCTCACTCACACTCACGTACTCATCCTCACACACTCACATACTCATCCTCACACACTCTCATACTCATCCTCACACACACTCACATACTCATCCTCACACACACTCACATACTCATCCTCACACACTCACATACTCATCCTCACACACACTCACGTACTCATCCTCACACACTCACATACTCATCCTCACACACTCTCATACTCATCCTCACACACACTCACATACTCATCCTCACACACACTCACATACTCATCCTCACACACACTCACATACTCATCCTCACACACTCACATACTCATCCTCACACACACACATACACATCCTCACACACTCACATACCCATCCTCACACACACTCACACACCCATCCTCACACACACTCACATACCCATCCTCACACACACTCACACACCCATCCTCACACACACTCACATACTCATCCTCACACACACTCACATACTCATCCTCACACACACTCACGTACTCATCCTCACACACTCACATACTCATCCTCACACACACTCACATACCCATCCTCACACACACTCACACACCCATCCTCACACACACTCACATACTCATCCTCACACACACTCACATACTCATCCTCACACACACTCACGTATTCATCCTCACACACACTCACGTACTCATCCTCACACACACTCACATACTCATCCTCACACACACTCACATACTCATCCTCACACACTCTCATACTCATCCTCACACACACTCACATACTCATCCTCACACACACTCACATACTCATCCTCACAAACACTCACGTACTCATCCTCACACACACTCACGTACTCATCCTCACACACACTCACGTACTCATCCTCACACACACTCACATACTCATCCTCACACACACTCACATACTCATCCTCAAACACACTCACGTACTCATCCTCAAAACACTCACGTACTGATCCAAGTGAACAGGTTGGTTTTCCAAAGTTTGATACGTGACTTTGGGAAAGGGCCTGACCTATGATTCCCAAACTGAAGGTGAAAATTCCACCCCATGATGCAGGACATACCACTGAATCTCGCCTTGGCCTCACCAGGATCATAGAACCTAGAAATTACAGTGCAGAAGGAGGCCATTCAGCCCATCGAGTCAGCGCCAGCTCTTGGAAAGAGCACCCTACCCAAGCCCACGTCTCCCCCCTATCCCCATAACCCTGTAACCCCACCCAACACAAAGGGCAATTTTGGACACTAAGGGCAATTTATCATGGCCAATCCACCTAACCGGCACATCTTTGGACTGTGGGAGGAAACCGGAGCACCCGGAGGAAACCCACGCACACACGAGGAGAACGTGCAGACTCCGCACAGACAGTGACCCAAGCCGGGAATCGAACCTGGGACCCTGGAGCTGTGAAGCAATTGTGCTATCCACAATGCTACCGTGCTGCCCGAATGTCAGGCACCTGCCAGTAACAATCATCGGACAAAACTTAACTCTGGCTGATTCATTTCTCCTTCCTTCATTTTGTAGTTTCAAACTAAGGGAGCTCCAAACCCAGGTAGCACATGCCCAAGATCAGTTACATTTGTACAGTATGTGTATTCAAACCTGGGACTTCCTAGCCTCATGATTCAGTAATATAACAAATATTGCTGTTTCGCATTGAGCTGCAGTTAGCCATTGAGCCATTGTGTCATCAGATAGCTTTAAATATGTCCATTGTTAGCATCTCATTTGCACATTCAAGGCTTCAAGGTGATTCACATAGGTTGAGAGAGTGGGAACATACATGGCGAATGTAGTGTAATATGGATAAATGTTAAATCATTCACTTCAGATGGAGAACCAGAATGGCAGAGTATGATTTAAATAGTGATAAATTGGGAAATGTTGACGTACAAAGGGACCTGGGTGTCCTAGTATTTCAGTCACTGAGAGCAAGCATCAAGGTACAGCAAGCGGTTAGGAAGGCAAGTGATATGTTGGCCATCATTGCAAGAGGACTTGAGTTAAGGAGCAAGGATGTCTTGCTGCAGCTGTACAGGGCCTTGGTGAGGCTACACCTGAATTACTGTGTGCAGTTTTGATCTCCTTATCTAAGAAAGGATATACTTGTCATGGAGAGAGTGCAGGGAATGTTCACCAGAATGATTCCTGGGATGGCAGGATTGTTGTATGAGGGGAGATTGGGTCGACTAGGCCTGCATTCACTGGAATTTAGTAGAATGAGAAGAGATCTCATTGAAACATATCAAATTCTAATCGGGATGGACTAACTGGATGGAGGACTGTTGTTTCCTCTGGCTAGGAGGTCTAAAACAAGGGATCAAAGTCTTAAAGGACCGAGGAGAAATTTTAGAACTGAGGTGAACCTATGGAATTTTCTTTTTTTTTTAAATGCATTTTATTACAAACATGTATCAAAACAGGTTCCAGCGAATAAACACCCTGGGAAACATACTTCCCAACAATCAACTAGACAGTCTACAGATTTTTCCTCTTTTTCATCCCCCCCATCCCCACGACGAACAGCTCCTCAAACACGGTCACAAACATCCCCCACCTTTTCTCAAACTCTCCCGCTGAGCCTCTTAACTCATACTTTATCTTCTCGAACCGCAGGAAGTCATACAGGTCACCCAACCAAGCCGCTACCCCCGGTGGCGATGCCGACCGCCACTCCAGCAAAATGCGCCGCCGTGCAATCAGAGAGGCGAAGGCCAAGACATCGGCCTTCCTCCTCTCCATGAGCCCCGGCTTCTCTGAAACCCCAAATATCGCCATCAAAGTGTCCGGGTCCACCTCCTCCTCCACTATCCTGGCTAAGACCGCGAACAAACCGATGGAATTTTCCACCACAGAAGGCCGTGGAGGTCAAATCCCTGAATATATTGAAGAAGGAAATGGATAGAGTTCTAGACTCTAACGGTGCCAAGGGGAGAGCGCTGGAGTGTGAGAATGAGTTCGTATGATCATGTTGAATGGAGGAGCAGGCTTGAAGGGCTGACTTCTACCCTTACAGTAGCACGATGGGTGGCACGGTAGCACAGTGGTTAGCACTGTTACTTCACAGAGTCCCAGGTTCAATTCCCGGCTTGGGTCACTGTTTGTGCGGAGTCTATGCGTTCTCCCCGTGTCTGCGTGGGTTTCCTCCGGCTGCTCCGGTTACTTCCTGCAAGTCCCGAAAGACTGTTAGGTAATTTGGACAGCCTGGATTCTCCCTCTGTCTACCCGAACAGGTGCCGGATTGTGGCGACTAGGGGCTTTTCACAGTAACTTCATTGCAGTGTTAATCTAAGCCTACTTGTGACATAGTAATAAAGAACATAATCAATAAAGATTGATTACATTCTATGTTTGTTCTCCCTACCCACCCTGCTTCCGCCCATGGTTCCACAGACACTGCCTCTGTTAGGAAAACAAAAATCATTTAAAGTGATTTATATTTGCATTGAATTCTTTGAATCCCTACAGTGTAGAAGGAGGCCATTCAGCCTATTGAATCTGCGCCGTCCCTCTGAAAGCACACCCTACATAGGTCAACTCTACCGCCCTATCCTCATTACCTCACCTAACCTTTGGACAGTGAGGGGCAATTTATCATGGCCAATCCACCTTATCTGCACATCTTTGGACTGTGGGTGAAAACCGGAGCACCCAGAGGAAACACATGCAGAACCGGAGGAAACGTGCAAACTCCACACATACAGCTGCCTAAGGCTGGATTCGAACCCTGGGTCTGTGAGGCAGCAGTGCTAGCCACTTTATCAATTGGTAAACATTAGAAATACATTTTGGTTCACGTGGGTTTAACTTAATGTTTCTGTGCCTGGAAGTTAGATTCATGCTGGACAAAGGTTTCAACTGTGTTTCTATTGTACATAGAGAGGGCTAGGACATGAGGAGTAAATATTCCAGCAGAGGTGCGTGGGTGTTGCTTAGCAACTGGAGGCCCTTTTAAGGTAGAAAAGCTTTTGTTTTAGTTTCAGCTAGAAATATTGCAGCTGAAGAAGGACACCAGGAAGTGAACATGTCTCAATTCTGCTAGGAGGAAACTGGACAGGACAGGTGCTGTAAAGAGCCAAGCTTGTCCAGAAAATCAGGGAATTAGGAGAGAAGGAATGTCTGAAGTAAAGAGAACAGAGACCAAGGTACTGTTTGGAAGAATTCAAGAAAGAGTGAACAAAGTGTTCTGAGTTAAAGAGGCAACTACAGTAACCAGATTTAGGTCTGTTTTTTCCATTTTGGAATCTAAGTTCTCCCACCCCAACTGAAATGCTTCTGGTCCCCCACTGACATTGGGAGCATCGACTATCTGCTATTCTGGTGCCTTGGGCATGAAAATTTGGGCAAGTCAGGGAGCCCGATCCAATAGAGCACCGGGCCTTCATTTTAACGGGCAGCCCGGTCTTAGTGGCCATCGGCAGCCATCCCACACAAAGCTAATCATGCAACCCCCCCCACAGAAGCCCCCCACCCGTTTCCCCCTCCCCCCCCCATGAGAGCCCTCATGAGAGCCCCCCCCCCCCCCCCCGTGTGTGACAGCCATCAGAGCCTCCAATGAGAGACTTCCATGATAGACCCACATGAGAAACCCCCATGAAAGGCCCCCATATCAGAGACCAGAGACCCCCCCCCCCCTGTCAGAGACCCCCGCCCCCAATCAGCCACCCCTGCCTGGAAGCTAAAGAGCAGTCCAGGCAGAAACAGAGAAAACACAATGCTTTTTCACTTTCCAGTCCCTTACTCCTGCTGCTTTCCACACTTTTGTCTGAGGCACTATGGGAAAGTAAAGGAGTATTATGTAATAATCAAACAAATGATTATTTCTAGTTGTTAAAATAAATAAGCATTCCTGTGAGTCTGTTCCTCCAATTTTCTAAACAAAGTAAAAGTTACTGGGGTGGATTCTCCATTTTGGGAGACTAAGTACCGATGCCGGGACTGAATCACGAGAGTACTACGTTGACAAAGGAGGTGCTGGTCCCGGAGCAATTCAGGACCCGTTAATGGGCTAACACCGGTGCCACGTGGAACTAGTGTAATTCAAATGCATGACAGCGTCTGATTCACCGGGGTCGGGACTGGTGCTCGACAGTCTGACAAGCTGCATCTGCAGATAAGTGCTCCACTCCCCACACACACACTCATTCCAACCAACAAGGTGGCACCCCGAAGAGTGGCTCCCCATTCCGCCAATGCAAAGCAGCAGGCGATTGTGGATGTTTTGCCCTGCATTCCAATGGCAAGGTCCCACCTTTGTGTCGGCAACAACCACAACTCTACTAGCAACAACTCAGCAACTGAATGCAAGCAGAGACGCACAGAAATCTGATGAAGAATGTGGTCAGGTCAGGGAATATTGTGTCGTAGGATGGCCAGCATACATACCACACAATCCCATTCTCAGACAGTACAGTGAACAGAGAGAGACAGTGCAGTTGCTGATTTTCACATGTGTGATGATATCATGATTATTCTGAGAGTTCTGAGACTCGATATACTGCAACGATTGCACCCAGGCATCACAAAATGTCACGCCCAACCAAGATATTCTGACTGCTGGCGAAGTCTCTTCAAAGTTATTAGAAGAAATGACATCAAAATGTATTACTTGCTATTCATCGTCAGAGGACAAGAGAACCGTTAATATCATCTTCCTCCCCATCAAAAACCTGGGAATTGTTACGACTGGAAGACTTTCGGAATATTGGATTCTAAATATTGGGCAATTTAAGGGTTAAACCCCCGGGGTTGGGTGTGTTTGACTGCAGTTATCATGTTTGTTTAAAAAGAATTCTGCTTTGCAGAACCAGGATGTTTTTAGCGGCCAGAAGGTGAAATTGACCAAGGAATGTGTTTTTCAGTCTGGACTAATGGACTGTGGTTTGACTGGGAAAGTCCCTGGGGAGTTAATGTGCTTTGTAGCCTGCAGAGATTTTTTTTAGCTTGGGGAGATCAAGTCATTGCTGGGTGGAGCCAGGAATGTAGAGAGAGAGACATTTTGAAAAGCTTTAGCGAGGCAGTTTTGGAGAGAGGAGTTGAATTCTGATCTGCCTGACACTGAGTCCACAATTCTCCCACAGTAAGTGCTATATATTTATCTTCTTGTGTTTAATGAGAAATTGAGTAATAGTGTTTAAGGTGTAACTTTAAGCTGTTCTTTTTGGGTGTGAAGTTAAAAAGTTTAATATTGTAGTCATAGTAAAGTTTTGTTTTAAAAAATACCCAAGCCCTATTTCTTCATTAAATCACTCCTGGAGCGAATTGTTCTTTCCGCACAGTCTTACAAATAAACTAAAATATTAGGGTGGGGTCCAGTATCCTAGCCACTGTTGGGGTCTGGTTTGGGAGCGTAATAGAATGTCTTGGGTTGGAAGTCTTTGAACACAGAGGTCAAATATTCTTGATTGTAGTAGACTACTAATCGAGATGGATAGAAGTCAAGCAACTCCAGGGTCACACTTCTGAAGCAATGATTGTATCACTGAACAAGATTTTTGCAACACACAGAATCCCAGACATTGTAATCGCAGACAATGGACCACAGTTCACCAACTAATACTTTAAAAAGTTCATAGCATTGTCTGGATTTGTCCATGCTACCAACTCACCAAGGTACCCATTCTCTATGCCAGAGGGCTATGGAAGCTGAGTCATTGATTACATTTGAAGCAAAGATTGATAGATTTATAAATATCAATGATGTAAAAGCATATAGGGATGGTGTGGGGAAAATAATAATAATCATCACTTATTGTCACAAGTGGGCTTCAAGCCAATGAATTGGATTATCAGCCATGATCGTATTGAATGGCAGAGCAGGTTCAATGGGCTTGTTGGCCTACCCCTGTTCCTATGCTCCTACCATGAGATTGGTGAACCAGAGTCAACTACAAATTCTCCTTTTTCCCAGCAGATCCTGAGAGATCAATCACAGGATTCAAATCTCCAATCTCCCCCAAAAGAGCTGAGACCCGTTCAGGTAGACATGTGAAATACCAAAGCAGCTTTCCCTAAATAAAAAAGAAATGGAATTCAGAGACCTGCCGGGAGATGAAGTATAGCAGGGTAATTCTAAATGTGCGATATGCTAATAAGACAGCAGACATCATCAAAGGAAGTGACGCAATGTCTCATCATCTTGCAGTCTCTCATGGTGAGATGTGTTCCAATAAATGTGATGTCTTCCTTACCTCAACAGACTCCCCAGATTCTATGTCACTACCACAACAGTAAGAATATGATAGCAATGTGTTAAGAAGGTGATGCAGCTGAATTGTTCTGCGCCAGTTGAGCAGTTAGGATAGGATTCATCACTCATGGCCACTAGTGTCCCTTGCAGTTGTGAGTGAGGAAATAGCCAGGTTGGCATCACAGATGACGTGGACACTCTGGGATGGTATTGCTTCCTCTTCACATCCAGCTTGGTTGGTGACTTGTGCACCACTGTGGTACACTGGGGAATTAGCTATCCAGCCAGTCCCCAGATCTGGGCCTCGGCTGTCTAGGGGTGATGGCAAAGTGGAAGAACTCACCTGCTCCGGGAAAGAGGCTGTTCGCACCTGCGAGATTCTTACCCTCCCAGCTCACTGGTCACGTCACACACACACCCTGTGGCAGTCCAGAAGGATGAGAAGTTGTAAAAGCCGAGGGCCACTATTACATAATTCCAACGGGTGGAGCAAATCTGCATGATGTAGTTGGCACGATTTTCCATTGCAAGAATGGTTCCGGCGATGAGGAGCTTCAGTAATGAGGACAGACTGGAGAAGCCGAGGCGGTTTTCCTCAGAGAAGGCTAAGAGGAGATTTAATAGAATTGTTCGAAATCATGAGTTGCCAGGACACAGTAGATAAAGAAAAACTATTTCCGAAGGGCCAGGAACCAGAGGACACCGATTTACGGTGACTGGTTAAAGAAGGAACGGTGACAGGAGGAAGTACTTTCTCACACAGCGCGTGCGTTAGCAACGGGAATGCACTGCCTGAGGGTGAGGGGAAGGCAGATTCAACTGAGACCTTCAAAAGAGAATTGGAGAGTTAAGTGAAGGGAAAAGAACTGCAGGACAACTGGGAAACGGTGGAACAGTGAAAGTAGGTTAGTTGCTCTTGCAAAGAGTCAGCACAGGCTTGTAGGCGCACATGGCCTCCTTCTGTGCTGTAACCAAGAGGTCCATCACATGGCCTGCATATGCCCAGTGGAAGGTGGAACTATAGGGTTTCTGTTCTTTGCAGAGCTGCCTGCACACTTGGTTGCTGCAACTCCCCCATTGGGATGGCGCTGGGTGGCATGCCCATGAGAAAAGCCAGCTTTTGTGCCGTGTTGGGTGTTTTGGTCTACAAACAGGTCAACACGGCTGGAGATGGTGTAACTCTATTTTATTAGCAACTCAACTGTAATAACATACTGTAAGCTTGGGTACGTGCATTACCAGCTTATCTGTGGACCCTGTCCTATCACTATCTAGGTGAGGCACTCAGCACATGGTGAATGTCTGCGAGGCAGGCTGTGAGCTCTGTGCTCTGAGCTGGCTGCTGCTAGAATGAGCGGGAACTCTGGTGTCCCCTGTCTTTATAGTGCGTGTGCTCTCACTGGTGATTGGCTGTGATGTTGTGTATGCTGGTTGGTCCTACTGTATGTCCATCAGTGTGTCAGTGTGTGTGTGATTGCACCATGATATGCTGATGTATATCATGACATTTTGTATCCAATGATCTGAGTATTGGTTTCGAGGGCAAGTCAACAGTCCCAAAATTCTTTTCCTGAGGAGAGAGGAAAACACCACAGTAAAATGAAATGCAGGCGTCAGAACACTGAGAAATAGCACAGTGGGTAGCACTGTTGCTTCAGAGAGTCGCAGGTTCGATTCCCGGCTTGGGTCACTGTCTATGTGGAGCCCGTACTTTCTCCCCGTGTGTGCGTGGGTTTCCTCCGGGTGTTCCGGTACCTCCCACAAGTCCCGAAAGACGGGCTTGTTAAGCGAATTGGACATTCTGAATTTCTCCCTCTGTGTACCTGAAGTGGCGACGAGGGGTTTTTCACAGTAACTTCATTGTAGTGTTACTGTAAGCCTACTTGTGACAATAAAGATTATAAAATATAAAAAAATGTTAAGGAAGGCGTTAATAAAAGTTGCTCAGAAGGCTGCAATTAATTAACTGGAGTTGGTGCCCTCTTCACTAACTCCTCACTTATGTATGTCTGAAGTGCGGGAGGGGCTGCGGGAACATTTTTTGATGTAATGCTACACTGCTTGCAGGAGTCATTAAGCATTGCTGCTATGCAAATGAGGCCTGATGGGCTTTTGTCGGTGCGCGCGTTACATTATTAAACAGATCCAGGAAATTTTTGTTCAATGCAATAGCTATGCATAGGCTGGGCAAACGAGATTTCCATCTTTTTCAGCATTACGATGGCAAAACAGCAGCATTACTGATGCAGATTTATCGCATGATCGCAGTCCCATCCCTACTAGCAAACGCCAAACTGCAGGGAATGGTAGTGGGGAATTCAAAAAAGAGCAGGGCACCAAACCACTCCATTAACACTCCGTGGTGATTTCTGAAACACTGGGGGTGATTCTCCAGCCACATTGTGCCCAGTACACGGTCCACTCTGTCGGGGGAATAGCAGGAGTATCCTGAAACGGGATTCGCTCCGGGCGCCGATCAGTGTGCGATGCTCCGGGCCCACTGCAGCTGAATCAGTTCCAATCCAGGGGCTGGATTCTCCGTTTCGGGACTATGTCCCCACACCATCGTGAAAATCGTGGTCTTTTACGCCAGGGAAATTGACGTCCAAAGGCCACAGATTCACAGCTTTGCAGGGGGCTAGCAGGCAGCCGTCGTGGAGCTCGCAGCTCCAGCTGCCGATACGGAACCCTGCACTTCCGGGTCAGAGGTCGCGCATGCGCACGGCGGCGGCCTTCAATGGCGACGCCGTGCTCCATGGCAGACTCAGACCGCGGACCTGAACCGCCAAAATAGTGCCCCCAACCGGCCGCTCGCCCAACACGGATCCCCCGCACAAAACAACCCCAGTCCCGAATGAGGCTCCCCCTGCCCTCCGATCGGCCTGCCCCCGCGAGTTTCCCGAACGGCAGGATCAGATTAGACCCACGCCGTCGGGAATTCGGCCGGTCAGGGGCGGAGAATAGTGGGGCGGGCCTCAGGCAATTCAACAGGCGGTGGATAATCGGAGCGGTGTACTCCACAGGTACGCCGCCTTTCAGGGCGTGGAGAATCGTGGAACTGTCTCCGGTCCCGATTTCATGCATGAAACTGGATTCTCCGCCCCATCGCCGAACGCGATTTCGGCATTGGGGTGCGGAGAATCCTGCCCCAGATTCCCCTGGCACCCGGCATTCTCACCCTCTGCTGGTGTAGTGTGAGGTTGGCAGGAATCACTACTCGTCTCCACCACCGGTAGCCAGACCACACCGGGGGCTCAGAAGACATTGGAGTCCTGGGTCGCCGGGGATATGGCAGGACAGTGCTATGGCACTGCCCCCTGGAACCCTGGCAGTGCCAATCTGGCAACCAACGGGTGAAATTGGCCAAGAACTGAAAGGGGTAGAGCTTGTGGGTATGAGGGGTGGGGCACGAAGGTGGCAGGGCATGAAGGGGAGGCATAAAGGGGCATTTGGTGACCTCATAGCAGGATGTCATTCATCTGGGGGGGGTGCAGGTGCCTGATGCCAGCGAGAAGTGGGGGGGGGGGGGGGTCTGAAGGGAGAACCATTAGGAGGGCCCCATGACAGTATCCTTGCAGGGTAGGGCCTGAGCTGTCACTTTAAAAGGGATGCCCTGATCTCTGTGAAGCAGGCTTGCCGTCATGTTTATTCCCCTAAACACCCCTCTCGGTACCAGTGCAAAACACGCACCCCCCATTCCTACAAAATGACTAAGTGCGGGAAGATCGCGCTGTGAGTTTCACTCCGATTTCTTCACCCAAAATAACACTTTCGGGGAGAATTCCACCTATTATCTTTGAGAGCAGATGAGTCACCTGCCTGACTCAAATGGGAGCTTCATTGTTTGTGTAAGTCAGCATCCCAGCATGTCAACACAGAATCACACAATCTTTACAGTGCAGAAGGAGGCCATTCGGCCCATCAATACTGCATTGGTTTGCTCAAAGTGCATTCAACCTAATCCCACTATTTTATCCCCTACCCTTGCATATTCTTTCTTTTAAGATAACAATCCAATTCCCTTTAGACAGATACAAACCTCAGCGCTTTTCAGGTGCCGTCTGAGTGGTGTGCCCTCTCAGTGAAAGCTTCTTGGAAAGACTTACGGTTCTAAAGATGAAGGAAGGGGAATGTTAAACTTTCCTTTGTACGATTAACTGAAGCAGCATTTACACTCTGGGATCCACACGGGAAGTCTTGATCTGGCCTCCCCATCCCATCTCGGATATAACTGTATTGAAGCCCCCTATCCCCTCATTTTCCCTTCCAGGTGGCAGCTGACTTCTGAACCATGCGATCATAACCAGCCAGCTTCCTCTCTCCGCCCATTTTGGGTGCTGGCTGGGGTTGGGTCTGAATATGAACCAGGCTGGGGGGTAAAACAGCCCAGGCTTTCAATTGGAAAGATCGCGAGGGTTACTGCTTATCCTGCCTGTCTGAGGCACCTCTTCCAGATAAACCACATACCCTCCCCACCTCCCCATCAGAGACTATTTCCAATGTCATGTCAGAGTACCTTTAAGACATGGATGTTTAAACAATGTACCTTTAAGAAAACAGCGATGTCAGAGAGTGGGTGGGGCTGAGCTAAGGTCAGGCATTTTGCAGGTTTTTAGTTTCAGTTTAAAAAGCAGTGTGTGTGTCTGTGTGTTTTCAGAGAGCTGCAAGTTTTGAAACGAGCTGGGTGTGTGTCTGTGTTTTGCAATGAGCTGGATCTCTCCCATGAAAGACTATCTGGATCATTTGGGTGATTTGTGGTAATACCAGGTATTGCAGTACCTGAGAGGTGGATGACCATTGGCTAGACCTAGGAGTCTACCATTGGCTAATGTACATAGCTCCGCCCTGAGAGGCGGAGTAATAGAACCAATGCCGTCCCAGCAGCCTTCACTTTCTGTATCGAAGCTGCTGCGTACAGTTCTAGCTGATTAAAGCCTATTAGTTATGACTCACCTTGTCTTGAGAGTAATTGATTGTGCATCATGATTTAAAGTAAAGCCTTTAACCTGATGTGATTTTGTTTAAAGGTGTTAAGTCTCTTGGAAGTTTGAAGGAACATTTCAAGGAGTTATTTACTGTTGCAATATTTTCTGAGTTATCTTTGAAGTAAGGGGTGTTAAGAGATCCAATGTTTATTTAAGATGTTAAGTTGAGTTCATGGAATAAACAGTGTTTTGCGTTTAAAAACCCACGTGTCCATAATTGTAATCCCACACCTAGGGAAAAGCCGTGTGCTCGGAAAAGCAACAAATCCATTAAAGGGAGAGGTTGGTTGAACTCCATGATACATTTTGGGGTTCTGAAAACGCCTCGCCCATAACACCAATATGTTAGATTTTGTTATTTGGAATTTTGAGAATATCCGGATTTTATGGGAAACAGTAGCCATGCTTCTTTCATGAATTAACAGTACAATAGACACCAACCTTGAATTTTTAGTTTTCTAATTAAAATAGATATTTATTTTCTCCCACTCCTCTCCTGATACATCCACCTGACAGGTGATGACCAACCCTACTCTCAGATCTCTGTCACTGACGGAGGTTGAGGGGCGACCTGATAGAGGTCTACAAAATTATGAGGGGCATAGACAGAGTGGATAGTCAGAGGCTTTTCCCCGGGGTAGAGGGGTCAATCACTAGGGGGCATAGGTTTAAGGTGCAAGGGGCAAGGTTTAGAGAAGGTGTACGAGGCAAGTTTTTTACACAGAGGGTAGTGGATGCCTGGAACTCGCTACCGGAGGAGGTGGTGGAAGCAGGGACGATAGTGACATTTAAGGGGCATCTTGACAAATCCATGAATAGGATGGGAATAGAGGGATACGGACCCAGGAAGTGTAGAAGATTGTAGTTTAGCCGGGCAGCATGGGCGGCACGGGCTTGGAGGGCCGAAGGGCCTGTTCCTGTGCTGTACATTTCTTTGTTCTTTGTTTGGTGCTCCATCCCTGACCAGTTAGGTCAGCGACACCATTCCCCACAATCCCTTTGACGAATCGGTCAAACTTTGTTTGGTGACTCACCAAAACAACATAAATAAATTAGAAACTCGCCATGTGTGGGGTCAAAACGCGCAAATCCGCTTTCTACACTGTGAAGGTGCAGTGGGCTGTAGCTCCAATGATCTGCCTCAGATACGAGAGGCCTGAGAATTCCACACTTTAAAGTGTCAAAATATCTGAAATGTGCCAGATCGGCCCGTGTCAAATCAGAACGTCCCACTGCCAAGAGATTTCGAATACTGAGCCCCTCGCGTTGATGCAAAGAGCCCTTGATTGTAATGCAAGAGCATGTGTCTCGAGTTAAAACAGCACAGAGGCTCTCTGTAAATCTGCAACGGGAGCAGAGAACACTGTGAGCATTGCTCATTCGTTGTGTGCATGATATCTCTGCAATCGAGGCTGGGGGTGAATGCTTAAACAGTGCAGCCACACTTGGGCAAACTCGAGAGGAAACTGCCTGATAATCACTCTCCAGAAACAGGCTTAAAAAACAAATGTGCCGTTTAATGTTTTTGTTTTTGGGTTAGATCTCACACAACAAATCACTTGAAACCACGGTAAATTGCACGATGGGGAAGAGAGGCAAATAGGAGGCTCCACCATATATCTGTCTATTAAAGCAGTCATGCAGAAGTAAGGGTTTCTGTCACTCTTTGGGAGATCATGGCCCACGAATGAGGATCATGTCAGATTTAATTCTATAAATGCGCTCCAGTTCAGTGCAGAAATGTATGATAGCCGACTGTGCCAGTTTCAATTTGAGCTGAGGAATTGTGTTAACATTTACAGTTCCGTATCAGCAAAATGTTCCGAGACTATGTCACATTCAGGAAAATATATGATTTCCCTGTTCCCCACCTGAAGATGCACATTGAAGCAACTTGCGATATTAGGCCACCTTTAACATTGAAATTATGAACAAAATGGTTATCTTAATTTTAACCTGTGGGCAATTTAGAATAAAAGAAACACAATTGCGGAGAGAGTTATTTTAAAATTCGTTGGCTGTACAGACTCGAAGATAAATGACCATTGCTTCCTCTCTATGGGGTTCCTGATGAAAACAAATTTCTTTCATTTCCAAAATGAAATGTGGAAGACACACTCTGGAGACACAGCCCGAGGAAGAAACACATGTACCCTAAATTCAGGCATGGAGGACACACTAAAACACCCTAAAGTCACACCTCAAGGAAATAGCCTCAAATAAAAGTGATTTAGGTAAGTTCAAAAGTATGGTCTTAATCTAAACAACGCAAATTCTGTAAATCTGAGGGGCGAATGCACTAACTAGGTTGGGAAAATACATTGGATGATATGGCAATAGACAAAGAAATGGCTAGCATTTAAAGAATTATTATATAATTTGCAACAAAGATGCATTCCTATAGGGCCTAAAAAACCCTCAGAAAAAGTGATCCAAATGCGCCTAAGAAGAGTAATTAAAGACAGTATTAGATTAAAGCAGCAGATATATTGGGCGGGATTCTCCGCAATCGGCGCGATGTCCGCCGACCGGCGCCAAAAACGGCGCGAATCAGTCCGGCATCGCGCCGCCCCAAAGGTGCAGAATTCTCCGCATCTGGAGGGGCCGAGCCCTCACCTTGAGGGGCTAGGCCCGTGCCGGACTGATTTCCGCCCCGCCAGCTGGTGGGAAAGGCCTTTGGTGCCCCGCCAGCTGGCGCGGAAATGACCTTGCCGTGTGGCGCATGCGCGGGAGCGTCAGCGGCCGCTCACGGCATCCCCGCGCATGCGCGGTGGAGGTGGTCTCTTCCGCCTCCGCCATAGCGGAGACAATGGCGAAGGCGGAAGGAAAAGAGTGCCCCCACGGCACGGGCCCGCCCGCGGATTGGTGGGCCCCGATCACGGGCCAGGCCACCGTGGGGGCACCCCCCCGGGGCCAGATCGCCCTGCGCCCCCCCCCCCTCCAGGACCCTGGAGCCCGCCCGCGCCGTCTTGTCCCGCCGGTAAGAGAGGTGGTTTGAGTCTCGCCGGCGGGACAGGCATTCCAGCAGCGGGACTTCGGCCCATCACGGGCCGGAGAATCGCCGGGGGGGGGGGGGGGAGCTCGCCAAATGGTCCTTGAGAATTCGGCAACTGGCGGGGGCGGGATTCACACCAGCCCCCGGCGATTCTCCGACCCGACGGGGGGGTCGGAGAATCCCGCCCATTATGTTACCAAAACGAGTAGTAAACCTGAAGATCAGGAGGATTTCCAAATTCAGCAAAGAAGGACCAAGACATTTAGAAGGGAAGAGAAAAGAGAATAGGAGAGCAGACATAAAAAGATTGTAAACACTTCTATACATATGTAAACAGGAAGAGGTTAGTGAAAGTAAACATGGGTTCATTTGAGACAGAGATATTTTTAAAATCTAAATTTAGAGTATTTTTTTTTTCCCAATTAAGGGGCAATTTAGCATGGCCAATTCATCTACCCTGCATATCTTTGGGTTGTGGGGCTGAAACCCACGCAGGCACGGGTAGAATGTGCAAACTCCACACAGACAGTGACCCAGGCCGGGTTTCGAACCCGGGTCCTCAGCGCTCTAGGCAGCAGTGCTGACCACTGCGCCACCGTGCTGCCCTGAGCTAGAGATAGTTGAAATTATAATGACGAATAAGGAAATAGCAGAGACTTTAAACATATATTTTATACCTGTCTTCGCAGCGGAAGACACAAAAACCATTCCGAAATGACGGAGAACCAAGGGTTTAATGAGAATAAGCGACTGAAAGATATCAGTATAAGATATAATACAGAAGAAATGAACGGACCAGGTGGTGACAAATGTCCTGAGCCTGGTGACCTGCATCATGAGAAATAGGAGCAAAGGTAGGCCATTCAGCCCATCGAGTCTGTACTGCCATCCAATGAGATCATGGCTGATCTGATATAATCCTCAACTTTCCTGGCTTATCCCCATAAAACTTGATTCCCTTACTGATTAAAACTCTGTCTATCACAGCCTTGAACATATTTAACGACCCAGTCTCTACAGCTCGTGGTAAAGAATTCCATAGATTCACTACCCCGAGAGAAGACATTCCACCTCATTCCGTCCTAAATGGACCACCCTTTACTCAGATGGTTCCCTCTGGTTCCAGACTCTTGCACAAGTGGAAACATCCTCTCAGCATCCACCCTGCCAAGCCTCCTATTGTCTCAATAAGGTTGCCTTTCATTCTTCTTAACTCCAATGAGTACAGGCCCAACCTACTTAATCTCTACTCATAAGAAAATCCCTCGCTCCCTGGGATGATTCTAGTGAACCTTCTTTGGATTTTCTCCAATGCCAGCATATCTTTCCTTAGGTAAGGGGACCAAAACTGTTCACCTTATTCCAAGTGTGGTCAAGGGGCTTTTCACAGTAACTTCATTGCAGTGTTAATGTAAGCCTACTTGTGACAATAAAGATTATTATTGTACCTTGTATAGTTTTAGCAGGACTTCCCTATTTTTATACTCCATTCCCTTTGAAATAAAGGTCAACATTCCCTTTCCCTTCCCAATTACCTGCTGGACTCGCATGCTAGCTTTTTATGATTTATGCACGAGGACCGCCAAATCCCTCTGTGCTGCAGAGGGATTTGGGGGCTTTCTGCAGTCTTTCTCCATTTAAATAATATTCAGCTCCTTTATTCTTCCTGCCAAAGTGCTTAACTTCACAATATCGTTACCTAATAGTTGCCTTGTCATGCTGCCACATCCGTTTGCTTTGTAAGCCTACATATCTTCTCTACAGACCTCCCCCCCACCTACCCTCCCATTTAGTTTAAAACCCTCTCTACTTCCCTAGTTACGCTGTCTGCAAGAAGACTGGTCCTAGCACAGTTCAGATGCAGACCATCCCAATGCTACAGCCCCCACTTTCCCCAGTACTGATGCCAGTGCCCCATGAACCAAAATTACTTCTCCCACACCAGTCTTTGAGCCACGTATTCACCTCTCTAATATTATATACCCTGATGTCAATTTGCATCCGAGATTTTAGAATTTAGAAGATGTTAAAAGAGGTAGCTGCAGAGATAATGGATTGCATTGGTTTTGTTCTTCCCGAACTCCTTAGATTTTAGAACAATTTCAAGGATGGGAAAGTATTAAACATAAACTCTGTTATTTAAGAAAGAAGGAAGATATAAAAAGGGGAGCTATTGTTCAGTTTGCTGAATGTCAGTGGGTGGGAAAATGCTCGGATTTATTATTAGGGATGTGGTAACAGGGCACATGGAAAATTTGATTAAGCGGAGTCACATGGATTCGTGAAGGGAAAATAGCGTCGGGCAAATTTTGGGGGGCTTTATGGAGGTGTAACTCGTAGGATGGAAAACGTGGACCAGTATTAGAATTTTCAAAAAGCAATTGATTCTGTGCCGCACAAGAAGTTATTGCATAAAATTAAGACTAATGGGATTGAGGATAATAGATCACCGCTGATTGAGGATTGATTAAGGGACAGAAAATGGAGAGTAGGAATAAGCAGGTCATTTCATGTCGGTGAGGTGCCACAAGAATCAGTGCTTGAGCCTCAGTTATTTACAATCTGATTTACACGAGGTGACTGAGTGTAGTGTATCCTTCTTTACGATGCAAAGTTAGATGGAAAACTGAGCGGTGAAGTTATCCACTTGGATAGGGAAATTTAAAAAAAACAATTTGTGAATGACGGGAGGCTGGTAATGTTCTCATTTAAAGGAGCCTTTGTGTCATTGGACTCAAATCACTGAAAGTTAACGTGCAGATGGAATAAGGAATTAGGAAGACAAATGATGAGACTTCCGGGTGCGGCGATGACCAGCTGAGTCGCACGTTTCGGCAGCTCCCTGTGAAACGGACTTTTGGGCTCTTGATAGGAGCCCCAACGGCAATTTTAACGGCTGAAAACACCGTGCGGTAAACCAGAAGGGTGTTCCCCCTGGACACGGATGGAAAAAGGAGAGGAAAGTGGCCGGATTGCAGCGGATCCTTTGGAACAACGGCAAGGAAGGCAAGCAGAAACCAAGATGGCATCGGAAGGTGGCAGTTTCATATGGGGCCCTGAACAACAAGAGTTTTTGAAACGCTGCGTGGAGGAGATAAAAAAGGAAATGAAGAAAGAGTTGTTGGCCCCGATATTACAGGCGATTGAAGGGCTGAAAGAGGAACAAAAGACCCAGGAGCAGGAGCTTCGGGTCGTGAAGGCGAAAGCAGCAGAGAATGAAAACGATATACAGGGTCTGGTGGTGAAGTCGGAGATACAGGAGGCACACCAGAAACGATCTGTGGAGAGGTTGGAGGCACTGGAAAATAACGCAAGGAGGAACAACTTGAGGATTCTTGGCCTTCCTGAAGGTGTGGAGGGGGCGGACGTCGGGGCATATGTGAGCACGATGCTGCACTCGTTAATGGGAGTGGAGGCCCCGACGGGTCCGTTGGAGGTGGAGGGAGCATACCGAGTTATGGTGCGAGGATCGAGAGCAGGAGAAGCTCCCAGAGCCATAGTGGTGAGATTTCTCCGTTTTAAGGATAGAGAAATGGTCCTTAGATGGGCGAAGAAAACTCGGTGTAGTAAATGGGAGAACGCGGTGATCCGCGTCTATCAAGATTGGAGTGCGGAGGTGGCGAGAAGGAGGGCGATCTTTAATCGGGCCAAAGCGGTACTTCACAAAAAAAAGATAAAGTTTGGAATGCTGCAACCGGCAAGACTGTGGGTCACATATCAAGGGAGGCACCACTACTTTGAGACGGCGGATGAAGCGTGGACTTTTATTGTAGAAGAAAAATTGGAATGATTGGACTACGAAAATGAACGTTTGGACAAAGTGGTGGGACGAGTGGGGGAGGGGGCGAAGAGGGATTGTATGATTAATCCTGCGGTATGGTAACTTTTATTTCTCCCACAGGTGGTGATGGGGGGAGGTGGGGAGGGAGAGGAGATGGGGCGTTGGCCATGGGAGGCGGGGCCGAGGGAGAGGCGCGGGCTTGGTTCCCGCGCTATGATAATTATGGCGGGAATAGAGAAGCAGGAAGGAGGGGGCGCCGCACGGGGCGAGCCGTGATCACGGGGGGAAGCCGAGGTCAGCCAGAGTTTGCTGACTTCTGGGAGCAACATGGGGGGAGTAATTACGCTAGCGGGGGGTCTAGCGGGGGGGGGGGGGAGGGGGGAATTACTGGGTTGCTGCTGCTGGGGAAAGGGGGGAGTGGGTACGGGAAAGGATGGGCGGGGGGGCACCGTCTGGGAGAAATACAGCTGCGTGGGAACTGGGCGAGAAGCTGGAAAAAGATGATGGCTAACCGGCAAGGGGGGGGGGGGGGTGGGAAGCCCCCCAACTCGGCTGATCACGTGGAACGTGAGGGGGCTTAACGGGCCGATAAAGAGGGCACGAGTACTCGCACACCTTAAGAAACTTAAAGCAGATGTGGTCATGTTACAGGAAACGCACCTGAAACTGATAGATCAGGTTAGGTTGCGCAAAGGATGGGTAGGGCAGGTGTTCCATTCGGGGCTGGATGCGAAAAACAGGGGGGTGGCTATATTAGTGGGGAAGCGGGTAATGTTCGAGGCAAAGACTATAGTGGCGGATAACGGGGGCAGATACGTGATGGTGAGTGGCAAATTACAGGGAGAGATGGTGGTGTTGGTAAACGTGTATGCCCCGAATTGGGACGATGCCAATTTTATGAGGCGAATGCTAGGACGCATCCCAGACCTAGAGACCGGAAAGCTGATAATGGGGGGAGACTTTAACACGGTGTTGGAACCAAGGCTGGATAGGTTGAAGTCCAGGACTGGTAGGAGGCCGGCAGCAGCCAAGGTGCTTAAGGATTTTATGGAGCAGATGGGAGGGGTGGACCCGTGGAGATTCAGTAGACCTAGGAGTAAGGAGTTCTCGTTTTTCTCCTATGTCCATAAAGTCTATTCACGCATAGACTTTTTTGTGTTGGGTAGGGCATTGATCCCGAGGGTGAGGGGAACGGAATATACGGCTATAGCCATTTCGGATCATGCCCCACACTGGGTAGACTTGGAGATAGGGGAGGAAACAAGAGGGCGTCCACCCTGGAGAATGGACATGGGACTAATGGCGGATGAGGGGGTGTGCTTAAGGGTGAGGGGATGCATTGAAAAGTACTTGGAACTCAATGATAATGGGGAGGTTCAGGTGGGAGTGGTCTGGGAGGCGTTGAAGGCGGTGGTTAGGGGGGAGCTGATATCAATAAGGACACATAAAGGGAAGCAGGAGAGTAAGGAACGGGAGCAGTTGTTGCAAGAACTTTTGAGGGTGGACAGACAGTATGCGGAAGCACCGGAGGAGGGACTGTATAGGGAAAGGCAAAGGCTGCATGTGGAATTTGACTTGCTGACCACAGGCACTGCAGAGGCACAATGGAGGAAGGCACAGGGTGTACAGTATGAATATGGAGAGAAGGCGAGCAGATTGCTGGCACACCAATTGAGGAAAAGGGGAGCAGCGAGGGAAATAGGGGGGGGTGAGAGACGAAGATGGAGAGACGGAGCGGGGAGCGGAGAGAGTGAATGAAGTGTTTAAGACATTTTATAAAAAATTGTATGAAGCTCAACCCCCGGATGGGAGGGAGAGAATGATGGAGTTTTTGGATCGGCTGGAAATTCCCAAGGTGGAAGAGCAGGAAAGGATGGGATTGGGAGCACAGATCACGGTAGAAGAAGTGGTGAAAGGAATTAGGAACATGCAGACGGGAAAGGCCCCGGGACCGGACGGATTCCCAGTTGAATTTTACAGAAAATATTTGGACTTGCTCGCCCCGCTACTGACGAGGACCTTTAACGAGGCAAAGGAAAGGGGACAACTGCCCCCGACTATGTCAGAAGCAACGATATCGCTTCTTTTAAAGAAGGAAAAGGATCCGCTACAATGCGGGTCCTACAGACCAATCTCCCTCCTCAATGTAGATGCCAAGGTATTGGCCAAGGTAATGGCAATGAGAATTGAGGAATGTGTCCCGGGGGTGGTTCATGAGGACCAAACTGGGTTTGTGAAGGGGAGACAGTTGAACACGAACATACGGAGGTTGCTAGGGGTAATGATGATGGCCCCACCAGAGGGTGAAACGGAGATAGTAGTGGCGATGGATGCCGAGAAAGCATTTGATAGAGTGGAGTGGGATTATCTGTGGGAGGTGTTGAGGAGATTTGGGTTCGGAGAGGGGTATGTTAGATGGGTGCAGCTGTTGTATAGGGCCCCAGTGGCGAGTGTGGTCACGAATGGACGGGGATCGGCATATTTTCGGCTCCATAGAGGGACAAGGCAGGGATGTCCTCTGTCCCCATTACTGTTTGCACTGGCGATTGAGCCCCTGGCGATAGCGCTGAGAGGTTCCAAGGGATGGAGGGGAATACTTAGGGGAGGAGAAGAACACCGGGTATCTTTATATGCGGATGATCTGCTACTATATGTGGCGGATCCAGCGGAGGGGATGCCAGAAATAATGCGGATACTTGGGGAGTTTGGGGATTTTTCAGGGTATAAATTGAACATGGGGAAGAGTGAGCTGTTTGTGGTGCATCCAGGGGAGCAGAGTAGAGAAATAGAAGACCTACCGTTGAGGAAGGTAACAAGAGACTTTCGTTACCTGGGGATCCAGATAGCTAAGAATTGGGGCACATTGCACAGGCTAAATTTGACGCGGTTGGTGGAACAGATGGAGGAAGATTTCAAGAGATGGGATATGGTAGCATTGTCAATGGCAGGGAGGGTGCAGGCGGTTAAGATGGTGGTCCTCCCGAGATTCCTCTTTGTGTTTCAGTGTCTCCCGGTGGTGATCACGAAGGCTTTTTTCAAAAGGATAGAAAAGAGTATCATGGGTTTTGTTTGGGCCGGGAAGACTCCGAGAGTGAGGAAGGGATTCTTACAGCGGAGTAGGGATAGGGGGGGGCTGGCACTACCGAGCCTAAGTGAGTATTATTGGGCCGCTAATATTTCAATGGTGAGTAAGTGGATGGGAGAGGAGGAAGGAGCGGCGTGGAAGAGATTAGAGAGGGCGTCCTGTAGGGGGACCAGCCTGCAGGCTATGGTGACAGCCCCATTGCCATTCTCACCAAGGAACTATACCACGAGTCCGGTGGTGGTAGCTACACTGAAGATTTGGGGACAGTGGAGACGACATAGGGGAAAGACCGGAGCACTGGGGGGGTCCCCGATAAGAAACAACCATAGGTTTGCCCCGGGGGGAATGGATGGGGGATATGGAATGTGGCAAAGAGCAGGTATAACGCAATTGAAAGATCTATTTGTGGATGGGAAGTTTGCGAGTCTGGGAGCGCTGACCGAGAAATATGGGTTGCCCCAAGGGAATGCATTCAGGTACATGCAATTGAGGGCTTTTGCGAGGCAACAGGTGAGGGAATTCCCGCAGCCCCCGACACAAGAGGTGCAGGACAGAGTCATCTCAAAGAAATGGGTGGGGGACGGTAAGGTGTCGGATATATATAGGGAAATGAGAGACGAAGGGGAGACTATGATGGACGAACTAAAAGGGAAATGGGAAGAAGAGCTAGGGGAGGAGATTGAGGAGGGGATGTGGGCAGATGCCCTAAACAGGGTAAACTCGTCGTCCTCGTGCGCCAGGCTAAGCCTGATTCAGTTTAAGGTATTACACAGGGCACATATGACTGGAACACGGCTCAGTAAATTTTTTGGGGTGGAGGATAGGTGTGCGAGGTGCTCGAGAAGCCCAGCGAATCATACCCATATGTTTTGGTCATGCCCGGCACTACAGGGGTTTTGGATGGGGGTGACAAAGGTGCTTTCGAAAGTAGTAGGAGTCCGGGTCGAACCAAGCTGGGGGTTGGCTATATTTGGGGTTGCACAAGAGCCGGGAGTGCAGGAGGCGAAAGAGGCCGATGTTTTGGCCTTTGCGTCCCTAGTAGCCCGGCGCAGAATATTGCTAATGTGGAAAGAAGCCAAGCCCCCGGGGGTGGAGACCTGGATAAATGATATGGCGGGGTTCATAAAGTTAGAGCGGATTAAGTTCGTCCTAAGGGGGTCGGCTCAAGGGTTTACTAGGCGGTGGCAACCGTTCGTCGAATATCTTGCGGAAAGATAGATAGGGGAGAACAAAGAAGGCAGCAGCAGCGGCCCAGGACTTGGGGGGGGGGGGGAGGGGGGGGGGGAGGGATGGGGGCGGATGGGGGGGGGGGGGTGTGGCCTGAGACAAGGCAGTTGCCAATTAGGGCTAGTTTTTATTTTTTGTTATTTAATATTTATTTATTTGTTGTTGTTTTTGTTTAAATTTAAAAAGGTCATTATTATCTGTATTGTTACAATGTTGTGTAAAGGATGCACAATGTACTGTGTTGGTTGACCAAAAATTTTCAATAAAATATTATTTAAAAAAAAAAGGAAGACAAATGATGTGAAATTCCCCGTCTCGCAACACGGCAAACCGCTATCGGGCGGAGAACCGGGCACCCAACCGCTATCGGGCGGAGAACCGGGCACCCAACCGCTATCGGGCGGAGAACCGGGCACCTAACCGCTATCGGGCGGAGAACCGGGCACCCAACCGCTATCGGGCGGAGAACCGGGCACCCCCAGTCAAAGTCGAGGACCGCACCCGGCGCTGATTCAGGCGCTGATTCGGGCGCCATGTTCTGGTCCTTCGCTGGTGGCGAAAACGAGGTTTGCCACCATTTGCTTGCATTTAAATGTGTTTAGCACATTTGACCCACTATGCTCCGGGCCCTTGCGATCTTCTGCCCCGCTCGGGCAGAGGTCACGGGGGCGCAATTTACTAAAGTTGTTTACAAACGGGGACTGGGAGCCATGGCTGCTGAGGGGAGAAAGAGGTTAAGCAAAGGTTGAAAAACTGTTAAAAATTGTACCGCTTGCTGGGGGTGGCTGCCAAGGTCGGGAGGGATAGCGGGGAGTGACTTGCTGACAGCTCTGTGGATTCGGGTGTCTTCCTCGGGATCGGGGTGGCCTGGCTCACACCGGCATTATTGCAGTATTTGTTTTAAACCCACCCAGTTGGAACAATTACAGGCTGCTCACTGTGTCCTGTGAATGTTCACAGAGCCTCTGATGGTGTGTGACCACCAGCTGCACATCATGCACGCCTGCGCCCGGTATCTAGGCAGTGTGCACATACAGCACAGTATCTAGGTGTCGGTTGCTGACACCTCCGAGGCACTCCTTTGAGTGATGGGTTGGCTCTTGGCCAAGGGTTACCCCCTGAGGTCTTGGCTAATGACACCCCTCCAGACGTCCCAGGTAGACACAGAGAACCGGTATAACAACGGCCATGAGCAACCAGGAGCGTCATGAAGCGGTGCATCAGAGTCCTCAAGATGCACTTTCAATGCCTGGACTGCTCTTTTGGGGTGCTCCATTATAGCCCCAGAAGGGGCTCTAACAGCATGCTGGCCTGCTGCAGCCCACACAACATCGCACAGCAGATGGGGGACATGCTGGAGAAGGAGGAAGAAGGACAAGCCTCCTCTGATGAGGAGGATGACCCGGAAGAACCAGGCGTAGAGCCCAGGCTGGCACGGCAGGCCTGCCCAATGTGTTCTCCAGGCCACTGCATATGGGGCAACCTCATCACCTCCAGATTTGCCACCGGCATCGTGTCCCACCTCTCCTTAGTCCCCCCCCACCAACCCCCAAAACCCCCTTCCGAGTAGTGCCTCCTTTCCCATAGTACGAAGTCTTACAACACCAGGTTAAAGTCCAACAGGTTTGTTTCGATGTCACTAGCTTTCGGAGCGCTGCTCCTTCCTCAGGTGAATGAAGAGGTCTGTTCCAGAAACACATATATAGACAAATTCAAAGATGCCAAACAATGCTAGGAATGCGAGCATTAGCAGGTGATTAAATCTTTACAGATCCAGAGATGGGGTAACCCCAGGTTAAAGAGGTGTGAATTGTCTCAAGTCAGGACAGTTGGTAGGATTTCGCAGGCCAGATGGTGGGGGATGAATGTAATGCGACATGAATCCCAGGTCCCGGTTGAGGCCGCACTCATGTGTGCGGAACTTGGCTATAAGTTTCTGCTTGGCGATTCTGCGTTGTCGCGGGTCCTGAAGGCCGCCTTGGAGAACGCTTACCCGGAGATCAGAGGCTGAATGCCCTTGACTGCTGAAGTGTTCCCCGACTGGAAGGGAACATTCCTGCCTGGTGATTGTTGCGCGATGTCCGTTCATTCGTTGTCGCAGCGTCTGCATGGTCTCGCCAATGTACCACGCTTCGGGACATCCTTTCCTGCAGCGTATGAGGTAGACAACGTTGGCCGAGTCGCACGAGTATGTACCGCGTACCTGGTGGGTGGTGTTCTCACGTGTAATAGTGGTATCCATGTTGATGATCTGGCACGTCTTGCAGAGATTACCATGACAGGGTTGTGTGGTGTCGTGGTCACTGTTCTGAAGACTGGGTAGTTTGCTGCAAACAATGGTTCGTTTGAGGTTGCGCGGTTGTTTGAAGGCAAGTAGTGGGGGTGTGGGGATGACCTTGGCAAGATGTTCATCGTCATCAATGACGTGTTGAAGGCTGTGAAGAAGATGACGTAGTTTCTCCGCTCCGGGGAAGTACTGGACGACGAAGGGTATTCTGTCGGTTGTGTCCCATGTTTGTCTTCTGAGGAGGTCGGTCCGGTTTTTCGCTGTGGCGCGTTGGAACTGTCGATCGATGAGTCGAGTGCCATATCCCATTCGTACGAGGGCATCTTTCAACGTCTGTAGATGTCTGTTACGCTCCTCCTCGTCTGAGCAGATCCTGAGTATACGGAGCGCTTGTCCATAGGGGATGGCTTCTTTAATGTGTTTAGGGTGGAAGCTGGAGAAGTGGAACATCATGAGGTTATCCGTGGGTTTGCGGTAAAGCGAAGTGCTGAGGTGACCGTCCTTGATGGAGACGAGTGTGTCCAAGAATGCAACTGATTTTGGAGAGTAGTCCATGGTGAGTCTGATGGTTGGATGGAACTTATTAATGTCATTGTGTAGTCGTTTCAGTGATTCTTCGCCGTGGGTCCAAAGGAAAAAAATGTCATCGATGTATCTGGTGTATAACATCGGTTGACGGTCACCTCAGCACTTCGCTTTACCCCAAACCCACGGATAACCTCATGATGCTCCACTTCTCCAGCTTCCACCCTAAACACATTAAAGAAGCCATCCCCTATGGACAAGCGCTCCGTATACACAGGATCTGCTCAGACGAGGAGGAGCGTAACAGACATCTACAGACGTTGAAAGATGCCCTCGTACGAATGGGATATGGCACTCGACTCATCGATCGACAGTTCCAACGCGCCACAGCGAAAAACCGGACCGACCTCCTCAGAAGACAAACATGGGACACAACCGACAGAATACCCTTCGTCGTCCAGTACTTCCCCGGAACGGAGAAACTACGTCATCTTCTTCACAGCCTTCAACACGTCATTGATGACGATGAACATCTTGCCAAGGTCATCCCCACACCCCCACTACTTGCCTTCAAACAACCGCGCAACCTCAAACGAACCATTGTTTGCAGCAAACTACCCAGTCTTCAGAACAGTGACCACGACACCACACAACCCTGTCATGGTAATCTCTGCAAGACGTGCCAGATCATCGACATGGATACCACTATTACACGTGAGAACACCACCCACCAGGTACGCGGTACATACTCGTGCGTCTCGGCCAACGTTGTCTACCTCATACGCTGCAGGAAAGGATGTCCCGAAGCGTGGTACATTGGCAAGACCATGCAGACGCTGCGGCAACGAATGAATGGACATCGCGCAACAATCACCAGGCAGGAATGTTCCCTTCCAGTCGGGGAACACTTCAGCAGTCAAGGGCATTCAGCCTCTGATCTCCGGGTAAGCGTTCTCCAAGGCGGCCTTCAGGACCCGCGACAACGCAGAATCGCCGAGCAGAAACTTATAGCCAAGTTCCGCACACATGAGTGCGGCCTCAACTGGGACCTGGGATTCATGTCACATTACATTCATCCCCCACCATCTGGCCTGCGAAATCCTACCAACTGTCCTGGCTTGAGACAATTCACACCTCTTTGACCTGGGGTTACCCCATCTCTGGATCTGTAAAGATTCAATCACCTGCTAATGCTCGCATTCCTAGCATTGTTTGGCATCTTTGAATTTGTCTATATATGTGTTTCTGGAACAGACCTCTTCATTCACCTGAGGAAGGAGCAGCGCTCCGAAAGCTAGTGACATCGAAACAAACCTGTTGGACTTTAACCTGGTGTTGTAAGACTTCGTACTGTGCTCACCCCAGTCCAACGCCGGCATCTCCACATCATCCTTTCCCATAGCCACTCGCATCCTCTCCTGTCCCTCTTACCTTCACTCCATCCCACCACCCCAGCTCCCCTCCACCTCTGAGGGCTCTATCAGCATCACGGGACGGTGAATGATGATGACGACTCGCTGTAAGATGAGCTCTGGTGCTCCTCATTGTCTGACAAAGTCTGACTCCTTCCTTCAAGATCACATTGCACTGTCCGCCCGGGTGATCCCTGCATGTGTTCTGGCCATTCCATCTCAAGGGCCCATATATTATTTGAGGTGGTGGTGGTGGGCAGGGTGTGGGGAGGGGGGAGTTTACAGTTATGGAAATGGTGAGCGGTGATGGGTCACTCACTAGGTAAGCTGGGCCACTCTTGTCTACCCCGCTGCCCATCAGATGCGCTAGTGTCAGGTGAGGGGGGGGGGGGGGATTCAGAAGTGCTGAGGTGTTCCAGCACTTCCTTCTCCCTCAGGGTGCTCGATGGCTCCCGGGATACTCCATGGGATGGAGGCGAGGCCAGAGTGAGCTGCGGAGGCTCCACCGTCACCTGGCGCTGCCAGTCCTGGAGGCCCACTCTCATTTCAACCAGGGTCTCAATGCCCTCAACCATGGCGCACATAGACTGGGCCACGTCCCTCAGCAAGTAAGTCATGTCCCTCACTGCCTCGGTCATGTCCCTCTGTGACTGGCCCAGGTCAGTCAGTGCCCAGCCAATGCTCTCAGCACCCTCAGCCATGACCCTTTGTGAATGGGTAAACCTTTGGAGTGTCACAGCAATGTCCATGTGGGCCTGGTACATGGCTGCCTGTGACTGGGCCCCTGTCCTGGACCTCAGCCATCGACCGCACAAGGTGCCCCAAGCCTTGGAGTCTTGATCCATGGCTGTGATTTTTTGACCCAAGGCACAACACCTGGCCAAAGAGGACAATATCGGAGTTGGGGTTTGGTACAGGGTAGAATGTGAGGGAGATGCAGGCAGCTGGGTTTTGATTGGTCTCTATGGATTGGGATGTGATGTGAGGAGTGAGGGACAGGAACGATGTCAGGGGAACAGAGGTGATGACTCACCTGAGCTGCCCTAAGGAGGTCGTTCATCTTCTTGCAACACTGCATGCCAGGCTCACAGCGTTGACCACCTTGGCCACCCAGGCCCGGTTGATGACCACAGCCTCCTGCCCACGCTGGCGAAGAGGGTGTCCTACCTCTCCTCCACTTCATCCAACATGGTATAAAGCACCGTGTCCTTGTAGCTTGTGCTGGTCTTCTTTGGGACATCTTCCTTGCTCGAATGAGAATGTTGGGGGTGGTGGAGTGCTTACAAACAGCTCCAGCTTGTCAAGCACTCCAGCGCCAATTCAGGCCCCAATGAATCTGACACAGGCAAGAATGAGAATTGCGCTAGATTCACATGGACGGAGTGCTGGCCCATTCGCACTTCCTGAATTGCTCCATAAATATCGCCCCCAATGGGAACGCGAGCCACATGCAATTCAGTCCAGGTGGTAACCCAAACAGTCCCAAACAGAGAATTTTGCCCAAGATATGTATGTTTTTGTTACAGAGGGATTAAAGTTACAAGAGTAAAGAGATCTTACTATAATTATAAAGGACATTGGTGAGGCTACACCTGGAACATTGTGTAGAGTTTTGATCTCTTTCCCTAAGAAAGGACATACCTGTCCTAGTCGGAGTGCAACAAAAATTCAGTCTACAAAGTTCCTGGGATGAAGCGTTGTCCAATGGGCAGAGATTGAATAGATTGGGCCATTTTTCCTGGAGTTTAGAGGAATACGGCGATCTAATTGAAACATAAAATTCTTAAGCAGCTTAACAACTAGGATAGATGTTGAGAAACCTTTCCATTGGTGAGGGAATCTAGAGCATGGGATCAGTCTCCGAATAAGGAAGTCAGCCATGTGGATGGAGATGAAGAGAAATTTCTTTGCTCAAAGGGTTGGGAATTTTTGGAATTCCCTGTTCCAGAAAACCATGGATACCCAATTAAGGCAACAAGGATAGTTCAGGAAGTTGCATCAGCCATGATATTATTGAATGGCAGAGCAAAATTAAAGGGCCACGTGTCCCATTTCTATTTCTTATGTTCTTCAGAAGAAGCACCCCAAAGGTACTTTTTTTTATCCAACACCGTGGAAATCCCTCTAACTCCCCTCCAGCAATATATCCTGTTATGTCTTCTCCCAGAGTAAACATTCTCCTCAGCCATTTGCAATGGCATTTTCAAAATTCTAGCTACCTAGCCACTGGTCAGCCACTCAGCATGGTAAATTTGCAGCTTTCCATTTAAAAATAAATCATTCCTGGGACATGAGTACCGTTGGTAAGGCCATCATTTGTTTCCCACCTCTCATCACCCTTTAAGAGTTGTCTTCTTGAACCTCTGCAGTTCATGTGGTGTAGGTACGCCCACAGTGCTGCTGGGGTGTTCCAGCTGTTTGTCCCAGCAACAATGAACGAATGGCAACATAGTTCAAAGTCAGGACAGAGTGTGGCGTGGAAGGTAACATGCTACCTTCGCCTGCCTGTGTGGTACAGGTCACATTTTTCAAAGGCGGTTTAGTGAGTTGTTGCAGTGCATCTTTTATATCGTACACATTTCAACCCTGTGACCAGCGGTGGAGAAAGTGAAAGTGAGGCAGCACGGTAGCATTGTGGATAGTACAATTGCTTCACAGCTCCAGGGTCCCAGGTTCGATTCCGGCTTGGGTCACTGTCTGTGCGGAGTCTGCACATCCTCCCCGTGTGTGCGTAGGTTTCCTCCGGGTGCTCCGGTTTCCTCCCACAGTCCAAAGATGTGCAGGTTAGGTGGATTGGCCATGCTAAATTGCCCTGAGTGTCCAAAATTGCCCTGAGTGTTGGGTGGGGTTACTGGGTTATCGAGATAGGGTGGAGGTGTTGACCTTGGGTAGGGTGATCTTTCCAAGAGCCGGTGCAGACTCGATGGGCTGAATGGCCTCCTTCTGCACTGTAAATTCTATGATCTATGATCTATGAATGTTTAAGATGGCGAAGAAATGGGCTGTTTGATCCTGGTTGATGTCAAGCATTAGGAGAATGGCTGGAGTTGCACTCATCCAGACAAGTGCAGAGTATTTTACATGTCCCTTGTAGAGTTAGGAGGTGAGTTACTTGTCCCAGATTTCCCAGCATGCTTTTGTAGCCATAATATTTATATGGCTAATCCAGTTTAGTTTCTGATCAGTGGTTACCCTAGACATTTGATGGTGAGAGATTCAGCGATGACAATGCCATTGAACATGAAAAGGAGATGATTAAACTCTCTTGTTGGAGGTGGTCATTGAATGGCACTTGTGTGGCATGAACGCTGTTTGACACTTATCAGCCCATCAGTTACTCAGGCCTTCCTGCATGTGGACACAAACTGCTTCGGTATCTGAGGAGTTGCGAATGATACTGAACACAGTGGAATTACCTGTAAGCATCCCCACTTGTCACTTTATGTTGGAGGGAAAGTAATTTGTGGTTGGGGCA